>NW_027150547.1:637500-1070000 GCF_001643675.1 Monocercomonoides exilis | reverse complement strand
CATCCAACAAAAACAAAATTTCACACACATTTGAAAGTTTGAGAATTAGAAATTCAGATAAATTCTTCGGATATTGTTCAAACAACAGCATTTTTGGAATACTTTCATTTTACCCATTCATTCCATCTTAGGTTCACGAGTTCACAAGATCACCCAACTTATTTCAGTATGTACTTTATTCCGGTGGCTGGAAAGTTGAACTCTGCCTTATGCACGCAGTGAAAGTATTAATCCTGGCACATGCAGATGCATCAGGAAAACCAGAAAAACAATAAGATGAGATCATGATTGTGACTGCTTGTCCGCAAGAGGCCAGACTCTCCATGATTCAAGCAGAACAATAATTTGCAGAGGTTAAAGCACTTCGAGTTGAGGCAGATGATCTCATTGTTTCTTGAGAAAAACTGTCAAAGATGTTTGAATTATCTTGATAATGTTCTCCTGTGCACAAGAACACAAAGCTTTAAAGGAAGCTTCTCAAGCAATTGTTTGAAGGCTCAACAACATATTACTCGATGTCAAAAAAGAGAAAAGCAAGTTAACTTTCGGGAAAAACTTCACCTTTCTTGGTTGGGCATGGAAGGTTCAATTTATGAAGGTCGCATTGGAGACGAAGCGCAGGTCATCGTTGCAAAAGATAATAAAACGGTGGATGAATTTGGCATCGAATGAAACATTGATAATGACAAGAGACTTCGCATCACTCGTTGGAGAAATCAGCGTTACTCGATTCGTCTACACAGACGCTTCTCTACACATGAACAAGCTATTAAAAGAACTCAACAATGTTGACAGGAAGAAGGGATGGACTGGTACTATGAACCTGTATTGCTCAATCATGGAATAGCTTCAATTTTGGAAAACGAGACTGAGGAAGAAGGAGGAAAGACATTAGGTATCATTTGCAACTCCAGACGCGACGTTGACAACCGATGCAGCACCCCGGACCTGTGGTGCAACCCTTCGAATAGGCAGCTCTCTGTACCACTTCCATCAAGCTTTCAATCGAGTATTCCTCAACCAGTCATCCAATTTCAAGGAGATGTTGGCAGTTCTTTTGGCACTCAAACATTTTCGCTATCTCATAGCCAAACACAATGCCCGAAGGATTCTTCTGAGATCAGACAACACCACAGATGTGGATGATATCAATGGCTGGAAAGACGGAATTGATCTTTTATCTCTTTTGAAGAAGATCAGACAATGGACAACAGAATGGAACATTCAGCTGTGAGCAATTTACCTCCCAGGAGCAAAGAACACGACAGCGGATGCACTCTTAAGACTTCTACGCGAATGAGATTTTTTAATTACAGACGAAGTATTTTGAGAGCAAAAACAACGGATAGAGTCGAAAATCGAAAGTGACTCCTTCGCGAACGGAAGAAACCACAAAGCTGCAATCTGGTTTGGACCAGGAAGTCCGGAGCTGGAGGACGGACTGCAAGCAGACTGGAAAGGAGCGGTGACTCTGGTGCATCCTCCGACACCTCTGATTCTCCCTTGCTTAAAAAAGATTCGGGAGGAACAAGCGAGAGTAGTGATTCTGCTTCCAGCCTGGAGGTTCCAAGTCTGGACACCTCTGCTGAGAGAGATGACGACATCTTACATGAGATGGAGCGATTCGAGGAAAATATTGAGGGCAGGACCAGGAATGAAGAGGTCGGGAGCTTCACTCCCACCGGGAACTTACTTAGCAGCAAGACTCAACTGGAAGCACAAAGAGGAGAACAGTGGTGGAACAGCGGTCTTCGAAGATGCAATGTTCCCGAAGCAATAATCACCGAAGCTAAAAATAGTGTATCGACTTCAATTTGGACAGCCATAAAATTGGGATTATTATATTTAGCCCAGGTATGGACTGAGGAAAATTGTGGAGAATTTCCACAAGACTTTGTGGAATTGTATCGAAGGTGTACCATGCTTTTTGTCAAACTGAAGGAAAAGGGATTCCCCTACACATGCTTGTGCGCATCGAGATCCTCAATATCTCTATTCTCAAGAATTAGTTATGGAGAAGACATTGAACAAGTCCCAATAATTAAGACAATCCTCCTCTCCTTCCACCGTTCCCATGTTCCCAGAAAACCTAACACAAATGGGTAATTCTTTTTGAAAAGTCGCAAATGCTTAATTTTCTTATGAATCAAAAATTTCACGTTTTGCTCAAATTTCAGTTGACAAACACCAAACTTCGCTTATTTGGAATCTATTTCTGATAATGCTATTTCATTCATTCTGAAAAAGATTCGTGAGTGGAAACAGAAATTTGAGCAAAATTTGAAATTTTTTATCCATTTGAAAATTAAACAAAAGGAACTTTACAAAAAAATTGAGACATTTTTTTTTCAATTTATTTTTATTTTCTTTTTTATAATGCGTGGGAGTGTTGGGCTTTTCATAATTCGATTGAGAAAAAAGTTGGAACAAATTTGAGTTTTTTTTTATTAATGTTAAAATCTTGTTTCATATTTGGGTTGAATAGAAAAAAAACATTGTTTGATCACTCTTTGCAGTATATCAATCAAATTTTTTTACAATCCAAATGACGTTAATTAAAAAAATATGTCCAAATGTTTTTTCCCATGTGAATAATATATAACATTTTGCCAAATTCTAATCGTCACATGTTGAGTAAAATATTTCGCTTCAGACATTTTCAGAGGAAATTTATGTTCCTTTCATTGACTTATTGAGATCAAAAAACGCAATAAAAATAGGTCTATTTTTTGACATTCATGAAATGTTGGAAAACTTAATGTTTTGATTTCGATAAAGCCTGTATTCGGATGTGAAAATCAAATGTATTTTGAAATCTGATAAAGTTAAAAAATGTTATGAGTGAAGAAATTTTTTAATTGTATTGTGCATTAAAAGCTTGAAAGTCAGAATTTTTCCCCATTTTAATGAAAAATAAATTGTTAATGAATAATAAAAATGCAATATTAACAATTTTTTTTTTTGAGATTCATGCATAAATTTTCAATTCATTTTTTGACAGATATATGTTATCTCTTTAAATCATTGCAAAATCTGTTTCCGATCTTTTGTATTCATCAAATTGTGTACATCATGATCAGTGAATCCTTTTCCACAATTTTATTATTATCTGTGCACTTTCGAAGATTGCTTAATGTTCTTGTTTTCTTTCTTTAAATGATTGTTAACACATCAAACAAATATTGATTCTTCAACAAAATGCATTTTCCCACTGAAATGCATTCGAATCAAGTTGTCTGAGTCCAGTGTATTTTATTCATTGTTTGGGTGCAAAGTGTTCAAATTTTTATTGATTAATGAATTGCCTGCACAAGGATTAACGATTTCTTCAACATCTCCTTGGATTTCTTAAGAATTCCTTAGATAGAATGTGGACACATAATCACTGCGCTCAGAAGAAGTTTCTTTTTATCTGATCTTCTTTTCTGAGTCTCTTCCTACAAAACCTGAATAACTAAAGCTAATCATATAGAAATGTTTTCGTTTATAGATGGAACAGAAATCTATGTTTGGAAAAGCGATGTCTTTAACCTTGAACAAAGCATTATGCCTTCCTGTTCGAATCTGAATCTTTCCATGCCTTCTCTTTCCAAATCCGTTAATTTGCACAATGTGGATAACATAGTTTGAATGATAGATTTCATCGTGAGATGTTTGAAACTCAACTTTTCATTCTCACCGTTATCTGCAATTTATTCCAAAACGGTATTTTATTCCAGGCTTATTGGATCTCCTTTTTTCTATTCTTTTTTGTTCTCTAAAATCTTCTGAATAATAACTTTGGTGTTGTAAAACCTCTCAAGAAAATATTTTGAATCATATTTGTGAGGAACGAAACAGATGAGAGAATCAAAAGAAAACATGAAAATTGCATTTCAATATCTTGAAGAGAAATAATGGATTTTGTTCACCCAACCGCCAAATTGTGAACATCGTCTGTAATTTAACCCATATCACTCTTTTCCCACTGTTCTCCAAAGTGTGCGAAGCCGAATAAGTATCCGTTCCAAGTCGACTGAGCAATTCCCGATTTGCACTCCTCTGCCAATGAAACTGGGAAAGATCTTTCTTCCAATTCCCTTCTCCACCATCTCTCACATTTTCCTCGAAATGATTAATCAATACAATTCTTAATCATCCTGGTGGAAGGAGTAATTCAATTTTTCCTCATAAATCGGCGCCTTTTCAGGACTGTTCTCAGATTCCTCCATTCGAATGTCCGATGAGGAGTCTTCTCCAATAAC
This sequence comes from Monocercomonoides exilis, assembly GCF_001643675.1. NCBI lineage: Eukaryota > Preaxostyla > Oxymonadida > Polymastigidae > Monocercomonoides > Monocercomonoides exilis. The sequence goes on along the minus strand of NW_027150547.1, from coordinate 1,065,756 downwards.
ATATCCCAGTTCTGCCCCTTCCAGTTCGGCAGGAGTAATACTTCTGGTACTCTCTCCTTCTGTGCCTTCTTAATCTTCATTGGAATCAGAGGAACTGGGGGGTGTGTCAGAGCGCACTCGTTATTCCATGGACATGCTAGACCGTGTTCTCCCAATGGGCTTCCTATTCCGCACCAACGCTCGACCTTGTGGTTGTGTTGAGCTGCAAATGCGTCCAGCGTTGGAGATACTTGAAGCACAACTGGAATCCAAGAAAGTTTTTCGTCTGTAATTTTGTTGTCTCCTGTTCTTTCCATGCGGGATAAAGCATCAGCTCTTGTGTTCCGCAATCCGAGGAAATGAACTGCTTTCAGGACTATTTTCAGTTTCTCCTTCAATGTCCACATCCTTTTGAATGTCTGGCGAAGATTTTTTCCTGCATTCCATCTGTTTTCGTTGAAAACGACTGCCGAATTGTCTGAACAAAGCTGTAGCTGTGATATCCGACTTTCTGATAGGATTGGGGCAAAGTGAGTAAACGCAAGTTCTTCTGCTTTTAGTTCTCTGTAGTTGGATGATTGGTTTTTCACCGCGAATGGAAAACGACTGTGACAATCTAGTGACATTCTGTTTAGTCTGAGGGTTGCTCCCCAGGAGCTTTCTGATGCGTGTGTGGTTAGCACTGCTTCTGGAATAAACACTGGAGTTAGTCTGCGTCTGGGGTTCTTCATCAATGTCCATCTCCATTTTCTTATTTGTTGGAGGATTGACTCATTCAGCCACATCATTCCACCCCATCCGCCTGTCGTAACTCCTTTCTGCAACAATTCGAAGATTGATTGGAGATGCAAAGATGCGTCTGGAAGAACGAAGCGCCTGGAGTTGAGCATTCCCACGAATGATGCGAGATCCTACACTCTGACGGTCTTGACTCTAATCCACTTTCTCTCCCACGAGCGACACAGCTCTCGCAATGCCTTTCTTCTTTCCTCCATTAGGCAAACATCGAAGCTGGTTGTTTTCCATTCGAATCCCATGAAGCTGAACTGCGATCTCAGAATGAGGTTGCACTTCTTCTTATTGATCTGAAGACCATGGCTTTCTCAAAACAAGATGGTTTTCGAATCAATTTTATTTCTACTTGATCTTGATGAAGAAAAAAAAGATCGTCCATATGGACAATGACTCTGACATCCTTTCTTCTTCTTATCTCCACTATCACTTTCCTCATAAAATGTGTGAACAGGAGCTGTGCATCGACAAAGCCGAAAAGCATTCCTTTGAAGGTGTAATCTTTTTCCATGAATCAAAAAGCAAGATAGGGCATTTGTTCTTTTGAAACAAGGATTAAATGGTGGAATAATTTTGATTGAGAAACATTACAAAATTAAACTTCTTTGTCAATTCTTCCACTGTTTTCTCAACTTCGCTCTTTATATGTTTTCATTTTATTTCTGAGTTCAATTTCAAATGATTAAGAATTTGTCTCATGCTATCTGATTTCTTCAAAAAAAGGAACATATTTTTCCTGCGATTCTTTTTTTCTTCCTCGATCTGTCAAACAACACAAGAGCTTTGCTTTTCTTCTTAAATTTTCCTGAACTCATGTGTCGTCTTTTGCAGGTTGAAAAGCAATGCCCCTTCTCTGAACTCCGTTTGGCTGAGTGATTTTTTGGCTTGCTTGCTCTTCCACATTGCCTGCACCCCTTTATTGATAATGTTCTCTCCTCCAATTCGATTCCATTCTAAAAGATAGAAGAATGAACCTCGTCCTCTTCTATTCTAATATTCTTTCCTTTGCAAATCCAATCCTGGAATCTCATCCTTTTTCTTCTGCCTCACTGGCTCTGGCTCCTTCTTCTTCCGAACAATATTTTTGTGATCGTTAAAGAATAATGAGCTCTTTGCATGAACTGTTGTTTTGTTCAACAAAGAGAAAAACTCAATCTCACCTGATACTTCTTTGTCTTCTCTCTCACCAGTATCTTCATTGAAGAAACGAAGGTGTTTTCCTTGAAATCGAATATTTAAGCTTGGACTATTGCCAAGCCTCTTTCAAGAAATATTCCTGTCTCTCAGTTAACTTTTCAATAAAGAAGTCAATTCTTATTTCTGTTGCTGCTCTGAATGAATAATTTCGATAAATCCTTTTTGATCGTTCCTCCTATATCACCCTTGTGATAATAATATGAACATTAAAGAATTTTTATTTAGATTATTTTTTTCATGAAAATGAATATAGGTGTTTTATTTCGAAATCACAGTCAATCTCCAAGTATTGAATTTGTAATTTTTCTTTTTAAAATATTGGAAAAAATGAATTTTAATTTTTATGAATTGCATTTGTTTCATAATAAAACATTTGAGATTCATTCATTTCAAAATTTTTTATTCCTTTATATTTTTTTATTATTTTTTATTTTAATTTTAATTTTAATTTTAATTTATTTTTGATGGTGTTATCATTTAACAATGTTCACTTTCAAAAATACGAAGCAAATTATCAAACAAATTGAGTGATTATTTTTGATATCACAACTTTTTTCTGGGTGTTGTTTCTTCAAAGGCTTAATTTCTTTGAAGATTGTTTACACATTCAAAAGAAATAAATGAATGATGATTGTTCGAAATAACAATGTTTGAGATCGTATTCAAGAAAAAATTTTTTGCAATGAATACTAACTTTTCTGTGTTCATTTTTCATCATTAAAAGTGGATTCTTAAACCGAAAATATTGATAGAGAAAACATGAATACAAAAATAATCACCCAATTACATTTTCATATATAATACGTCTTAATTTTTTTGAAAAGTTCTTTTTGTTTAATTTTCAAATAAAGAAAAAATTTCATATTTCGATCAAATTTCCATTCCCACTCACCAAATTTTGCTGCCATTGAAACAAATTCTTGATAATGTTATTTTATCCGTTAAGGCGTGATTTCGTAAGAGAAAACAGAAATTTGATCGAAATTTGAAATTTTTATTTTATTTAAAAATTAATAAAAAAAAACTTTGCAAAAAAATTTTGTCACAAACACAACAAAATTTTTCACATCTATTGAATATTTTCCTTTGAATTTCATGTCTCCTCACGAAATTTCACAAAAAAGAATATTAGAACTTTATCAAGCTTTTTCGACAATAATTGAAAAATTTGGGGAATAAAAACTAGAATTTTGAAATAAAAATTTCATTTTCATATTCACTTGAAAAAAGAATTATAATGATAATTTTAAAAACATTATCACAATCACTTGAATTTCTGTTCATTGAAACACTATTTGTCTAAATAACAACAAATTTTAGTTTATTTCTCATAAAAAAACTATTTCGTTTTGCAAATAAAAATTAAAAATGTTGCCAAAATATAGAATTTATTTAAAATATGTTCATATTCAAACACGTTTAAAAGAAACTTATCATTTCAACTTCAAAAAAGGATGCGTGATACATGAATAAAAGTCAAATTCTTCAATTATCATTTTCAAATCATTTTTCTGATCAAGAAAAATGATTTTTGACTTCAATTTTGTATATAATACGAAAAATTAAAAAAAATAAAATAGTTTATCATATTATATTATTTCACAATCTTTAACGTTTCAAATGTCATAATCACAACAATAAAAAACTTAAAAAACTTTCACTAATTCGCAACATATGATATTTCTTATTTATCTGGTTTTCAAAATTAATTCCTTCAGTAAATATATTGATATATGAAAATAATCATAAATGTATTATATCTAGACTTTATGTGATTAGTCTCAAAAGAAATAATAATTTCAAAAATCGTTTAGAATTATTTTATGAATAAAGAATGGATATAACAACTAATATCGAAACAAACAACGAAATTTGATAATTAATCGCATATCTGATTAAATGTGTTAATTTTTTCGTGGAGTGATTATTAAACAATTTTTGTATTGAAAGTTTTTAACGATTATTAGTTGGATATTTAGATTAAAAATTCTATTTCTATTTAGGTTTAACTTTCGAATTTTTTAATTCTGTGTATTGTTTGAATAAATTTTTGTTTTCATTTTATGATTTTTTTGATGTTTCTTGAAATAAATCGTAAAAAATCGAGAAATGAAAATTTTTTTTAATTTTCAGATTGTTGGTTGTTTTCATATATTAATATACTGTATTTTAAGGATCAAATTTTTAAGTTAATTATCTTGATTTTGAAGAACAGAAATAGCAATATTTTCTTTCATTTGTGTTTGAGATAAGGAATTTTTGAATGTTGGAATGAAGATTTGTTGCAAAATTTATCATTTGTATTTTCACATTTTTTGAAAAAAAGATGAATTTTATTTAAATATTGATAATTGTTGAAAAATTCAAATTATGAAAAGTTTGAAATGAAGTCAGAAACCCGTGTTTCATAGCTTTGAATTTTTGAGTTGGAATGTCTTCATCACATAGTGCTATTATTTCAGGAAAATCAGATATCACAATTGCACAAATGTTCACTTAATTTCGAAGATGTTTTTCACAACGTTTGGTAGAAAATCATTTCATTTTTGGAAATTTGGGAAAAGAAGTGGAAGTTGATGAAAATGTTTTCCCGAAAAGAAAATACAACAGAGGGAGAATCAAAAACCAAAATTGGATATAATGAGGGATTGAAAGGCTAAAGAAAAAAGGTTTTAAGTCAAAATTGTTTCTTCTTTCAGTTTTAGACAGAACAAGAGAAGTAATGCATTCCTCAATAAAAGAACATATTCAAAAGAAAACAATAAATACAACAAATTGTTGATGAAAAATCTATGAATTGAACAAATATCGTTCTTGGAATAAAATTTGAAACCAAAAAAAAAAAAAACATTTTTGGTATTTTGAAACAAAAGCTCAAGCAAAAAGAATCTAAAGAACTATGCATCTATTTAAATAATTGTCGATCCAAAAGGTTTGATTAAAGAATGAAATATGTATCCTCTCCAAGCTATATAAAGGAAAATTGAACTATTTTATTGCAAGACATTTTTCAAACAAATGTGCGTAAATGCATATATGTCAGAAACTTGTTTTTTATTCGAAATGGAAAAAGCTTTTGTTTATTCATAATCCATTAATATTTGTCAAATTTTTTTTGATTTGTTCCTTCTGTTTTATTTTCATGAGAAATTGATAAAGGAATATTTTTGTCAAATTTTAATTCCAACTCATAAAAATATTCAAACATGTGGATTAATGCTTGATAATGTTATTATTCACAAACAAATATATTTTGGTGAGTTGGAATGAAAAATTGATGAAAATATTCGTTTTTTATTTTCACCTGAAAATTTAACAAAAAGAACTTTTCAAAAAATTTTGACTTTTAGCAAATTAGTCATATGATAAGATACGCTGTCGAAATCATTTGGGACAAAATATTTGACTTCAGGCATTTTCATTGAAAAATTATGCACTTTTGATAGACTATTTGTGATCATAATTTTTCAACAAAATTTGTTCATTTTTATGAATTCGTTTGAGATCACAAAATATAATGTTGCTAAATCATTCACTTTTGTTGACTGATATGAAAATAAAATTTATTTTGAAATCTGGTCAAGTTTAAAAATGTTATAAGTGAAACAATTTTTTCATGCGATGTGCATAAAAAGCTTGAAAGTCCATATTTTCCCCCATTTTTTTATTGTAATGCTCAGCAAAAAACGATAAAGAACATTTTTTATGATAAAATAAAGGAGAAGAATTTGAAAACAAAAAATGAAGGATATTAGAGTTTCTAAAATGAGGTACATTATCACAAAAAATGAGAGAAAAATAACATATTCGTATAAAACAAAACTTTTAATAAAAGAGTAAAACATTCACAAACAATTCGAAAATAGTAAGATAAAATTTCCGAAAAAAATAAAAACAATGTTTTTCCTAAGTGTTAAACACATAAACTTTTTTTTACAATTAAACGTTAATAAGTTTTTTGTTTTTTGTGGTAAAAACTACAACCAGTTTCATTCTTCATAATGGGTAATGCCCAATTTTCTATGAAGTTCATTATAATGGAAACTTAATTTTTATCGTTCTCTTTCTTGATAAATGAAAATATTTTAAATGACATTGATCAATTTTTTTTAATGTTTTTCTATCAATTCCTTTTCTTCCATTTCTTTATGACTTAAAGACATGTTTTTTTTTTTTCCATTCAATTTTTTCTTCTCCAAAATATTTTCTCTCTCGAACACATCACGCAAATCAGTTCTCCTTTTCGTTTTTTTTAATAATATTTTGTTGTTTTTTTGCAAAAAGTGGGATTAGCCATTTAAATATCTATATCATTCTTCATTTCAAAAAATAAATTCTTTTTTGAATTTTCAATAATCATTTTCTTTTTTCTTAAAAAACATTGTATTATTCTTTTTGAAGTCACAAATGTTTTGTTTTCAAATACTTCAAAATTTTAATATTTTGCTCAAATTTCTGTTTCAGCTCACAAATCTCCTCAAGAATGTTTGAAATAGCATTATCAAGAAATAGATTCCATTTTAGTAAAGTTTGATATTTGTAAACAAAATATTTAGAAAAATATGAAATTTTTGATTTATTAGAATATTAAACATATGCGACTTTTCAAAATGAATTTCCAATGCATTAATATGCCACATGTTTCTGAAAGGGGGAAATTGAACGATCTCTCCTTTATTTAACTTCCAAAGGAAACTGGTGGGTGACATGGGGAGTAAATCCCACAAAATCATGCTTTATTTTTTTGAAATATGGGTGATTATTTTTGAAATCAAATTTTTTCATTCAAAATTTTTGGTTCAAAAATTAATCTTTAATGTTAACCAAGAAACAGTGAAAAGTGAAGAAGCTTATTGAAGACAATTTTATCTTTGATAAGGTTAAAATATTTGTTTTCAAAACAGTTGTGATATTTTCAGCATTTGATCACAAAATCTCTTCAAAAAAATTTTTAATCTATGAAAAATCGATTTGCCAAAAAAAGATATGATTTCAAAAATAATCACCCATATAAAAAATAAGGGAAAAACATATCGAACCTATAAATTCAGAATTTCCAAAAATGAAGAAAAGCGTTCAAGAATTACAAGAAATGATTGAAAAATCTTCTTTACATCATTCATCCGACAAGATGATTTCAAAATAAAATAGAGCATCAAAAGAATCAAATTAAATTATTAAAGAAAAATCAAAGGAAATTCCTCCTACAGACGAACATATTCCTGAGACCGAACAGACTGACCAGTTACCGTTCCTGCAATGTGAGACAAATAGGTTAAAAGGAAAAGAGGACGAATAAAAAAGACAATTGAAATTAAGGAAGAAAAGAAAAATGGGAAACAATATGTTCAACTATCCGAAAACGTTCGAGAATTGTTGAAGAAAGATCACAAAGATGGAAAAACTCTGTAAGATCTATCAAAGAAATACAATATTAGCATATCCACAGCTTCAGTTATCGTACGAGAAGAAAAGCCATAAAAGCCACGAGGAGGAAAGGTTAACGAAAAGATTTCAAAAGAGGCATCAAATAAAATGGTCGAAATATTCCTGAGGAACACAACTGAAACTTCCAAAGAATTAGCTGATTCAGTGGGTGGCTTATGCAAATCAAAACCTTCTGTGTCTTCAATTGGTCACCATTTGAAATCGGATAAAATGATAGATCATGGATGTCCTGTTTTCTCTGTGAAAAGGTTGCGAACATATGAAAATGCAAGAGCTGATGAAAAAACATTAAAACAAAATAAAGAATATGTCAGAAAATACACACATCATCAAATGGAAGGAAGAACGTTCGTTTCCATTGATGAGACTGGATTCAATACCTTAGAACTGAGAACAGAATGTCGCTCACCAGTTGGAAAACGGTGTATACAGTACAGAGAGAAAGCGAAAATAGAAACTGTCACAGCAATTACAGCGATAAGTGAACTTTCTGGAATTGAGCATGTCACGTTTGTCGAAGGAAGCGTAAATGACCAAAGTTTTAGAGTATTCCTATTATCGTTAATGGAGAAACTTCAATCTCATGGAAGGGAATCATTCTTATTAGTGATGGATAATGTGGGGCTGCATGAAACAGAGGCAGTGATTAATCTGATCACTTCAAAGAACTACGGCATCTTATACACTGCACCAAATAGTTGCGAATTAAATCCTATTGAATATGTGTTTGGGATGTGGAAAGCTCGACTGAAGATCTCTTCTTCGATTAAAAATAACAAGAAGTTAATTGAGCATCTTTATCAGAAGTTGGATGATATTACTCGAATGGACGTATTAAAATGCATTAACATGGTTCAATTCAATTTTCTTCCTTTGGCACATCAAAAAATAAACCTCAGTGATTCGAACAAAAGTTCTCCAGCGAAGTGTTATAAATTGTTCATTGAAGAAATTGTGCTTGAAAGCGACGATGTTCAAATTGTGCCATGTTCTTCTGCTTCTGCTTCTGCTTCAGCTTCTTCTTCATTTATTATTTCTTCTAGATTTTTTTAACATTTTCATGAAAATTATTATATCAGTTCTTTGTTAGAAGAAGAAACATTTTCTCCGTTGATTGAAATTCCTGAAACAAACTCTTTTCATCAATAATCACAAGATCTTCAAAATGAATTGAATTTTTATGTTGATTAGTCATAAATAAAAATTTCTTTATATTTTTCTTTTCTTTGTTTTCGAGTTAAGTTTTTCTTTTTTATTGTTTTCTTTTCTTCACTTTGATTTTTATTTTGAAAACAATAATTTTCTAACATTTCAATTTGAAAATAAAAAGGAATTAAAAATAATAAATTATTTGCCAGAAATTAATAACATAAATTAACTCTTTTTCATTGAAAAAAAAAAATATTCGATTTCGTTTGAAAGTTTTTCGACTTCGAAAATAAATTTTCGACTTTGAATGAAAGTTTTCCGACTTTAATTAACAGTTTTTCGACTTTGAATAATTTTTGGTGAACAAATTATAATAGAAAATTTACGTGCTAATTGTCATCAAATCCACGCCATTTATCTTTTCCACTCAATTTCTTTTCCTATAAATTTATGTTCCATTTCGCTTCATTCAACCTTTTTCAAACTTCCTTCTGTTATATTATCTTAACATCTTCTTCTTCTTCTCCTCCTCCTCCTCCTCCTCTTCCTCTTCCTCTTCCTCTTCCTCTTCCTCTTCCTCCTCCTGCTGCTGCCGCTGCCAATTCATCCATTTCTTCTTCTTCCTACTCATTCTCAACTTCCTCTATCTTCTTCCATGGTGGTATACTACGTGGTTAGTCTCCCTTCACTCGGAAGGGTCTCTCAACAGGCAATCTTCTGTCTGTTAGAGGCAGTTCGGGTGCGCAGACACTGAATACAAGCCATCTGCAGTCTCTTCAGGCGAAGCTAAAGCAGAACACGGAGGCAGCAATGGACAAAGAACGAACGAAGGCATCAAGAAAGGAAGGAGGAATGAGAGGAGAGAGATAGAGAGACTGCGACCTGGGTGCATCTGGAGAAAGAGAGTGAAGTAAAGAAAAAGGCATTGCGGAACTTATGAGAAGAAAATGGGGTGTGTTTGGAGTGAGTGGAGTGTATGAGGAAGAAGCAGATATCGAGTACAATGCGAAGGAAAGAGTGCTTTTGTTGAGGAAGAAAAAAATTATGGCTGATGGGAAAGGCGAAGCAGCAGTTGTGAGAAGTGTGTTTGTGATCAATGTGCAGTTTTTGTATGGAAAAATGCTGAACGAAGAGGAAAACACGTGAAAAGAGGAAATTCTGAGAACCGTGGAGGAAGTGGAGAGAAGGAAGGCAGAGAAGGAGAAAGAGAGAGAGGAGCATTAGGCGTAGCTGGCAATGCTTTCGAAAAAAAAAAAATTGGAAGAACGACGAAAGCAATGACGATTATCCGCTTTCTCCGAACTTTGGCCATGTAATGGTGTGTTCGGAAGTGAAGCTCTTAAGGCGTCTTCTGCTTGTTCGGTGGCTGTGGCAGAGCTGAAGAGAACGAGAGTGCACTCGCAACTGCAGACACCGCTGGAGAAGGCGTTGGAGATGGAGCGGAAGGAGAAGGAGAAAGCAGCAATCGAAAGAGAAAAGAGGAAGGAGCTGTGTATGGACGACGAAAGTGTGCTGCACTCGCTCAAAGAAAGAGACATTGGTAATGGAAGAATGCTGGCTGGACAGTCAAAACAAAATTGTAATGATAACTCTGCTAATCAGCCTGCACCATTTCCAAGAACTTCTTTGATTCTCTCTTCTTCTTCTTCCTTCCTCTTTTTATTTTTTTCTTCTTTTTTAATTTCTCTTTCTTCTTCTCTCCTCTCTTTCTTCTTCTTCTTCTTCAAATGGAAGATTATCTTTATGTTAAACTCAAAATGTTTTTGCTAACGTCTCTTCTTCCACAAACCCTGCTCTTCCTCTTTCTTCTTCTTCATCTTCTCACCTATTCTTTATCTCCTTCTCCTTTTCCTTCTTTCCTCGCCTTCTTCTTCTTCTTTAAACTTCAACATTTCTTTTCTTTTCTTTTTTTTCTCTTTTCTTATTCTTCTTTCTTTTTCTTCTATCTTTATTTTTTTTCCCTTCAACTTCTATCCTATAATCTTCTTTTTATGCAACCATTCTATTTCCATAAATTTGTGAATTCAACTTAAAAACCTCAAGCATCTTTCATTTAATATTTTCTTCTCAAATCGTTTCCTAATCTTGATTTTTTTTTCTTCATATTTTTTTTCCTTTGAACTTCAATTAATAAAACGATATCCCCTTTTAATTGTTCGAAAGATTCATTCATTCTTTTCGGCTTTGAATTTTTCAATCGTTCATTAACTATGTCATTGAATGTCAAAGGTTAAAAACAAATTAATGAATTTTCAATAAAAAACAGAAATTTTAATCATTACAAAGATTAAAGCTATTTGTTGCAAACACAATGATAGAAATATATTTTGTATGTTAGATGCTGCATGAAATAAAAGACTAATGAAAAGATGGAAAATAATAAGATGCAAAAAAGTTTAGATCATCAAAAATCAAAAACAAAATTATTGCCAGAATGTGACACTTGTGGAAACTTCAAATTCTTCTTCTTATCTTCTATGTTTGTTGTCGTTGCTATATTGCTAATCTCAAGAAATCTTTTAAAATTTGAAAAGAATAAAAAGCTTCCATTCATGTGTGTTCATGAACAATTAAAGATTTTGAGAAAATGAAACTTATAAAAGATTGAAAATTTTTATTCTTCGAACATCAAAAAGTTTGCACGACCGAATAATACTCAGCACAAAAAGAAAATGCTTAATTTGTGAACAATTATGGTTATTTTGGAAAATTGAATCAATCCAAATTTGCGTTTTAAAAATATTACAGAAAATGATTTTTTTATCATATAAATTTATTTCCCATGCATTAAAAAGGTTGTCCCACGAAAATTCAAAAAAAGTTCAAACATTGAACGATATTATCATCTCAAAAAAAAATCACCCACATTTTCATGCAAAATCTTCCAAATTATTCATAATATGGGACATAATATTTGACTTCAGGCATATTCATTGAAAATTTTCGCACCTCAGATAAACTTTTTGTGGTAGAAAAATATGAAAAATATGTGTTTCTTTTTTGATTCACATGTGAGATCCCAAAACATATTATTGTTATATCAACGATGCTTGTTTTCAGTTATGAAAATCAAAATTATTTTTTGATATCTGATAAAGTTTAATAATGTTGAATGTCAAACATTTTTTTCATGCTTTGTGCATAAAAAGCTTGAAAGTCCGTATTTTTCCCCATATGATTTGTGATTTGGAGCTATCTTCATTCCAATCCAACTGTTCAATTCATTTTTAGGGAAAGAACGAGGAGATCAAATCGCTTTGGCTCATTCATAAACTCTTATAAGCATTATCAATTTCAGAAATGGTTTGTTTTTCAAATCATATTCGGTTGAACTTACGTCATTGAAAGAAAAATATTGAGCTTTCAAATGTTCAATTGTGTTTTCAAAGGATGTGTTGGGATTCATCTGTTCAATCCACAAAAGATGTTATTCCAAGTAACCCTGACTTTCTCTGTCCTACTGAAGAAGTTCCAAATACTGTGTCTGAAAAGAATCAACTGAAAAAGTTACGAGCACTTTCTCATGTGGGACAAAATATTTAACTTCAGGCATTTTCATTGAAAAATTATGCACTTTTAATTAACTTTTTGTGATCATAAATTTGAAAAAAATGGGTTTGTTTTTTAAAATACATTTGATGTCACAAAACAAAATGTTATTATGTCAATGATGTTTGTTTTCAGATATGAAAATCAAATATATTTTGAAATCTGAGAAAGTTAAATAAAGTTATGAGCGTAGTTATTTTTCAATGCCTTGTGCAAAAAAAAAGCTTGATAGTCCGTATTTTCCACCAAAAAATAATGAATTTTTAAATAACTCATAATTTTCATGAAATTATTCTATTGAGTGATTGCAAAAAATTGGTAAAAATTTTTCATCAGAAGTGACTTGATTTCTCTGAAATGCGAATGCATCCAAATATTCTTCTAAGTATTTTCTTCTGACGCCTTCAAAAGGAATATCTTATTCTTTCAAACTCTACTTTCTTTCAATGAGAAGTGTGTGAGCTTTCGTTATTGGGTCAACAAATCCTTTTCTGTGGTTGACAGTTTCGTGAAGATAATCTTTTACATTGATTCCGTTATAATCCTTCCATCAATCTGGAAAGATCTTTTTCTTTTTTGAAACATGCTCCTCGATTGATGAATGAATAATATCAAAAGGTTTTTTTTTTTTTTTTTTTTTTTTTTTTTTAAATGGAAGTGAACACTGAATAATATTCAGTCAATGTGCAACTTTAATAAATGCTTGACTGAACAAAGCTCAAAAATATCAATTAAAGGAAGAAAACTCAATCAAATGCAAAGGAAAAATAATGAAAACAAATATGTTTAATTTTTTTTTATAAACAAAAAAATAAAATATTCACCAAACAAATTTCAGTTTCCGATGTTTTGTAATCAACTTAATGAAAATTTAAAGGAAGTTATCAGCCGTTTCTTTCATTCCGACAAATTTACGAGTTTGAGAAAAGAATGACAACCATCTGGTTATTGAAGTCTTCAAAATTCAATCATGTTTATTTTTTATTTTGTTCGTCACAATGATGAACAAAAAGAAATTTTGTATTATGTTCAAATACATCATTTTTGTCTCATTTCACCCTTTATTTTTTCATTTTTGTTCTTTGTTTTCTTCAGACGAACGCAGTTGATAGAAATATATTTTTTTAACAAATTGTGAACTCTTTTCAATAAATTATGTTTTTTTTGAATTTCTGCAATTCAAAATAAACATTTTTCTCTGCTAGATAAAAATATAATTTCAATAATTCTTTTTTAATGTTGTGTATAACTTTATCAAATTTGAATATTTAATTTTTTAAAGTCTTAAAGTAATCTATACAAAACATCTCAAACCAACTCTAAAAAAATACAAATCTCAAAATTCTAATCACCATCAACCTTTTACTTGTTGTCACACTCATCATAAAAACCAACTAAGTGAATTTCAGCTATGATTAAAATCGAGGCAAATATGTTGAAAAAACTTTCTTTCTCTCACATTAAGCATTCATGCTTGAAACACATTTCTTGTTTTCAGCTCTCATCCATCTCCTAACATGTCTTTCATTTTATTCACTTCCATTTCCCCTTCCCTTTCGCTTTCTTTGCTCTCTCTGCTTTTTTCATGTTCACTGCTTTCCTCAAGAATGATTGCATCTGTCATCGTCACAATAAATGTCCCAACAGGAAACAGTCCAACCAGCTCTTTCTTCACTTCGATGAGCGTTGGTCGTTTCGATGCTTCTGCTGACAGACATGCATTTACCACATTCTTCAACACACTCTCTTCAATTCCCCTCTCATCTGGCTTCTCTCCTTTCACAATCTTATCTCCTGCCACCTCTGCCTCGTATTCTCCAAACGGGATCTCGAGTGTCAGACACTCCCACAGCATCATCCCAATCGAGAATGCCACCGACTTCTCTGTTGCTCCCATCTTCCTGTTCATCACCAGCTCTGGTGCCTTCCACCTCAAACACTCCCTCCACTTCTCCTCATCATCCTCAAATGCTGATGAGGGCAGAGAATCTCTTTCATCACCATCATCATCATCACTTGCAGATGTCACAATCGTGGTTGATGAGATTGAGGATGAATCTGAATCATCAGATGAAGAGGAGCAGTGGGAGTGGAGGGCAATGCAGATCACCATGTGTTCTGACAGCAGCACAATGTGCGGACTCAGGTTTCGCAAAGAGGGAAGTTCGTCTTCCTCATCTTCAAGCGAGTGCAACGCCCCATTCGCTGCCCAGAACAGCATCTGCGCTCCTGTCACCTCCCTCTCCTGAAGAGTTCCAATTGCCATCTCCTTTGTCTTATTCAGCCCATGAAGCAACATGAACAGAGAATCTCGCAGATCCACAATAAGCTTTTCATAAGGTGATGAGCAGGCCATTGCATCCACCAAGTTTGACATCGATGAGGTGGTTGGGCACAGATCCTCCACTCGAACAAAAGTTGAATCTGAATCAGTAGTTGAAGTGGATGAGATGGATGGCGAGGGCGATCTCTTTCTTGTCTCTTCCTCATCATCAACCTTCTCCAGCACCCATTCAGGAATCTTGTCTGAGTCTCTTCCAAGGATATATTCAGTTGATCCACTTTCACTCAGTAGATGCTCTGATGATTCTGAATGTTCCAGTGTCTTGTCATACACTCTCTTCTTTATTCTCTCTTCATTCTTCTTCTCTGCCTCTCTTTCTGCTCTCCTCCACTGCTCCTCAGGAGACATCTCCGTCGTCACCATCTCAAAAGCTTTTGGATCTTTTCTGATATTATCATTCACAATCTCTCTCAGATCTTCTGCTTCGTTCTTTGCCTTTCTCCATCGAACTGCCAGAACAATAGATACAATCAGAACAATCAAAAACAAAACTGCAAATACCACAACAATGATAATCCAATAAGGCACTGTTTTGTTTCCTCCTTCAACAATCTTTTCATCTCCATTCATCTTTGCTTCACTTTTGTTCTTCAGAATAAATGACTGTGTGGAAGAAGGAGATTCCCCATTCCCAAACAAAATATGCACACTCACCTCAATTTCATTTCCACAACTGCTGATAAGATCTTTTTCCACACTTCCTTCAACTTCTCTTTCTGACATGAATCCATTTGAATCAAAATCATGTTTTTCAATCTCTTTCTCTTCTCCTTTCCTCTTCACAACTGAGAATGACAGATTGCATGGAACAAGAAGCATTCCTTTGAATGTCAGCTTCATTCTATCTGTCTCTTCTTTTGCCTCTACACTCTCCAGAACAGGAATAAAGAATGATGAATCTCTCACCGAAACAATCCCTTCAAAATTGCACCTATCATTCAACATCCAAAGTGATGTATTTCTCTCCAATCCATCTCCTCCTTTCAAGCTCATCACATTCAATGTTCCTGAATCTGAACAGATGATATTTCTTCTCAATGATGGATATCCTTCAATTGAGGGATTGTTGTTAATGAACTCTCCTTTCTCAATATTCATATTTCCTCCACTCATTGTTATTCCACCTTCTGGTGAATTTGTGATTGTTGTATCTTTCATCAAAACAGAGCTCTTCACAACATCCACAAGAGATCCTTCCCATCTGCACATCTCTCCTTTTTCATTAAAAACCTGATTATTTCTTTCCTTTGAATTCCCATCAAAAACGCAACTGTCCATTTTCACATTCAAACAATCCTCCACTTTCATTAATTTTCCTTTTGCAGTCTTTGAACTGACTCCGCCTATTGTGCAATTTGCTAATTGAATTGTCTTTTTCATTGACAGGCACGATATCAATGATTCATCATTTCCTTCAACTGTGATATTTTCTGTTTTGAAATCCTTGATTGTTAATTGCCCGCATTCATTAATATCTATCAGAGAAGTTTTTATTGTTGAATTGCAAATTGTTAATGAATCGATTACTGATGTAAGTGGTGAAGAAAAATGTAATGAAGATTCTTGAAGAATGAGATTTGACACTGTGCATTCCATAAGTTGTAATTCTCCTTTTCCCATATTTATTATGTGAAATGGAATGTTTGCAAAACCTGCATTTCCTTCTTCATTAGATTGTTTCGAGCTGAATGAACAACTCATTATCTCGAGAATGCTTCCTTCTGGAGACATCAATGATTCATGTTGAGAAATGAAATTTGATTCAAACACAAAGTTCACTCTCAGCATTGAGACTGTTCCAGTTGTTATCACCAATGCCTCTCTTGTTCTTGAAATTCCTGATTTCACTTCAACTTTGCACATCTCTCTGCTCTTCGAACTCAGACTCATTTCCTTCAAATTAACCTCTTCACATATCACACTCTCTTCAACAACAATCATAACACTCATGAAATCTGAAGTCAGATGTTCCAGCCCATGATCAATTGAATGGCATGGAAGTGTATTTGTTCCACATCTCCTCCCATTCGATCCACTCATACTGCTCACAATGATCGTGTCACTCTTATGAATCGTCACAAATCCAATAAGATCTGTATCGCTTGGATAATCGCACTCATCTCTTCCATATATTGCATTAATTCGCGAATAATGATTCTCTCGAAGATCAAATCGGAATTGGGTTTCATTGATTTGAGATGTGATGTTGTAACATTCAATGAAAATGTCATTCCCCACTCTTGCTGTATTTGAACTGAATTTCATTCCCGCAAATGTGAAGTTCAAATCCCCTGTTTCCTTTGTAGCCAGATACACCCCTCCTCCTCTTCCTGTGTTGTTGTTGCAGTTGCAATTAGTGATTATTGAGTCAATCATCTTCATTGATCCAGCTGCACCCAATATGAAGAATATTGTTCCTCCTTTTTCACTTGTTTCTGCTTTGTCTTCTGTGATGTCGCTCTCATTCACAATCAAACAAATCTTTTTCTCACTCTTTAATTCCAAAATACTCGCTCTATTGTCACTTCTCTTCACTTCTGAAAATGATGAATTATCAATCTCAATATTTAAACATTCTTCATTCACTCCTTCATTAATCTTCAATCCTGGTTCAATTTTCTTGATTGATAAAATGCATCCTCTGCTTGCATTCAACGATTCCACTCGAATATTCACAAAATGGCAATAGACTCCAGAATCACGAATGACAAAAATACTGTTTCCAACATAGCACGACTCCATCGACAAATCATTCACTTCCACACTTCCTCCAATCACATCCACAAATGCACAATCAAATCCATTATTAACTCCAGCCTCTGATAGGAATGAACATTCAGTTATCACCAAATCTCCTCCTCTGTTTGAAATTATCGTTTTGGCTGAATTGTCAAATCCAGATGCAAGTTGCAGTTGGATATTCGTCAATTCAAGATGAATATCATTTCCCATGAAATATTCCAATTGATTTCCAACTGCCTTTTCAAAATTCAATATTGCTTTCACATTCTCTTCTCCCATCTTCACACCCTTTTTGATCTGATAATTGGACATGTTGAATGAATCTCGAATTGTTGTTGATCCTTCAATCTGAATTGTTTTCTTTCCACTTTCCTTTTTCATGTTTTCCATCCCTTTCCACATTGTAAAGCATGGCTCTTCCTCGCTTCCACATCTTGCAACATCAAATCCAATTGATGAGATAAATATCTCAATGGAGCTGAATGGAATCAGAAACATGAATAAATCTTTGTTTGAATGAAAGTTGTCACTTCCAACAAACAAATTTCCATCATTAATCATTGACAAGAAATTAAATTTGAATGAATCATTTGTCACAGAAGAATTAAAATCCTTTCCCAAAATGAACATGTTCTTTCCAATGGCTGCTTTGTTGTTTACAAACGAAACGTTTTCTAAAAGAAATGGCTTTTCATTCAAGCAATTTTGACAATCAAAATATAAAAATCCTCCTTTACCATTGTTTGAAGAAAGCGAACAAGATGATGCATTTGTTGATTTCATCACCAATTCTTCATTCTCTTGCAATGTCACTTTTGTAACGCCTCCTTCTTCACCGCTGCCCTTGTTCACAATGTTTGAAAAGTTGTTGCTCTCAAATACAACAGAAGAATCTAATATCAATGGAGATTTGATAAATGAACAATCTGTCAAACTGCATCCTTTCAATGTGCAATTTCCAGTAGTTGTTGTTATCAACGAGTATTGAACAGTATTTGTTGCTGATTGAATCTCAAACAAACAGTTTTCAAGTTGAAGATGTTCGCTTGATGAGATTAAGGAATTCACACCAAGTGTGAATTGATTTGGGATCTGCAATTTCAAATATAAGAAGCTGAGTGGCTGAATTGATGAAATAACACTTGTTGATGATGCAGAATTCCCTTTGATTGAAGATTCAAAATGAATTGGCTTGTGTTTAATGGCTTCTCCATCAATCACAAGTGCATCTGTAAAGGAATAAATATTCTCAATTGTCCCTTCATCTTTCACATTCAATTTCCTTTCTTCTCCAACTGCTCCACTTCTGTCAATGTGGTCAATTCCACTTTTCATTGATTCACATGGGAATTTTTCATTTCCACAACCCAATGTGTCATGCCCACCAGTCGACACAGACACCTCTATCCACTTCAAAGAAACAAGAAATACTCGCAGATCCATTTCTCCATATTTTCCATCTTCCCCAACAAATGCATTCCCATCCTCCACGTAATCTGAATAATCAAATGCAAAACGCTCTGTATTCACAGTATTAACCAGAATGCTGCTCTTCACAAACATGTTTTTCCCAATTGCTGCATTGCATCTAGAAAACGATATCGATGAAAGTTGAAATCCTTCTTCATTCAGACTGCAATCCAGATATATCCCTCCTCCTTTTCCTCCCTCACTCATATTCTCACAAACACATCCAGTAAATGAACTCTCTTGAATTGTAATATATCCTCCTTCGCTCAACAATATTTTCAGTGCTCCTCCTTCTTTGCTCTTTTCTGATAAAGCCCCGTTAATTGTACTTCCATTCATAACCATCCCAACTCCAACACTGTCTCCAAACACTGATGCCTTTTCATCTACTGTTGCTGTGCTATCAATCTCCAATCTTTCTAGTGTGCAATTTAACAGTTTCACTTTGTATTCCTGATCATTCACATTTTCTGATGAAAGTGAAAATAAAAATAACGAAACTGTTGATTTCACATCTGAAATCGTGACAGAATCCAGTTCAATCATCTTCCCTGTTGATTTGATCAAGAAATATCCAATTGTGCTTCCCTTTCCTCCAACAACACTCATCTTACAGTTCTTCATGTGCAACTCGCCATTTGAACTGCTCGATTCAATCACAGATGTGATTGTTTTGTTAAAACTCGAGGGGACAACAATACCAATGAACTCCATTTCCGTCAGCGATGCTGATTTCAGAACACATTCTTCAGATCCGCTTACTTCTGTTTGGCATTCAATCTGCACAACTGTCTCCTCTTTTGCTTTAACACACGTTCCACCCACATCCACACATCCAGTCATTAATGTATTTGAAATTACAATAATCTCCTCTTTTCTATTCTGTGTTCTCTTCAAGCGTTCCATTCCATAATTCACGTTCAAACAAGGTGCCTTCTCCAATCCACAATACACCTCTTCCACTCCAGATGTTTCATCCACATATATCGTGTCAGCAAAGAATCCATCGAAAAATATGAATAAATCCACATCCCAATCACCAAATGCTTCTGTTCTGTCATGTCCAACAACTGAGTTGTCTTTTTCAGTGATGCTTCTCATGAAAGTGAACATGGGCTCTTTCACAGAAGCGACAAATGATTCACACACAAAATACATATCTCTTCCGACACTGGCCTTATTTGCTGAAAACACGATATTGTTTATGGAAAAGGAGGATTCTGACACTTCCGAATCATCCTTGTACTCGATCATGAGAGCGCCGCCTCTTCCTCCAAAACTTGTATCCTCGCTCACACAGCAGCTGGAGAAGGTGGTGTCACTCACAGAAAACGAGTTGGCAGGGGCAGATGAGGCGAATGAGATGCACCCGCCATCTGTGGCAGTTTGTTGGCTCAACTGTTCTGAGTTGATACTGGTGATGGTGCAGTTGGCGAGGGAGAGGGAGAGGGCAGGGGAGGTGGCAGAGGAGAGGACACAGCTGGTGGGAGTGGCTGTGGAGGTGATGTCGGTGATGTTGGAGGAGTTGAGGGTGAGGGGTGCTGTGAGGGAGGTGAGGTGGAAGATGCTTTGGCTGTTGAGAGTGAGACTGGTGATTGCTGTGTGGTTGAGGGCGAGGGAGCCAGCAGTGAGGAAGAAGAGGGGAGTTGTGATTGTTATGGAGGTTGTTCCTGTGATGGTGGTTGTGTTGAGGTTGAGGGAAGGGGAGTTACCGGAGAGGTGGAAGAGGATGGGAGTGATTGTGTTTGTGGAGTTGTGTGCGATGGCGAGGGCAGAGACTGTGAGGGAGCCCTGAGTCTGTTGGAAGAGGGCAGACGAGGCAGATGGATCTGGTGAAGAGGAAGAGGAAGATGAAGGCTGAGGAATTCCATATGAAGAGATAATTGTGGTATCTGTGCCATTTCCGGTGATTTTGGTGTCAACTGCGCTGAAAGTGAGTGTTTGAGTTGGAACAAATATTGAGTTGAGGAGAGTGAGGGAGGTGTTTTGGAGGAGGGAAATGAAGCCATTGAGGGCATACTCGATAGTGGCACATGAGGTTTGTTGGGTACTGCCGCAGGCATCGACATCAGTTCCGCTGTTAGAAACGATTTTGTTCTGAGCGATGAGGGGGAGCCAGCCATTGTACACGTCATTATCAGCTGTGTTGCTGTTCCAAACTCTTTTTGTTGGGGTTGTTGAGCCACAGTTCTCGAATGGGGATTGTGTGATGATGCTTCCGTTAAAGAACACATCATTCCCTCTGCCACTTGTTGCTGTGTTGCCATTGAAGAAGCAGAAAGTGATGAATTTTACTCCATTCATCCAAGAGTAAGTTCCATCAAAGTATATTCCAGCTCCGCCGTAATTGGCAAAAGAAGTTAATTTGTTGTTTATGAACTGACAATCATTGATTGAAAACTGATTTGGCTTGTTGGCTGGAGGATAATGAAACGTTAAAGAACCAGCTGCATTTCCACCAGAATTTGCGATGTACTTGCATTTGGATAAAAGAAATTGACCGTTTGAGGTCATATCATATACATTAAAATGCCAACCAGTTCCACACCAATTTGTTATTGAACAACTTTCCACTCTGTTATCCGAAAATGAATAAACAGAATTTGATCGTGGATGCAATATCGCTGCAGCTCCTCCGTGTAAAGCAGAGCAATATGTGAAATTAGACTTTGTAAAATTGATTTTAAACAAACTTCCACAGTACAAAGCTCCACCTTGGCCAATGCCTGTGCAATGGCAACTGTTAAAGTGGCAAGAAGTGATTGTAAGATTTGCATTTGTGCATGCAACATAAAGAGCGCCACCGTTTGATTCAACATTCGAATCATTCCATTCACACCATTCAAATTTATGGCTGTCCAAATCGAATGAAGTCAGTCTTCCAGGTTTCGCTCTTTGAGTTTCAGTTCCAATGTGTTCAATAGGAGCATTCAGCGAAGTGCGTGTTTGGTGAAGGAAAGAGGTGTTGAAGGCAGAGAGAGAAGTGGATGGGCTGTTGAGATTGGGGAGAATGGCGCCATCGATGGAGTTGTGGGTGTGGAGGAAGATGGATGAGTGGATGGAGAGAGAGGAGTGAAGAGAGAAGGAGGGGATAGTATTGATATTGATGTTGGTGGAAGTGGAAGTGGAAGAAGTGGTTGAGGTGGTTGAGATTAATGAATTGAGTGAGTACGAAGGAAGGGATTGAAGAGATAGAGGGGATTGAGGAGAGGAGATGTTGGAGAAGAGGGTATTTGAGAGATGGAGATTGAGGTGGATTTGGAGGTGGGGATGGGATTGGTGAAGGATATGGAGAGGGGAAGGGGAAGGGGAAGGGGAAATAGAAGGAGAACGAGAAGGGGAAGGGGAAGAAAAAGAAGAGGATGAGGATGAGGATGAGGAAGATGAAGGAGAAGGGGAAAGGGATGGAGATGGAGAAGGGGATGGAGAAGAGAGGGAAGAAGGAGAAAAAAGGAAGGGCTGGACGAGGGAGATGAAGGAGGAGAAAGAGGAGCGGGAGATGGAGAAGTAAGCAGGGATTGGGGAGTGGGCATTATGGAGGAGATTGTTTGGGGTGGAGAAGAGGGGGAAGGAGAGGAAGGCTGGTTGAGGGATGGTGAGGGAGAAGTTTGTGAGGGCGATGGAGGCATGGGCAGAGAGGAAGAGGGGGCAGTGGTGGTGGTTGTTGTTGAGTGAAGGTGGGTGGATGGTGCAAGTGGAGGAGCAGATGGAGGCAGCGGAGTGGTGTTGGGCAGTGAGGAGTGGACAACCAGTGAGAGGGATGAGGTTGAGATGGGTCACACACAAGGAGGCGTTGACGATATTCAAACTTGTTTGAATGCTGCAAAGGTGATTGCCAACTGAATTTTCATTTCTTGCTGCATAAATGCCAAAATAATTGTTGTTATCTCTTTTTCCATTTTCAATGTTGATCTTGCCTATCTGTATCTCCCCGTTCCATTTTTGTTGAAATTGCCTTTCTGCAATGTCTTCACCAATACAGCAGCCAACAATAAGTAACAGTAATGCAACAATATTGTACGCGTCTTTCATGTGGGGAAGCTCCTCGACACAATTGTGGATGCAGGAAAAATGAAGAAATGAAAAATTCCTGCCCCCCATATTCTTTTTCAAAACATGTGGATAAATGGGAATAGATTTTATTTTATGAATTTTGTTCCATTCTTCTCTAACATATATTTTTCTCAATTTTTCAATTTTTCAGTAATTATTTGCATAGTTTAGGTTGATTTATAATGAAATGATTGTAGAAAAAGTTTGGAACACATCTCAGTTTTTTTCACAGTCGGAAAAATTTTGCCCCAAATTTGATTTTTTTTAAAAAACTTAAAAAAGAAATCACGTTGTACAATTTTTCATAATGTTGAAAAAGTGAAAGAATTGAACACAGAATGAACAAAAGATGATATTGAAAATGTTTATTCATAAATTCACTTTAAATTTTTTTGTGAATTCCAATAAACAAAATTGATTTATAATACAAACGAAAACGAATTTCCTTATGTAATTAACCCGTTTTATGAAAAAACGGGAAAATTTCAAACTAACCATAATTATTTAAAATGAAATGTGAATATTTTGTAATTTTAGTTTTTTCCACATTTGCCAGATCTCATTTTTTATGTTGTGTAACGTTTCTTGATCGTACTTTCTTAATTGTTATATGTAAATATATATATATATTATAACATATTTTTTTCTTGAATATTTTATTTTTTATTAACTTTTTAGTTAATAAAGAGTATTTTGCAGTTCCAGAAACATTTGATCTTTTGAAGGTATTTCGCTGTTGATAGTGATGTTTTTAAGATATAAATTTTGATGTATTCAAAGAATTTCGATCACTGCAAAACTTTACATGCAATTCAAGTTCAAGGGAATTGTGCATCAAGTTGGGCAATTGCAGCATGTCAATGTTATGCTGATTCTCTTTGCATTCATCTTAATCAATCAATTACCCCATCTGCCCAATATCAAGTTTGTTTGTTTTTTATTCCCAATTATAAAAAAAAATTTTTTTTTATTGTAACTTTTGTAATATGGACAAAAGTTGAATTGCGACAAGACGTGTATTGAAGAGCCAAAAAAGTTATTATGTAACTGTTTGCTTGATTTTTCGAATTTCTTGTGAAAATTCTGTTTGTGAAAATAAAAATTTAAAGCTGGTTGCAATGGTGGAACAATTCTTGCAGCTGCTCAATGTTGTAATTTTAATCTTCTGATTTTATATCTTCATAATTGCAAATTTGTCAATATATAGGGATTTCTGAATATGGAATTACTGAAGATTCTTGCGTGCCATATGTTGGAAAAGATCGAGAGTGTTCAATTTTTTGCAGAAATGGAAAGCTTATGAAACCAGAGAAGTATATTAATAAAATGCTATAATTTTTTCTTTTTATTATTATGAACATCAATTATCTTTAGTGGATTATGCAGTTTTGTTGAAACTGAAGCTTCTGTTATGAAGATGAAAAAAGCATTAATAGAGCATGGATCATTGTTGGGTTTGATTATAAATAAATCCTTTCTTATAGGAATATTTCAATCTTTTTGAAAATATCTTATCGTTGTTTCTTTTTGTTTGCTAATAATTTTTGCAAACGAATCTATCATGTACTCAATTATAAATTGCAATTTTATTGTAATTTTTATGTATAAGTGGGATTGGCTGTGTATGAGGATCTTTTGACATTCTCCTTTAGCTCCAATGATACGAATGACATAAATGTTTATACGCATCAAAAAGGAGAATATAGAGGATACACTGCCGTGAAAATAGTTGGGTTTGTGGTTTAAAGAAAGAGAAAAATAATAATTTTTTTTTTAAGAAAGTGAATAATTAGTTTTTTTCATACTAATTTTGGACATTTTTGTTGTATGCACTAAAAGTTGATGAATGTTTTAAACTTTCTATTGTTTTTCTTTTCTTTTTCTTTTTATAATTATAATTATTGTTATTGTTATTTTAGTTGGAACAAAACAAAAGATGGCTCGGAGTATTGGATTGTTCAAAACAGGTTTCTGTGAGTTAATTAATAATAATCATGATTTTGAATTTTTTATATGCTGTGATGAAACGGATATTTCTCTGCATTTGCGTTTAGCTGGGGTGCAAAGTGGGGTGTTAACGGAAGGTTTTTTATAAAGCTTGGAAATAATGAGTGCGAAATCGAAAGCGAATTTTTCTTTTTTGATTCGTGCAATCGGTTATCAAGGAACAATCTCTTCGAGAGAAAGAAAGTTAGAAAGCAGCGATTCATTTCATTTGTTCCACCAAATGTTAATTGAGACGTTATTTGTCAAAAGTTGAGAAATCTGAGTATTTCTGTTTGCATATCTGCTTCAAAATATGAGATTTTGTTGAAAACGTGCAACAAAATATAAATGGGCTGCATTCTCTTCCTTGTTTTTTTTTTATGTAGTTTGAAGAATTAATACATGAGTTATTAAAAATTTTGATTCACAAGACAGTTGTACTGATTTCATCTTTTTTTTGCGGGATTTTCCCCCGAAATTCACAATGAATAATAAGTACGATATTAATGAGTAATCAACTTGAGCTTTTTAAAGCTTTTTGATTTATAAACACTTGTACTTTTGAGGGTATTTCTGGAGTTAGAGAGACAAATGTTTTTTACCTTTCGAATTTAATAATTATTTACAGCTTATAGTTTTCCATTTTTCGTTGAAAACAGAAATTATGAATTTTAAAACAAAAAACTTTTTTTTAAAAGCATAAAATTCATATTGAATTTAAGTTTTTGAAACGAAAATCAAAATGAAATTTAAAATATGTTATAATAATTCTTCCAGCACCATCATTAAAAGAAGAACAAAATGAGTGAAGCTCTTCTTGCAAACAATTTGCTATACAACTTTAAAAAGATAAAAAAAATAAAAAAATTAACATATCAAATTAAATAATAATAAAACGGAGAATATATGTTAGAGATTAAAAACTGAAACTTAAATAAGAATCAAAAAATCTTTTCCAATAAATAAATGGATGAATAACAATGAAACATAATATTGAATATTTGCTTGAAAAATCGTTGAGATGCAATTTCGAATATACTATTCATGCAATACATTTTGATGTATTCAAGCATATCAATAGCAACAATGTTATTCGCATTCGAATTTCATACGAAAAAATTAGAAAATGAAAACGTTAAAATATAAATAAGTATAAAAAGCAAAAATTATCAAGCATTAATCCAACGTAAACTAATAGTCATTGCAAAATAATACTATTAACAAAAATCAAGATTTCTCATAAACCAAAAATCAATTCAAAAACACACTAATAAAGTGAAATAACTTTAACAGAAAAATGAATAAATCATAACTGTGTTGAAACATAAAAACAACGAAAAATATAAAAACCCCAGCCCACTTAACAGAATGTCAAGCACATAAGTACTAAAATAGCTTCGGATCAAATTTTTAAACAACTGTAGCAATACAATTAAGATATTAAATTATGTGACTTTATTGCTTTAATCAAGTTTTGGAGATGCGCATTTTGTTTTAAATTCTGGAGATGGGGTATCTCTTTCTTGCTGTTGAAATTTTCCAAAATCAAAACAATCATTTTTCAACTCATATGATCTTGGAATATGCAAAATATAGGGAAATCCTGTGTAATCTTTTGGACATCTTATAGCTTGTTCCATTGAATATTTCTTTGGTTCTCCTATCAAAATAATATCTTGAATCATACCTAGCAAACCATTAGGTAAAGGATGGAGTTTGTATTGGATTTTTTTTAAAAATGAACTTTCAGATTGATTTATAATTTCGAGAGGCAATAAAAGTTCTTTCGCAAAATAACTGTTTCGTGGAGGATAGTCGCGATACATTTTCAAAGATAACATTACTGATATAAGCAAAATTGTTCCAATATTTGTTGTCTTCACAACATGAAACTGAGGCAAAGTTGAACTTTTTGACGATTCATCAGATGAAATTGAATCTTCCTTTATAATTAACATTATTAAATAAATTGAATGAAAAAACTCTATCAAGTTGAATCTTGTTATATTCCTCAAAAATTCATAAAATGATTGTAGCCTTGAGTGAAGTTGACAGTCTGCGATAAGTTCATTTCCAAAATACCCAATAAAGCGTGATGAAACAAAGCTAGCCATTTCTCGTATTGTTATATCTGGAACATCTGCTTGCGACATTTATAAACGCAAAAAGCAAATGATTTATTGTGATCTGAAATAATAATTGGATTCTTATGGAAAAATTAATTTTATGGTTCAATAATTGAAAATACTCATTTTTTTGAGGAATTACCGATATTTTTGTTATTAAAAAAATAACTCTATATATTCAATTGAATTCTTTTTATTTCACATGGAACAAAGACATTTTTTATCCTTTCTGCGGACTTCATCACCATATTCTTCGACTCTTTACGATAATTCTAAATCTCAACTTGTTCCAGATTTAAATTTTCTTATCAGTATTAAAAATGAAGTGTGAATGCTAATATATTGTTATCCTTTTTGTGATATTCAGTCTTTGTTTTGTTTTAAATAAAGTTTCCACTTCTTTTGAAGCATTTTAGTAAAGAAAAATTCCCGCTCAGGCGCATTGCAAGCGGAATTATAACTATATGGAATTCTTTGAAAGAATCACAGAAAAAACAATTCTTACAAAAAACGGATTCGTTTCAAGGAGAGGAAGATGACTTGAAAATTGAACAAGATGAGAGTGTGCTTGAAAAGAAATTTTATAGAAAACTTTTAGCATTCACATTAAACTTTATCTATTGATTTTCGTCAAAGATTTTGGAGGAGCAGAAAAAATGCTTCAACAATTACAAATTCCTCATTTTCTTTTTGATCGTTTGAGGAAACCTGAAACTGCATTAGCTCCTCTTACTTCAGTTTGCTGTTTTCCTTTTTAAATGTTGACTTAAAAACTTATTTAGAAGCCTTCTAGTGAACAATTATTGGAAAAGATTATTGATATAATCATTGAGGTATGATTAACGATAGTAAATTACCAAAAATCAAAATTTCGTAATTTTTTTATCAAGGATGTTGAAAGCCGCACAATTAGTCTCAGAGCCGTAAGGAGGAGGCTAGAAGCGACTTTTTGCTATCCATTGAATGATATGAAGCAAGAAATTAAATGCCTTGTTGAAGAAGCAACAAAAATCATTGATGGAGGAAATGGATATTTGTTCGATTGATGACTTTACAAAGGAGACAAAAGAGTTTATTACATATTAAATGAAACATCAGCTTCTGTATATAATCAAGAAATTCTTTCGATTTTCATCGATTGGATAATTTCCAAAAATTGTTCAATTTTCTAAAAGTTTATTCCCCACAGCAAAAATGAGCATTCATTCACTCGCATTGTTGGTAAATCACATTTGTGTGAATAAAGAATATCAATATGGTTTTATGCAAATACGTATGATTTTTTTCACAGAGATATAATATCTGATTTCAGCAATCTAATATTTTTTTCCCCCATGAATTTAGCGTACCAAATGAGCAGAAGCGAAATGAAGTTACAATGTCTTTGAATGCTGGAAATTATTTTTTTGATATATTTGTTCTTTGAGTGGAACTTTGAATGCTGGATTTTTTTAAAACAGATGAAAGAAAAAAAGCATTTCAGATTATTTCTTTCATCTTTGTTTTTCATCTTTTAAAGAAAACTAATTCAAAAGCACTAATTTGTTCATTTTTACAATTATGAACTTCTGAAATATTAACTATTAGATTTTTTTAAATTTGCATAAAAAGTATATTCCAAATTTATGAAATTAAAAACACAAATGATCAAATTATCTGTTTGCAAATATACACCACATAAGCAAAAGAAATAGACCTATAAAGGGAAAGAGATAAAACAATCCGCAATTTTAATCGCCTTCCTCAAACAAAAAAAAATTTTATTTGAAAAAAATTTCATCCAAATGATTTTGTAAAAATTAATTCTTCGTTTTTCCATTCTCTTTCTTGATCAATTTGCTAAGTGGAATCAATTTCAGAATTTTGCTCATTTTCGTTTAATTGTTCTCGTTCAGATTCTTTTTTCGCTTGAACATGTTCCAGAAGTTTATTTAGAGCATTCATACGTTCTTGAACAGCAGCAGGTAATTTTCGAGTCTTTTTTTTCTGATGTGAAAATGTTTGTGATGACTGTGTCTTTTCTTCTTCAAATGCAACTATTTCTGTCGATCTTGACTCTTGTTGAGCTAACAAAAAATTTTGAAGATAAAGCGTTAATTATGTTTAACATACCCTTGAATTCCGATGGAGTTTTGGTTGTTGCAATAATTCTCCAAAATTGTTGATAAGATAAAAAATTTGCATCAGTGCTTTGGCTCATTGAACAAAGTTCATAAAATTTCAAGTTTTTCTTTAAAAAGCAATGACTGTATTGAAATTACAAAATGAATCCATGAAAATTAAATTCAATATTGATATAAAACGCAACTTAAACATTATAAACAAAATCAGAAAACTTTATGCACACAATGCAACTCAAAATCTCAATTATGAAATATTATAAATTTTAAATATGGTTAAACAGAAAAGAGCAAAAAAAGATGACTTGAGGCGGTGTGATATTAGTTTTTAAATGTCTGCAATTATTCAAAATATCAACTTCCCATAAATTGCATTTGATAACCTTTCTTATTGAAGTGCTCAGTGATGTCTGGTTTGTTCTATTTTTTAATGTGTTGCAGACTTATAAATTATGAAATTTTTTATGTGCATTCGCTTTAACACTTTTAAACCGTTTATTTCCAACCATTACAGAAACAATAGAAAAACCAAGTTCTTCGCAACAATCTTCAGCCGAAGAAAAATCATATGAACTTAAGCCAATTCCCTGTAAACCTTTCTTTATTACCACACCCATTTATTATGTGAACGGAGCACCGCATGTTGGGCATTTGTACACTTCATTGCTTGCTGATTCAATGAAACGTTGGTGTGATCTTAGAAAAATTCCAAACTTTTTTTTGTCGGGAACAGATGAACATGGTCAAAAAGTTGGGCAAACAGCAGATGAAAAGCACATTTCTCCAAAGGCTTGGTGTGATCAAATGGTTGCGGAATTTAGCGCTCTTTACAAACAATTTGATATTATGCCTGATCGCTTCATTAGAACTACTGACGATGATCATGTTCGTGCAGTACAACACGTCTGGAGAAAACTTAAAGAAGCAGGGCACATTTATAAAGGAAAATATGAGGGCTGGTATTGTAAATCAGATGAAGCTTTTGCAACAGCACTTAACGTTCATGATGTGGTTGTTGATCCAAAAACAGGACGAACAGAAAAGCGCACAATTGATTCAGATCGTCCAGTTGAATGGCTTTCAGAAGAGAACTACAAGTTTAGACTTTCAGCATTTAGGGCTCCTCTGGTTAAGTGGATTGAGGAGCATCCTTCATTTATAGTTCCTGCTTTCCGCCGAGACGAAATCATAGCGATGCTAAAGAACGATATAGCAGAGCAGGATAAGCATCCGGAGAACATCGAGGACTTCGACCTGTCAGTTTCCCGAAAGACTGTGAAGTGGGGCATTCCGGTTCCAGACGATCCTGATCACACAATCTATGTGTGGATTGACGCTCTCACCAACTACCTTACAGCATGTGGATATCCCGATAACTTTTCATATGCCAAGGACTCCGAGTCGCTTGATGCACCTTCAAAATCAGCAGGTCCTTCTTCAGCAACCCCAACAAGTTCGCAAAGCAGTGAAGGTGATTCATCTTCGTCTGCACCACTTCCAATCCCATCGAAGCAGGCTGTTGCCACTTGGCCAGCAAATATCCATCTTGTGGGAAAAGATATCATAAAGTTCCATGCAATCTATTGGCCTGCATTCTTGCTTGGATTGGGACTGGAACCATATTACAAACTTGTTGTGCACGGGTGGTGGACAAAGAACAAAATGAAGATTTCAAAATCTGCTGGAAATGCATTTGACATTGATGACACTTTGAAGCAGATCGGAGGAACGTATCCATGCGATGCATTCAGATACATCTTGATGAAAGAAAGGTCTGAAACTTTTTTCAAAAACTATTTTCTCTTCTGAAATTCTAAAATTTTTGATTTTTTAAATGTCTTTCAGCAATATTTCGATTGATTGCGATTTTTCGGATCACACAATGACCTCTTTGGTCAACAGTGATTTAGCTGATTCGCTGGGAAATCTTGTTCTCCGCTGCATTTCAAAGACGCTCAATCCTTCTTTGATTGTGCCTGCTCCTGTTGAGCTGGGTGAGATTGAGCAGAATCTGATCACGCTCATGAACAATGCTGCTGCTAAAGTCGACACAGCCATGCAAGAAGTCGACACACAGGCAGCTGTGCTGGCCATTCTGGAGGTGCTGACAGCAACAAACGGGTATGCTCAGCGCACTGAGCCTTGGAAGCTGAAGCCCGTTGCGACAGACAGCGATGAAGTCAAAGCCACAAAGAAGCCACGTCTGGACACGATTCTGTGTGTGATGAGCGAAGCACTGAGAGTGGCATCCACACTGCTGCTCACGTTCATTCCTTCAGCTGCGGCGAATGTTCTTGATAGGCTCAATGTTCCGAAGGAGCAGCGATATGTTGAGTTCTGCAAGTTTGGTGCAATTCAGTTCAATCGCCCGATCAACTTCTCAGACGCAAAGCTGTTTGAGAAGATTGGAATGGTCGACCAGAAGAAAGCAATTGCAGAGGCAACTGCTAAAAAACAGGCTTTGAAAGCTCTTCAAATCCAGAAAAGCAAAGAAAAGAATGCTGAAAAAGCAGAAAAGGAAAGAAAGAAAAAGGAGGAAAAGTTGAAAGCCCAAGCTGAAAAGGAAGCAGCAGAAGCAAAGGCTGCATCCGAGGAAAAGAAAGAATAAAAAAGAAACGCATTAAACTTATTTTTCAATTCTTTTTTTTTTGAGCTCATTTCGAATCATTTATTTGTGTATTTTTGGCAAATAAGTGTAATATAAGTAGTTAAAATCATTACAGCAAAAACATTCGTTTTATAAAAAATATTGTTAAAACATAAAACTTTTTATTGCCAAGTGACATTTCAAAATTGAAAAAAAAGGAAAGGAAAAGAAAACAATCGCTCCAATTCTCGAACGGTTGTTCATTTGAATCAAAAATGATCGAATAGGAAAAGTATTTATAATCCCAATTTTCACATTAGTTTTCAAAACTGAAATCGTTTAAAAAAGCATTCGCAAAGTTAAATCAAATGAATTTTAAAAAATTTTAAACTAATAAAAAGTACTATGAAAAGTAGTTATGACCATAGGCGCATCCTTCCAAAATATCCTGCTCATCTTCTGTAAAGTGCTTTTTGTGATCTACCCAAGCATCACGGTGGCTGAGACAGAAGTCCTGGAGGCATTCTTTTGCTTCCTTGCGAACAATCTCTGGCTCTTCCGATCCAGTCAGCTTGGCAAGGCGCATCAGCGCTGAAGGTGCAAAAGGGGGGATTTCAAACGGATAGCTTTTGATAGCAGCAGAAAGCCCCAGCACACCGCCATGTCTTCTTGACAATGTCCTTTCTTCGAGATGAAGTTTTGGTTTTTTCTGTGAATTGCTTCGAGCTTCCTTGCAAGCAATTTTGTGCTTCTGAATTTCTTGATCTCCAACTGTGCTTAGCTTGTAGAAGTAATCCACAAGCGCTGTCAGCTGCTCGTTGGTTGCAAATCCGCTGAACAAAAAGATAAAATATGATTGTGTACTGCTCCGTACCTCAATCCTTCTGTGTGTGAGCATCGCTGAACAGATAATTGTCACAGGGGCAACAAGATCGAAATAAAAATTGGAAGAGAAAAAGGAAGAAACAAAAAGCAACAAGGCAGATGCAGATTTCCAAGGCAAAGCATGCAAATAAGCAAGTTGGAATGAAGAAGGAAGAGTATAAGAAATTAAATGATTTCTCAATTCATCAAATTCATCTATTCCAACAAACGAGGACAAAGCAGAAGCAGAAGGAGAAGCAAAATGCGAAAGAGCAGGTGAAACAGATCGGGAATGTTTTGAAAGAGAATCCTGATCAAAAGGAGGAGGAGAAACTGAATGGAAACCCTTCTCATCAGGCAATTGACTAACGCTTTGTTTGTCGGTCGCAACTTCAGAAGCGTTCTGGTTGAACATTCCAAAAAGCTTATTTTTGGCTTTCATTTTTCCTGCTTCCTTTTCCTTTTGCCAATTCCATGCCTCTTCTTCTACAGCAGTGACAATGTCAAACAGCACATTTTGCACATCTTGCTTCCTGTGTGAAACAATGCAAATATAAGTTATTATTTCTCTGCCATATCTATTGAGTTCGCTATCGTCGATTTCACACGTCCACGCAACGCTTCTCAGAAGAGGCATCAGATATCGTACGTTGCGATATGTTTGCGTTCTGAGGAGTAGATTTGAGATGATAATATTAACTGACTCGAGAAAATGATTCATTTGCAGCAAGCGCGCATCTTTTGCCACTCCAAATGTTTGCGAATGAAGGTTTGTCTCGAAGTGTGATTGAGCATTTGACAGAACCTCAGCAACATACGATTTGTGTTTAACCGTTGAAACTGGGGTTGTTGATTGATGAGTCGCTGAATCAACAGAAGCATTTCCTGCAGAAAAAGTTTGTATCTGCACGCTAACTGAAGGGGATAGTGATGAAATGTCAGATTCTTCTGATGAAAGAGCAACCACTTTTTCATCTAAAAGTGGCAGTTCCACGGAAGCTGAATTGTTTGTATTTGCTGTAAGTGGTTCGGGAAGTGTTAATGGCTCTGTAGAAGAAAGCAATATCTGTTTCAATTGCTCAACATAATCATTCCTGAAAGATGTTTCAGGTAAAAATTGATCCAAAGAAGGTATCTTCTCATCATCGAAAAGAGGTGTATCAGTTTCTGGATTCTGTGCGTTTAATGAGGTAATCAACAAAGAATCCAATTCTTTTGTTTTTTTGCCATTTTTGCTTGTCTTCGGCTTTGAATGTGCCTGCTGCGTTTTTTCAATAAGTTCCTCGCCTGCCATTGTTTTCATCACTTCTTCTTCGCAAATAGCATCTATGTAGTTTTCTTTTAGCCTCTTCATCATTTCAAATATCCAGCCAAAGATAAGTTCTGCTGATCCATCATCCACATAAAAGTTCTCTTTTGATGCAACTATTCGAGCTGATTCATTAAACAGAGGATCAACAATAACAGTCGTTCCAGGATTAATCGTTTCAGAATCAGAAGTCGGGTAATTAATGTGCTTCTCAGTTGATGTTGTTGTATTTCCTATTAAATTGGTCTTTTCTTTTTCTATGCTATCATTCACAGGTTGCCCAATATCTGATTCATCATCGTGCAATGGTCCACAACCTTCCAAATTTATCATCGTTCTTACATCTCCAACAGTAGTTTTCTGAATCCAAGGTAATACTTCGTTAAGAGCAGGAAGAGAAGGAGATGGAGATCTCGGGGAATTTGTAATCAATGAGCACAGTTGCATTGATACGTAGTCATTATTATTATTAGAAGAAGAAGAAGAGGGTGATGAAGATAAATGAGAAATATTCGAAGACCTGATGCAATCAACATGAAAACATGCCCAAAATACATTGCGGTTCATTTGATCTATTCGCATTTCAAATGCCTTGTCCATAAATAAAGGAACTGAGCAAATTGATTCTAATGATTCAGATTTTTGTGGCCTGTGGATTTCGTCATTTTCTTCTTTTGTTGAATTTACAGTAATACTGTTGTTTTCATTATCAAAAGGTTCATTCGAGGTGATTGACTTTTCGAGAACTCTTGTTAAATTCAAATGACAATTGCTCCTGGCCCTGCTACAATTTGAATCAATCCATGATTTTGTAGAACGCCTCAGCGGTGCTTGTGTTGTTTGAATTAATTGAGACACAATTACTGCTGAATTTGACAGCACGAAGCGGATTTGATTGTCCAAGCGAGTAAGCATTGTTGGAATTGCTGAATGGACCATTCCAGTTGTGCTGAACATTTTCAGAAGAACACGGCATGCTCTCATCAGCTTCTGCTCCAGTGATGGCGATAAGCCAAACAGTGTCTCATCATCGGATTCCAAAGAATGAATGACTCTGTCTTTGATTGCCGGCTCAATCTCTAATGATGATGATGATGATGAAGGCCGTGCATTAATTTTTGTTGGTTCATCTGCATTTCGCTCGGCAACCTCAAGAAGAGTTTTGAAAGAACTTTGATCGGACTCTTCATCGTTCTCCTTTTCTACTTCCGTTTTGATTGCTTCGGCTTTATGAGATATCTTTATTGAATTCCAAAGTTTAATAAGATTCTGAATGTGGTTATATGGATATTCGGTGATTGGCAGGAATGAAGCTGAATCAATCCGAAGAGGTGTTTTCGCTGGTGTCAATTGTGAATCATATGGACGGTGATCAAACCAATTTGCTTCAACAATGCTTTGTGGAGGATTATCAAATGAATCAAACAAAATATTGTTTTCATTTGTTTGTGAAGCAATTTCCAATGTTGACTGTTTTTGCTGATAAAAAGGTGTTGAAGTTGGCTTGCAAAGTATTTTATTCGATGGAGATAGCTGTGTTTGACTGCTATTTCGTTCATTTGATTCTACGCTTTGCTTGTCATATTTGTTTTTCAGAACTTGTTGGTATCTTTTTTCCATCGCCAAAGCACTAACCTGTGTCTTCATTGTGATTGTCATCTTTGGGACGTAAATAATTGGAGCAATAAACAGCTCTGTCAGCCATGCTGTAAAGCGAATATCTCCAGTTGAGCGCCCTTTCTCAAATGCCCGAAGCAAATACCCAAAATTCGACCCCATTCCATACGTTGCTTGGACAATGAGCGGTTTCATCGCATCTCTCATCTTCATCCACTCGTCGAAGTTGCACAATGGTCCGCTTCGAAGCAAAATTGTGACAAACATTGAGAACAATGCCGCATTTTCCGACTGGCTGATTTTCTCCTCTGAAATAATGTCGTCCAGGTAAGGCAGCCAGATCTGAAAGAATGCGTACCCACACAACGACAAGCAAAAGCATATAAAGTTCTGTGCAAAGTATTTCAAAATTGCGTCTTCTTTCGAATGAGCAGAAGCCACATATGTGAGAATAAATATAAACTGAGAACTATTCGACTTAAGAGAAAAGAAATGAAGTAAAGTTGCTGCTGTTAAGTTGCGGTTATTCTCGCGGTTGCAGAGTGATTGTGTTGTAAGTGCAGATAAAAGTGAAGAATAATCAGAAGCATTTGAATTCGAATTTATTAGACTTTCACAGTTTTGCAGCTTCCGAAGAGATTCACTGGACTGTTGCTCCATCTGTGCAATTGTGGGTGAGGATGCTGATTGAGCAAGTTTTGACAAGGACGTTTGCTCGCTTAACGAAAGCTTAACGAGACGTCCAGTTAATTGCGAATTGTAAGTGAAAATATATGTTTCAAAGTCTCTTTGAAAGAAACGGAAGTATGGGTCAAAGATTGCAAAATTGATATATCTAATTTCTTCGTTTCGAAGAAATCGTATTTTTGCTTCTTCCTCAGAAATCGAATTTTTCCTATCTCTATGAGTGTAATTATCTTCATCTGAGTGATTCTCCGTTTTCTCATGTTCATATTCCATGTTTGAAAGATTGATGTGATCAACCTTATCGTTATTTGCAATATCCATCACTTCATTTATCGAGCTTCCTTTTTTGAGCAAATTTGTTCTTTTTCTGACTTCCTTTTTTGCACAATAAAAAATGATTTCTCGCAAATTTTTATGCTTTTCAACGCAATAATTGTATGAGGTTCTTTCAATCAAATTTAGTAGAAGTTGCAAGAACAAAGAATGGTCTTCTAAAGTTTTGGGAAGAGGAGGAGAGTGCGAGAATGACAATCCACGAGAGTTATCTGAAAAAGAGTTATAGCCAGTCAAAGGCAAATTTGTTGATGCAGGTGAAGATGATTCAAAAATGCAAGTTAATGGTGAATCTGCTGTTTCTGCACTTTGAATATTTTGTGTATTGAGATTTTTTGATTTTGTTAATGGAGTTGTTGATTTCAATGAATTGTTCTCTGAGTGATCAAAAGATTCACACAACGAATTAGAAGGTGATTTTTGAGCAGTCAGTTTTTCTGTATTGCTATTAAAGCTCAATGGAGATGCAGATTGAGGGAAAGCAGTTGGTGAACATGGATCTCTGCACAAGCACTTTTTCTTTATTGCTTCAAAAACCACTGAAACAACTTTATCAATCTCCAATAAAGACAGCAATTCATCAAATTCGTTTTGATATGGAATAAAAAAATCAGAAACATCCGTAGAAAGTGAATGCAGCCTGGAAGATATGCAATTCTTATCGTCCAATGATCCTTCATTATCATCCTCCTTCTTTGCTTCAGAAAATGGTAATCTTCCTGCTTCAATTTCATTATTTCCATCTGCTTTCGTTATTTCCCTTTGATCTTTGCAGCAAAATACCTCGCTCTCCTTTTTGTCCACTTTCATCTTTGCTTCATATTCACTTGCGAGTTGAGTTTCATTTGAAGCACTCCAAATGTTGTGAAGCAATGGGATCAGATTTTGCGGAGACTCAAACTTTCTCTTGCTCCCCATCCACTTCTTAGTCCATTGCTTCAAATATTCTTTGTTTTTCTCGTAACTCTTGCTTGACCTCCACAATGTTAATGGAACTACCCCAACGGAGTGTGGCCATGCATACACTCCTTTTAGCAATATATTCAAATTAACCAGGTTTTGTGCTTCTTCGTGATTTCGTGGCATTGGAGCTAAATCAAACATCTTGATATGAGTCCTCTCCCAAGTATCTGTGTCTAGCTTGACGAATGATTCTTCAATGTTGAGACGCATTTTCAGTTGATTGCCGATGATCTCTAATGCCAATGTGGACTCTTCTTTTCTCTTGCTCAAAATAATTGGGAGGAGCGCACGAAGCTGTGGCTCAGTCAGAAGCAAGGAGCAGCTGCAGAAGTAGAGAACTCGAAGAAGAAGGCATACGAGCTGCAGGGGGCATTCTGTCCGAGTGAGAAGAGCATATGCATCTTCTGACAGACGGGTGATACTCAAAATGTGAAGCGCTCGAAGAATTAACGTTTTCCTCAATTTTGCTTTTGAACTGTTGCGGACAGCAGCAATCTCTTTTTGCGAAATTGTTTCGTATGGAATAAGAAGATTGTGAGGCTGCAATATCTCGTCCAGAGAGTCTAATGAGTCTTCTTCAAAAGCGTCTGAATATTCATCATTATTTCTCTTTTCTTGCGAGCAGCTTGATTCTCTTTGACTTGAATGTTGATCGCCTTTTGAATCATTTTTATTTAAATCGCATCTTTCATTTGCTTCAGTGATAAGCCACTTCTGTCTGTTTCTAAAGACTTCGTACTCCTCATCAAAGATTGCATAAGCAGGAGGATAGTTGATAGTAAACTGATTTGTGCAAAAGCGAGTCAAATCTCTCGGAAACACACGAAGAGCCAGCTGGCGAATGCGTTCGTCTTTGCATTTGAAAGTGTCAGTCACATGCGAAAGATATGCCCTCAAAAGCCATGGCATCGACATGTAAAATCCCTGAAATTGTTTGTGTGACAGGATTAGCAATAGACGCTGGAGCTCTTTCTCATCTGTCACTCCATCTACAAACATCTTCATTCCCTGTGAAAGAATGATTTTCAGCTGAGATTTGTTGAGCGTGGTGAGAGCAGCAACACGCCCAAATGAAACTGACGTGCGGACAAACAATTCTAGAAGATCTTGAAGAATGATCTGCATGACTGGAAGAATATGAGATGAATGAAAAGGATAAGAAAATGTTAATTCTCCATCGTTGTTATTTTGAGCAAATGATGAAACAAGATTGGGAGAGGAACCAGATTGAGGAAAACTCTTCTTTTCTTTTTTTGTACCAACTTTAAAGTTATGCATTTGTGACATCTGAAATTCCCATCTTTTAACAGAATCTTTGTTTTCATCGGCAATTGCAAAAATTCGTGAAGAGCCAGCTTCCGTAAGGATTCTAGTGGAATCCATGTTGGATAAGTTGAGAAGCGCAAATCGATCCATTGTGGACAAGTCCGGAAATGCCAGAAGCGAACGCATAAGACTAAAAACAATCATAATGGCATCTGTTTCATCAGGAGTGTATTTCATCAGAAAATGTGCAAGGAGATGTGTTATTTCAAATATGTGCTCCAACGTGGGGACTGAAAATGTCACTGGAATTATCTGGAAAGTGTTTGTCGATTTATCTTCCTCTGTGCTTGATGTTTCTGTTGTTTCTGAAGAAGATGCAGAAGTGTTGTTAATCTCATCGTCTTGAGAGTCACTTGTTTCTTCATCGTCGTATTTGTTTTTGAACCAATAAGCTGTTTCTTTCCTTGTCTTTTTTCTTGGATACTTATCCATTATAATCCCGTTTTCAATATCTGCCGCTCCTCCATCGGTGGTATTCATTGTTCGCATAACAGTTTCCTGGAATTTTCTTTCTTTGTGCATTGGTTTACACTCGCTTTTCAAAGGTAACGGAATAGGATAATCAAACTTCCCTTGCACTGGGTCAAATATTGCGTTTCCATTTTCATTCTCACCAATCTCAACTGTCAACACTCGTTCCATTATTTGCATCGCTGTCTCTTCATCCAACGGATCAATCAAGCCTGCATTTGCATCTTGTTCTTCGTTGTCTGCGACGATCGTATCAATCGCCTCCGCTTCATCTTGTGCCTCATCTTCTTCCGTCTGATTCCCAAGGCTGGTGCCTCCATCAAGATCGATGTTCAGCTCGATCGCTTCCTCAGATTCAAAATACGATTCCAAGTTGTTTTCAGCAACAGCCTCAACAACTCCATTGACGTTAGACATGCTTGGAGAATAAGCTGAATCGGATGTATATTCCAAGCTGCCTATAGCTGGTGAAGCAGCCAGTTCATATGTCGGAGAACTTGAATCCGACATCAAAACAGGCGAAAGTGATGGAGTGACGTCTTTTGGCCCAGGAACAAAAGATGGAGAATATCTTGTTTTACTCGTAGGTGGCTTTAAAGAAGCTAAACCTCTGCTTATTGCAAAGCGCTGTAAAGACGGTGTAAGATCTGTGGAGGTGAACGGCTGAAGCAGCGGCATCGCTTCTGCAATGACAAGATACAAGAAACTGATAGTTTTCATAAGTTTCGCTCTGACCTGGATGCGGAGGGAGCGATAGACTGAGGCAGAAGACTGCTGTTGTTGTTGGGAAGATGGTTCGTCCGATTTGCTTTCTTTGCCTTCTTCATCTTTTGCTTCTGAATTTGAATTTGACAACTTCATTGCCTCTTTCGGTGCTTCTTTTGTCTCTGAATCCAAATCCATATCGTCCAAGTCGTCAAGCTCGCTTTTGCTTGATCGATTTCCGTCTTCGTCCTGGTCTGCTTCTTCATTCCAATCGAAAGAATCTTCGCTTTCATTTTCATCTGCCTCTTTGCTTAAACCTTCTTCAATCTCAATCTCATCCAACTCGAGCTCTTCATTATTCTCTTCCATTTTAGCTTTTTTGTTTATTTTTGTTTTTTTCTTCACGCAAATCTTTGAAGTGGAAATAAACAGACTGTCTTCTTTGACAATGCCTTTCATTTCGTCAAGCAGCATCGATATTGTCTGCCGCAGCACAAAAGCTCCGCCTTCGATTTCGTCTGGCTGCGGAATGTGCCAAACACTGCTTGTTTTGAAACTCGGCTTCTGTCGAAACTTTGTGATCAACTTGTTAGAATAGCGGCTGTCATCATAAAAGAACGATT
Organism: Monocercomonoides exilis; assembly: GCF_001643675.1. Lineage (NCBI taxonomy): Eukaryota > Preaxostyla > Oxymonadida > Polymastigidae > Monocercomonoides > Monocercomonoides exilis. The sequence continues at coordinate 1,025,316 of NW_027150547.1, read as the reverse complement.
GTGTGTGTTGCTTTGTGGTTGATGAAGATTGTGAAGTTGAGGAAAATGAATTTGATGTTGAATTGGTTTGAGATTCTTCTTCTTCAAATTCGTCCATCTCGCCAAAAGTGTTGTCTATACCCGAATAAAAGGAAGGAGTGAAAAATGGCTTCTTTCCTTTGTCAGAATTGTAAAACCTGACATTCCAGAAAAGCGGATGAGATGCCAAAAACGAAGGATCCGAAAAGCAGCTGATTGGATGACTACGCGCTTCAATCGGATAGCATGTGAGAAGAGTGCGCAACACCTATTAATCGAATTTTTTTTATTTGATAGAAAGAAATTATAAATTTATATATATAACGTGAGAATAAAATAAAAAATTTCATAAGAAATGAGAAAGAAATAGAAACAGAAACAGAAAAATCATTTTTAACCACAATAAATAAACAGATTGGCAGACATGTGCTAGAAGTTCGATTCCTGCTTTAGAGACCTCGTCTTCAACAGAAACTTCAGCAAAGGCGAGTGAAAGTGTGACAAGAGGAGAGACATAAGGGATTATTGCACGGCCGCTCATATATAAAATCTTTGTGAATAAAATTTTGATGAAAAAATATTCGAAGAAAAGAAAAAGAATCAAAATCATCATATAAAAGCATTTTTTTAAAGAAATCAATGATAATGACAAATAAAAATATGCTAAAAGATAAAAAAAAGAGCAAAAATATCAAATCAAAAAAGGGGGTGGAAATCTAATAATTCTCATTCATTTGCTTTATTTTTGAAAAATCTCATTCACATTCAACATAATTTACATAAAGATATCAATTGGCAAACCGAAGATAGCAAAGAAACTTGCTTTGAAAATAGATTGACTCCCTGTGAATTCAAATCTTCAATTATTTCATGTCGTATGTCTGAAACTGGGCGTAACTTGAACACGCTCATTTCAAATTTCCGTGATTTCGCTTCACTTTTCTTTTCGCCTTCGACATTTCCTTCCACTTTCTTATTCTCTTTCTTATTTTTATTCTCTTTCTCTTTCTCTTTCTCTGCCTCGTCTTTCCAAATCGGCCACCATCCTTTGCGCCTCCAGACTCTGAAAATGACTTTCTCGAGCACTTTCTCCACTCCCACACCAAAGCACAGCGCATTCGCCACATCGCCAGCTACAACAACATCCATCGTGGCTATGTTTTGTGAGAGATGCTCCACAACTTGCTCAAACATCCCATCCAGCAGTGCCTTCTGTGACGAAAGTGCCTGTATTCGCATTGAAGACGACACAGAATCACTTCCTTCTGTCATATTTGAGTGCTGCATTGACTGAACGGGAAAACTCACCTGCGAAAAGAGCAAAGTGAGTGTGGTGGACACAAGAGACGACATTTGGAATGAGATGTGTGTCTCAAACGGCTGAACGGTGTGAGTGAGAGACAGAACGCGGGTGAGAAGCCGAGTGGCCCAATCTGGCAGAAATGAAGTGAATTTCAGCAGAGCAGAATACGTCGACTGGGAAAAGGGCAAGTATGAAGAAGAACTTTGAAGTGAGCTTTTGTGAATTGGATAGTGTGATGTGTTTGTGTGGTGTGAGGTGGATTCCAAAGAAGCTTTTGTTTGACCTGAAAAAGGAACATCTGCAGGATTGTCTGCTTTTGACTGCTTTGCAGGGAATTGCAAATGCAAATCGGTGTCAGTTTCTGAAGAAGAGTCGCAGGACTTTAAGAGCTTATTATAATCAGCAGCTTCGACTTTTATTGCATTCGCGTCGATGATTGGGCATCTCCTGAGAAATGAATTGATTATTTTGAAGGCATACTTTGCAGCACTCTGGTTGTTCATGTCTAACATCTCGACAGCCGTGTCCAGAATGTTCTGAAGCAGCAAAATGGCCTTCTGAATTGTCGAGAGAGAACTTTCACTAGAAGAAGAGCCTGAATTTGTCGAAGTGCTTTTTTTGTGAGAAGAGAAGCTGAAATCATTGTTAATTTCGGATTTTCTTTGGTTTACTTCATTTTCTGCCATTTCCACGTTTCCGTTGCTTTGTTCATAATTTAATACTTTGTTGTTTTCTTTCATCTCCTCGTTTCTTTCTCTTTCTTCTCTTTCAATCCTTCTCAGACTCACGAGAATTGAAGAAAACACGCCGAGGCAGATGCTCATCGAACAGCTCGACTGCTCCTCTGTGACCGAGGACGTGAACGACAAAATGTCCTTTTCCCACAAAAAGTCCACCACTGCGCCTGGACACAGCTCGCTCGCAAACAGCCAGCCTGTGCGTGTCGACTTGACAATTGCGTGCTCCTGCGAGAACGACAGCTTCCACAGCGGCGGAAGAACAAGCCCGACAACCCGGTCCATTGGCTCTCCAAGCAGCTGGTGGAACGGCGGCTCCAAAGTGCGGGCGTTGTAGCTGCTTTCGACTCGCAAGCACAATGTTCTCAAAAACCAAACCACAAACAGCGTCGCGGGCTCGTTCACATCAGACGACGTTTGGGGGTCGCAGGCTGTCTGAATGCCATTCGTAATCATCAGAAGCTGCTCCGCTGCCACAGAATTCATAACATGGTTGATTTCCTGCTGCTGAGCTGTTAACGTTGTGCTGCTTTGCGAGTTGCTTGTGGAAGTCGATGGACAGTTGGTGAAATGAATCTTCTGTGTTGCAGGAGAAATGGTAGAATCTCGAATGTCACTTGAACTTTTCTCGACAAGTAATTCGTTATCCAGCTTGTTAGCTTCTCTGATGCATTTGTTACTGTTTCCTACACATTGTTCTTTTTGTATGTTTTTCAGTGTCTCGTTTATGCCTTTTCCAAATAGATCGACTATAAAAATGGCATATGCTTCTTCAGTGATGAGGGCATCAGAACCGCTTTCAAGGTCACGAAAATCATCAGAGCAGTCAAAATCTGCTCCGCCGCTATTGTCTGAGGAGGATGCAAGCAAATGTTCAATCCAAGCTTTCCAAAATGGACGGAATACTCGTTCAAGCTGCTCTTTTGTCCACAAAATTTTTCCCCATTGCGAGCATCGTCCAAAAAACAAAGTTCCTGCCAATTTTCCTTCAGTACCTGTAAATTTAAATAAATATTTTTTTTTTATTTTTATTTTGTTTTGCAGACTTAAAAATGTTTCCTACCTGAAATCTCAAAATATTTTAATAGCTCCCCAACGAGCTTTGTTGAAAGAACTTCTTGCGTCACTTTTGGGAAAAATGTGTACAGTTTGGTAAAGAACTTTTTGGTGTCAAAATTGATACCAAAGCATTCAGCTCTTAGATGAGACAAAATTTTGCTTCCAGACGAAGGATGAAAATTACAATATAAATAATTGAATATCTGCATTTTCAATTCGTTGATTTTTCTATGAAAATTAACAAAACAATTAAAATGAAAATGACTTCTGAAAATTGTTCATATTCTTTTAAATAACATACGAATCGTCTGATTGAGTGTTACCCAAGTTTGAGATTGCTTTATACATCTTCAAAAGAGTCGCACTGTCAAACTTCACAAAAACTTTCGTGATATTTTTACTTCAAGATGAATATGACAGGGAAATATAGTATTTAATTTTTGTAAATAAAAAGATTTCGAGTTCAAACTTTCCGTATAAAATGCAAAGAAATTTTAAAAGATAATATTTATGAGGGTTTGTTGGTATATTCTTTGTTAATGCTAACAAAATTAACGAGCAAATTTTGTCAATTTCATCACATGGATAATTGTTACGTCCAATCAAAAGGACAACAAAAGCTGAATAAACTTTCCTCAGAAAGCAACAGTCAAATGTTATAAGAAAAAAAATTAAATTTTTCTTTATATATCTTAATAACTGTTGTTGATTTTCTTTAGGAGCAATTGGAAAAGGTAAAAAATCCATCAATTGCGTATTAATTTTTCTTTTGGGTGTGAAAAAGTACAGAAAATAGGAATATCAGAAATGTTAAATGGATGGAGAGCTGAAGATTTTATTTCTGATTGATAAAATATTTCTCAACAGAAAACGATTGCTTGAAATAATTAATTATGTCCATGTGAGGAAAAAACAAAAAATAGTTTTTATCAAAATTAAATACGCAAACTTTCCGATTGCTTCACGTGACTTGTTTGTGAAAGTAATTAAAAAAACACAAGATGAGAAATTAATTAGAAATTATAATTCCAGATCAATACAAAGATCGAGATGGGAGATTGCTTTTCTCAGGTTCCTGTGGATTCATTTAAAAAAGCTGTTGGAATCACTTCAACACAACAAGTAGAAGATAAGCTTTTGAAGGCAGCAAAGCAAACGGCAACTCAAACTGTTCAAAAACAATTAAATGGAGGAAATCCAAAAAAAACAGCCAAACCGGCAGCATCAAAAGGAAAATCTAAAGAACCCCAAACATTGTTGGATACTGTTATTTCTGCAGGTCAAAAGCAGGTTTCAAAAAAAATTGACCAGGGAATAGAAAAAGTTAAAGCGGGAAAATCAAAAGGAAAAACAAAGGCTGCAACCGGGAAAAGCAAAGCAAAAAGCACGTCAAAAAGCACATCAGGTGGTATAAGCTATTCTTCAACTACAGTTACAACATCTTCATCTTCATCATCATCAATGGGTTATTCATCTTCAACAAGTACTCGATCAACTAGCTATGATAGTGATGAATATGAAGAAGGCTACGAGGCTCCAACGATGAATGCAGAAATTACAGCAACAGCAACAACCGTTGATGAGAATGGAAATGTCGTTACGACCACTTATCATGCGGATTCTATGGGGGGTGATGTTTCCATTTCAGCAGTTGCAACAGCAGATGAAGAAGGTGATGAAGAAACTGGCTTATTAGCAAATGAAGAAGAGCAGGAAGCGATGGATGAACCCGAAGCAGGTTATGAAGAAGAAGGTGATATTTAAAAAAATATCACATAAACTGTAAATCTTGCTGTCACTTAATAAAGAGAAAACCCAGCTGTTTGTAAGAGTGAAATTAGCGAGTGAGCTGGCTGATTATTTTAATTTTAATAAAAATATACAATTAAAAGAACAGTAAATGCATATGTATAATTGATTGTAAATTGATATTTCATTTTCTATGAATTTTTTGTTTTTTCATATTCTCAACACTGATACTTCTATTATTTGACTGAAATAAGTACCGAGTTTTGTCTTATGTTTATTTTTTTCAACTGTCCCTGATTCTTTCATTCCATATTCTCATTTCTTATTTATCTTCTTTGATGTTTTTAATTTTTAAATTTATTTATTTATTTTATAATTTTTTGCTTTTCATGTTTGTTGTTAAGGCAAAGCTTGGTTATGAAGTTGATAGAGATTTCTTATACAAGACAAATGCATTCTCACCTGGAAATTATTATGAACAATTGATTTTTTTTTTTTCAAAAAAATAAAATAAAATAAAAATAAAAATAAAAAATAAAAACTCAAATAATTCTTTAAAATGAAAATTTCTGCAATTTAGATAATAACACTTGGGACGAAAATTTTGCTAAACACTGACCATTAAAAATAACTGATTATATGGGATAAAATTCTTGCATTTATGAAAAAACAAAGATTTGTTCCTAAGTTCTTCTGCAATAGCAGCATAAAAAATCTTTTATTCTCTGTCAAAAAATAAGCAAAATTTAAAAAATTGAGAAAAATGAAAGAAAATATTGTGTGGAACAAAATACAGTCACTCATCGTTCATGTTAATTGTTAAATGTTGCCAACGATAATTCTTTAATTATTATGGTTGTTTCAGTTAAACATATTTGTATATCTTTTTATTGGAAATGCCTTTCGTTATTTCAACTTTTTGCACATCTTCATTTGAAACAGTTTTTACAGGATTTATTCCAAAATTGGACCTCCACTTCATTTCAACCTTCTTGTCGCGAAACACTTCAAAAACGAAAGTTTCATTAATTCGTTCCTTCTTCTACGCTTGCAAAATGAGAAAAGTTAAAATTCCTTCTAACGTGCGAATTGCAAAGGCACTCAACTGCACACCGAGCCTTGTCTGCCAGGAAAGCACCGGATAAATAAGGAAAAAGGTAATTGAGAAAAAAAACATGTTGACGACTCGAAAGCAAGTAAAACGAGTCATGGAAATTTTAAAAAAATCTGAGAGATAAAAGAAAGAAAATCACACCGAAAATGCTAAAAGCAGTTGTTGCGAAAGTTTGTCATAAAACGCCTTCTCACAATTTTCATTCTTCATTCATAAAAAGGCAGAGCGAGGAATTGATGATCGTTCCTTCAAGCGTAAGAGAAGAAAAAAGAATGAAAATATCGGAACAAAGCATTATCATCTGGAAAAATCATTTGGTTCAATATGTGTGTGGAAAATATTCATCCATGATCTTCTGTGCTGATGAATCAGGTTATCACGCGCATGAAGATACAAAATGAACCTTATAGTCGGAACAAATGAGAATCGTGTAATTGATCACACGCCTGTTGACAGAGGAGATAAAAAGGGTTATCATTGCTTCATTGCATTTCACTTGATGGAACTTTTGTCCCTCCTTGTTTTCTGGTGCAAAAACCGTTCAACACAAGATCCCTTCGGTCTCTAGGCTATCAAATAGGAATTCATGGTTGCGTAGAAGTCGGAAATTCGTCATATTTCACAAAGGAGTGGTTTGAAAACTGGATTGAGAAAGTTTTTATTCCTCATATCAACATTAAAAGAATGATTTTGCCAGATAAACACGTACAGGCAGTGTTGATTCTTGATGGCTGCAGAATCCACCTATCGGATAATGTATTGACTCGTCTTTATAATGAGAATATTTTGCTTTTGGTTTTGCCTCCGAATACAAAACACTTGTTGCAGTCATTGGATTTATTAATTTTTTCTCTTTGGAAACTTCAAATTCAACAGGTAAGATCAGGTTCAACGCATGATAGTATGGAGCAACTTTTGTGGGTTGCAGTGAATGCCATTCTGCAAGTTTCTTCATCGATCAACATTTTTTCTGCATTCAAAGAAAGTGGACTTGTGAATGATTATCATAAAACTCCTTTAACAGCCCAGATCTTTGAAGAAAGCTTCAAAAAAGTGAAAGAAATTGTGAAATTGGACAACAAATCAATGTCGCTTTCATATACAAGAAAAACAAGACAAACAAAGAGAGGTTTATGGGGAATAATGAACATTGACAAAATGTCAGTTTATTTAGGACTTCCGCAATAAACAACACTTGGAGAACAATTGATATGTGTAAGAGTTTTTTTCATTTATATTTCATGGTGCATTACAAAAAAAAACAAGATAAAATAAACAAAATATTCATCAAATCTTTGTTTTTCTTTATTTCAATAATACAAAAAGAATTAACAATTAACAAGAACAGTGAGTATCTGTACATAAAGCATAAAATTTTGTCCCATATTTTTTAAAAATTTTTAAAAAATGAACCAACATTAAAAAAAGAGTATTATTTCGTTAGATCAATATTATCATCTGGTATGTGTATTCATTGTCACAGAAATTTATTTATTTATTCATTTATTTATTTTTTCTCAAACACCAAAAATAATTCATCTTCGTGAAAGAATAATACAAATTCGGTATTAATAATTCGAATTCGATAAAAAAATAATTCGATTTCGGAATTAATAATTAAATTTCGAAATTCATTTATTCCTGAAGTTTTAAGTTTATTTTGAGTATTAATTACAGTAAACTTCAAGTCATTATTTAACCAATCAAATATTTTGACTCAAAGAAAACTGTTTTTTAAAAATTACAACTGATGAAAAATAAATTATTATTAGTTTATGACAATTACAAAAATCATCACTTTGATAATAAAAATATAAAAAAAATACATGCTTTTGAATAACAAAAAACAAGCATTTTTTTTATCAAATCAATTTTTTGTTTTTTTCGGAAATAATGAGAAAGACATCAATTTTTTATATGGAAATGAATTTTTTTCTTTTCGAATTTACATAAAACAAAAATAATTAGCAAAAAAATGAATGAAAAAATGGGGGAAAATACCGAATTTCAAGCTTTTTATGAACAAAGCACAAAATAATTGCTTCGCTCATAACTTTATTTAACTTTCTTAGATTTCAAAATAAATATGATTTTCATATCCGAAAACAAGCATCGTTGAAATAAAAACATTAAGTTTTCCAACATTTCACGAATGTCAAAAAATGAACCAATTTTTATTGTGTTTATTTATATGAAATAGTCAATGAAAAGTGCATAATTTTTAAATGAAAATACTTGAAGCGAAATATTATTCCACTTGTGAGCTATTTTTTTCATTTTCCTTTTTTATTCAATCAACTTTTTAACTTCAAAATAAAACTAAAAAAGCTCATGATTATTATGATTTCTTTTCTTTATTTAGTGAATATTGAAAATGAAAAAACTAGTTGAAATGAAATTGGACAAGGAATATGAGTTGTTCATTCCAAATCCTTTTTGTCCAAAACCCAAGGCCACACATCGTTTTCCACGTGCATAATTGTCTTTCTAACTTCATATGCTTTTATTTTCTGAAAAGTTTGAAGCATTGTTGATATGAAATGACACTCATCCTCCCATTTCAAATAGTTTTCTTCAACTTTGACTTTCCAGAAACCAGAAATGTTTTCGATAGGATTCAGATCAGTAGAGAAAGCGGAATAAAACAGAACTTTGTGTCCAAATTTTGTAATTATTTTATCAGTGTTCTCATAATTAAATGACGAATTGTCTATGACAACAACTGATGATTCAAAAGTTTTTCTGGAAAGCAAGAATCTTTTCGAATATGCTTCAAAAAGTTCGTGGTTTATTGTTCCTCGAACAACTTCTGGATATCCCATTCCGTTCATTGAGATTGAAGTGATGGTCGTGATAGATTGAAACAGAGGAAAAGGGAGGAACAAGCACTTTATCCTCCTTTTCCGACTATCCGTTCTTTCTGATGCAGCTAATGTTCCAAGAAATCTCGTCAATAAAAAAGAATCATTTCCATCCCGTTGGTTTTGGATAAGCTTCTCAACAAAGTGTATTCTTTGCAGTTAATTTTCTTCAGAATTATCATCTGACAGACACACAGTTATTCTTTTTAAAGAAAACAAAGGAAACTTGTGTGTATCACTGTTTCTTTCTGTCTTAATTGTATGAACCGAAGATTTCCCAATAGAATGGCCTGCATTTTTCATTTCGTGTGCAACTTTTCACAAAGTTGAATGCGGGTTAAGTTTCTTTATTTCTCTTTCTATCTGATTTGAAGTGTCATTATCGACTATTCATTTCCTTCCTCCTTTTTTGAACGGTTGTGTGATGTCCACACCAACTTGCAACTTTGATGAATATCTTGCAGTTGTAATTGCAGTGAGCAAGCGTTCTTTGGCAGACCACGATTATGTCTTTGCTTGACCATGAATGGCATAAGTGAAACTGCGTCCCTTTTGTAATTCTTGTTTTTAGACATTAGTTTTGTGATGTTTGAAATGCAAAAATTATTTAAAAACTTTTGTATGGACCGGTTTTTCGCAAAAATTTTTGTTTCTCATGAAAAAACCATTTTTAAAAATGACCCATAAATATGAGTATTTTTACAAATTTTTAATAAAATAAGATAATTATGAAATAAAAAGTGTATAAAAGGTCTTTAATTATTATATACTCTTATTATATTAATTAATTTTTGAAAAATAAAACATTCAAAAAAAAAACAAATAAATTAAAAAATTAAATATATTGATCAATCCCACAATTATATTTTCACATAATCAAGATGTTTGCTTTTGCTTTTTTGCATGATAGATTGCGCAAATTCTGGCAAATCTTCCTTTCACTTTATGTTAATTATAATTCACACAAATGGATGAAAATTAACTTTAGAATTCGCTACAACAGGCTGCGCATTTTCATTTTGAATATCAAAGATCATTCTTGTTCATTTCAGAAATGATTCAGTTTTGAAAATGCTATTTATTAATTCCTCTTTTTTGTTAGTATTGCATAATATTTCTATTTCTCAAATGTTCATTTTTATTATTCATATTTTGTTTTTTTCTTTTTTATGTTCATTTCAGCATTCCGTTAATTGATATACGATTCAATTTGATATTATCTATAATTTTTTTTATGTTCATATTGTGATTTCTTTTTAAAAATAAACGAATGAATTTTTAAGGTTTCTCCTTTAAAAAGAATTTCATTGAGGAAAAATATAGTTATTTCATATTTATTTTTCCTTATCGCTTATTAAATACTCAATCAGTTCATTGAGAAAAAAGAGTGTTCATTTTATTCACCAGTCTTTTAATTCCATGATTCACTTATTTGGAATATCAAAAAACTACGAAAAAATAGCTTGATTAAAAAATAACAAATAAATAACAGAATGAACAATATATCCATTTCAAGAAGTTTCAAATTCTCTCTCTATCTCTATCTCTATCCCTTTCTCTTCGCTTGTCTCTATCTCTCTCTTCATATTCTCAATCCTCTTCTTCTTTTCTCAACATCTTTGTCTTCTTCTCAAAATTGCCTTCCCTTTCCCTTTCCCTCCCTCATTCCATCTCTTTCCCTCTCTCTCTCTCTCTCCCTCCCTCTCTGCTCTCTCTGCTCTCTCTGCTCTCTTCAGCAGCTCCTCCAGTGACATCTCCATCGTCACCATCTCAAATGCCTTCGGATCCTTTTTCACTGTGTCATTCACAATCTCTTCCAATTCCTTTGTTCATCTCTTTTGTTTTCTCCATCTGACTGCCAATATCACAGACGCAATCAAAACAATTAATAGAACAGCTGCCATGATTGTAACAATTAGCAACAAATATGATTTTCCTTCTTTTCCTTCCTCAACAATTCTTTCATTTCCTCTTGACTGACTTTCACTTCTGTTCTTCACAATAAATGGCTCTGTTGATAAAGGAGAATCAGCTTTTCCAAACACAATCCACACACTCACTTCTGTCTCTTCTCTCACTTTCCCCCATTCTGAACGTGTAACAACTGAGTGAATCTCATTCTCTGACACAAACCCTTCTTCTTCAATCCCTTTTCTCACAATCTCCTCTTCATCCCCATCTTTCATACTTATCTCTTGTGACAATTTGTGAGGAAGAAACAGCTTCCCACGAATGCTCAAGTCCATGCCCCCACTCGCCTGTGTTGTGCTCTTCACTTCTTCCAAGACAGGGATGAAAAATGATGATCCTCTTTCACTCGCTATTCCTCCCAATTGACATCCCTCATCCAATATCCGCAGAGATGTGTTTTTCTCCATTCCTTCTCCTTCTTTAAAACCCATCTCATTCGGATTTATTTCTCTTCCAATCACGCTCTCTGCGTCAACATACAATAGACTCACATATTTAGATGTCAGATACACAAGCCCATGATTAATTGAATCATATGGAAATGTGTTAATTCAACATTGCTTCCCGTTCGATTCATTCCCACTGCTCACAATGACCGTTTCACTCTGATGGATCGCAACAAAATCAATAAGATCAGCATCATTTGTGTGTTCACAACCATCAATTCCATAAATCGCATTCATCCGTGGGTGACGGCCTTCTCGAAGATAAAACTGGAATTTCCTTTAATTGTTCTTCAATCCAATATTGTTTCATTCAAAAAATATCTTTTCCAGCTTATGTAGTGTAGGCATTGACCTTTAATTTAACTGCGTGTGTCTTTTATAATTCGTTTCTTTTATCTATATAAACTTTTCTTCTTCTTATACTGATGCCGCTGTGTTGATTATAGTCTAGCCTTCAATATTCGTTATATTTAAACGAAAATAAATGATATTTTATGAGTTTTGTCAAAATTTTTAATAAAACAATGTTAATAATTAAAAAGAATGTTTCACACGATTTGTTTGTTCTTCTTTATTCATGATCATCATTGTGTAACATAAACATCCTCAAACTGCACAAAAATTTTCATATTAAAAATCATAAACAAAATTCATAAAGATTTGAATGATATATTGATAATTATTATTCACACACTATAAAACTATATTTATATATATGATTCGTTATATGTTCGCAAACGAGAATTCAATTCACGATGAAAGAAACTAATTTTTTATTATTTGAATAATGAAAATTTAATTGTGGGATTGATCAATATATTTAATTTTTTAATTTATTTGTTTTTTTTTGAATGTTTTATTTTTCAAAAATTAATTAATATAATAAGAGTATATAATAATTAAAGACCTTTTATACACTTTTTATTTCATAATTATCTTATTTTATTAAAAATTTGTAAAAATACTCATATTTATGGGTCATTTTTAAAAATGGTTTTTTCATGAGAAACAAAAATTTTTGCGAAAAACCGGTCCATACAAAAGTTTTTAAATAATTTTTGCATTTCAAACATCACAAAACTAATGTCTAAAAACAAGAATTACAAAAGGGACGCAGTTACACCTTTGCCCCATGAATTCGAAACAAATTCGTAAGCTTTCTTCTTTTTTCCAATGTAGCTGGAGTGTGGGGTTTTTTGTTGATACGCGTTTCAGAATCATTTGCTTTCTGTATTTGTTCGCTTTTTTGTACTTCGGTTTCTTTTTTCTTCAATTCTGCTCTCATACGAATAACATAATAAATACTGTCTTCCAGTAGATGAATGAAGGGCATTATGACTGGCCTGGCACTATATTCTTCTACAGTTGTGACGTTTTGAGTGATCAAAAATGTTTTTTGTGTTGTTCGAACATCCAATAAATTAATATTGCTCATGAAGATATTTTTTCACTGTTTTTATCTGTTATTAAGATTTCAATTTTTTTATACAATTGATGGTTCTATCAACATTATTTTTGGAAAGATCAACTTTATTTCCGAACATATTGTTCAGTTTGTCCGGAATTTAAGTTGATCTGTCCGTTTAAAAAAAAAGTTGATCATTCCTAGAAATGAAATGAACTTTGTAACTATTTTTCAATGTTTTTCAAGCATCTTCTTTTAAATGGAAAGAAAAATGGAAGAAAAATCTTGTTTTTTACCATTTTTCACTTTTTGTCATACAATTGATCGTGAAAAAGCGTGCAAAAGTTAGATTTTGCTTGATTTCATAACTGTTTTATAATTTTTGAAAATTTTATTAAATTTGGTGAAAAGATGAATCGTCAATGGTTGAAGCAACTGGAAAAGTTTATTAGTCCTGCGATCTGGGTTTGTTTGTTGTAATCTTTGTTTGTTAATGATTCTGCAAAAATATATGTTCAAACTTTTTCTGATTTAATTTATATAATGTTTATTCTTTGAAAATATATACAGTTAAGCTCGGTTATAATCACAATCCATTTTGCACGATTTTTTATGATTTAAACCGAACTTGATAATAACCGAACCATCTTTTTCATTAAAAAGTTTTTCTGAAAATTTTTTGAAGATAAAAAAAGAAAATTTTCAATATTAATTAAAATCCACACATTTGAATCGATTTTTCTAAATATATTGTTTTAATGAAAAATATTGTTCATCATAAAGGGGAAAAAAACAACTTTCATTTTTGCAAAAACATCAAAATAGAGAGAAAAAATACCCATTAATTTTCAAAATTTGTGATTATTCACGATTTTAATGTGATTATAACCAATGAAATTACACATAAAAAAAGCAAAATTTATTGATGTACGAAAAAATGTGATTATTTGCGGTCTCGATTACAACCGAGGTGAATATAACCGAGCTTCACTGTATAAAGAAATAATAAAGAAGTGTCAAAATTTTCTGCTATGTTTTTTTTTTGATTTCATAATGTAAATAAGAAAGCAAAAATTTCGCAAGGTTTAATTCACTCCTGATAATGAACAATGAAAAATGACGAATTTGATTTTGATTGGAATTACGTTTGTTTTTTTATAATTTCAGAAAATGTTCAACGTCCACCATATCAGGGAATTAATTTTTTTATGTGATTTTTCTATTTTTGATTTTGTCATTTCATAAACAATTTTTCTCTAAAATAAAAACAAACTGATTTATATCTGCTTCTTTGCTTTCTTCAAAAAAATTGTGAAATTGAAAAACGAGAAAATCAATTCGAAATGAATAAAAAATTATAATGAATGATCATTTATCCATTTTTTTGAGAACTCGAGGCCAGACTTCGTTTTCGACTTGCATTATTGATCTTCTCACAACACGAGGCAATATTTCTTTAAAAGTGTTCAATAGAGTTGTTATGAAATGATCTTCACCTTTCCATTTTAGAAAATTTTCTTCTGCCATTTGCATCCATATTCCAAAGATATTATCTTTCTGGTTAAATATTTGGTGAATATGCCACATTGTACAAAGCAATATACCCAGCTTCACGAATAATTTCATCCACATGAACATGGTGTATCGAAGCATTATCCAACACGACGACGGATGAATCTTTGTCCTGAATGGTCACTAGAAACCTTTTCAAATATGATTCGAAAATTTCATGAGTGACAGACCCTCGAATTAGCTCAGTGTTGCCCATCCCATCGTGTGATATTGACGTTATTGCTGCAATAGACTGAGTGATTGGAGGAGGCGGTTCAAGCAGTTTTTCTCCCTTTTTAGTTCGGCCATATCTTCTTATACAGTTGATGTTCCAAGATGTTTCCTCCATGATAAAAATATTTTTGCTCCATCATTTTGATGGTGAAATAACTGATACAAAAAATCTATTCGTATTTTTTATTTTCCTCAGATTTGGATATTGAAGGTTTTATTGTTGTTCTTTGATATGAAAACAAAGGAAATTCTTATTGATAAAAATTGGATTCAGATAATATTTGGTGAACAGATGTTTTTCCGAATAATAACCCAGTCATGGATAATTCTTTTGCAATTTGTCTTACAGATGTGAGAGGATTAGACTTTATTTTCTCTCTCACAATTTTGTTGAAGATTTCATTATTCACCTTTTTTTTTCCTTTTCGGCCAAGTGGTTAAGTGATGTCAATTCCGATTCGAAGCTTTGCTAAATATATAGATGTTGTAACTGGAGTTAATGTGCATTGATTTGCACACAAATTTTCCTTTTTGCTAGCCAAGAATTCTGCACAATTCTGCTAATTTTTTTCATTTAGCATATGTTGCTGGAGTATTGGGATTTTTCTTCTCATTTTCTTTTTTTGCTTTTCCATTTCTCAGATCTTTGATTTTTCTTTGTCTTTCTTCTTTTTCTTTTTCCATCAAATACGACTTTTATTTAATTGATAGGTGAAGTTGATATTCAATGGGATGAATGACTGGAAGAATAATAGGTTTAACCCGATATTTCTTAAGATTGGGTGTGGATTTTGCAACTTCTATTCTTTTTAACTTCGTTCTCGCATCAATAATCTGAATGAATTCCATTTTTTCCAAATCCCAAGCACAATAAAAAGGAATTTTGTGTTATTAAAAAAAGGGTTAATATGGAAAGATCATCTTTTTTTAACGGACAGGCTGTAATTTTCCTTTCCCACATTAATTATTGATATATATGATTTTCACATGTATATATTCTCATGTTGAATTTTTTATGTTTACCCTTTAATTAGAATAAAGTTGACTTTATTCAAATTAAAAAAAAACTGTTATTTAAAAAATCTCCGTTAATTCATATTTCGCAACTAAATCTGTATTGTACCAATTCCAATAATACTCAATTTCATTGATTTGAATGCACATAAAACAAATTATTTAGAGAAAAAATTTTGAACCAGAATAAAAAAAGTGTTGTTCACACAACAATCTTATCTAATTATATATTAAGGGCATTAATTTTATCCGAACCGTTTATCTCTTTATGAAAAAAATTGATAGATCTATGTATTTACCAAGAAGAAAAGTTAAAGTTGAAGTCTGTGAACAGTGTGCAAAGATTTTTTATTCAATTTGTGCAAGCTGAAAATGTAAAATTGATTTTATCCCTTTTTCAACAAATAAAAGAATGGATGAAAGTCAAAGTTCGAAAAATGAAGATAAAGATGCAATGGATCTCTTCAATCAACGTATTAACGAAAATTCAAAAAACCCAATAAGCGACAAGGAGATCAACCAAATGTCAAAATCTGTGTCAGATCTTCTATCTGATTGCATTTCTGGGTATACTCAAAGTGATAAAGAATCGTCAAATGATAGGAAAATACGCTTATCGGAAATGGGTGAAACGATATTCAAAGTGGTAATTGATACGTTACAATTAATGAGATCTGTAAGTAATTTGTCTGTGTGTGAGATGGTTGTGTCATATATACTTCTGAAAAAGTTTATTCAAAAAGATTTAGCTGAAAAAAAGGCATTACGAGAAGGTTATATCTCACAAAAAACTGTTGGAACAATACTTTTGTGCTCTATCATCATTGCCATAAAATACGTTCGAGAATATAATATTATTTATTCTAACAAAGCATTGTGCCAGCTATTACACATTCAGTTTAATGTTATTTGTGCTTCAGAATGGACATTTTTAGAAATAATAAATTATGAGTGTTACATTGATGAAAAGAAGTACAAAAAATATTTCATGAAATTAGTTAGCCCCTTTGAAGGCGCAATATCATGGGCAACGAAATAAAGTATTTTATCAAGCGCTTATTCAATGAATTTCCAATTTACAGAATAATTAACAGCGAGGCCTTTTTGATACAACAATCGATGAAATTTTGGCTCAATTAGTGAGGCTGGAAAATGTAATTTTTTATTTGGCAAAATTTCGATATTTCAAGGGTTTTGCCTTTTTTTCGTTTATTTTTTATGATCCAAGCAATTGTTGTTTTGTTATTTTGCGAGTGCATTTTTCCATGTAATAATATTTTTTTCTTTCCTGTTTCCATGGTGTTTCAAATATCTGTCACATATACATGTAGTTTCCATTGTTGGTGCGACAGTTATTTTCGTATGTATTTTTGAAAACAAAAATTTTTGTAATCTGTTTTTCTTTTCAAATGTTGGCTTTTTTAATTTGAATTCATATCGCGAACATTTTTTCTTTCCTTTTTTTACTTTTTCCTGAAGTGTCTGGGATGAATCTTCTTCTAATGTTTGGCCGAATAACTTTCTCAACCTGACTTGTTTCTTATCTTTTCCGATTTAATTTTTTTATTTGTTTAATAAGAATTTTTATTTAATCATCCTGGATCGGTTTTAAATTTTCTTTAGGGGACATGTTATGTACCTATTTAAACTACAAAAGAATATAATCCAATTATTTGTTTTGTTTTTTACAAAGTTTCTGTTGTTTGTGAGTTTCAACAAATTGCTAAGTATTTAAAAATTAATTTTTTCCCCCCAAGGATTAATGGATAATGAAAAATTTTCGTGAAATTAATGATATTCTCATAGAATCATTATTTCATGATCAAAACCCATTTTATATCTTTTTCACAAAAAATAATGAGTTCATTAAAAACTGACAATTTTCAACTTCTTGAAATTGTTGGAGAAGGGAGCTTTGGTAAAGTGTGGAAGGCGTATGATTTTTCTTGTTGTTTTTTTAGAATTTGATTACTTGATATTTTTCAAATAAATCGATCAAAATATTTGAAATAATGTAGGAGAAACAAAGAAACAAATGAAATAGTTGCTGTTAAAGTTATAGACTTAGAAGAAGCAGAGGATGACATTGAAGATATTCAGAGAGAGATTGCTTTACTTTCGGAATGCAAGAGTCCATATGTCACAAATTATTATGGAAGCTTTGTCAGTGGAAGCAAGCTTTGGATAATAATGGAATATCTTGAAGGAGGCTCCGTTGGAGAAATCTTGAAACTTGGACCTTTAGAAGAAAATTATGTCGTTGTCATTTTGAGAGAACTTTTGCATGGTTTGGAATATCTTCATTCACAAGGAAAGATCCATAGAGATATAAAAGCAGCCAACATACTTCTTTCTGGAAAAGGTGATGTTAAAATTTCTGATTTCGGAGTTAGTGGGCAATTGACAAACACAATGAATAAGAAAAAGACATTTGTTGGAACGCCTTTTTGGATGGCTCCTGAAGTCATAAAAAATACTGATGGCTATGACACAAAGGCTGACATATGGTCATTAGGGATAACTGCTATTGAACTTGCAACAGGGAAGCCGCCACATTCCGATGTGCATCCAATGAGAGTTTTATTTTTAATACCAAATCAGCCGCCTCCAGAGCTAACGTCACCACTCTTTTGCAAGGAACTGAAGGAATTTGTAGCCGATTGCTTAAAAATAAATCCAGCGGAGCGTCCAACTGCTAAGGATCTGTTGAAGCATAAACTGTTTGTGAAATCTCGGTACAAGTCACTAAAGAGCAGCATTTTAATTGATCTTGTCGAAAGGAAAAAACGCTACAGCGAAGTCAGTGGTGAAGGAGATGAGTCAAACAGTAATAGTACTGGAAGAGGCAGCACAAAAGGGAATTCTGTGAAAGGGTCCACAAAAAGATCGAGAAAAGGCGGCGAGGACGATGACTGGATATTCTCAGACGACGAAAGCGACAACGAAGATAAAGACGAAAAAGAAGAAGAAAACAAAAGCAAAAGCAAAGAGGAGGAAAAAAGAGCAAATGAGCGATATGAGCAGCTCCAGGCGCAGGAAAAAGCGGGCGAGGCGAAGCAGGCGAAGGAAGTGGCTGAGGTGAGGTACCGCGACGAGGAAGGCGACGAAAGCGACGAAGGAGAGATTCAGCCAGAGGTGCTTATCCGGAGAAAGCCAACAAAGCCACAAGCGGAAAGTCAGAGCAGTCCACAAACAGAGCAGCCTGCACAAGCAACACAGCAAATGCAGAAAACACAGCAAATGCAGAACGGCAAAGCAGAGAAGGATGCGCAACAACAAAATGGAGCGCCAAAAGCAGATGAAAGTGCAAATAGAGCAAACAATGCACAAGAGGAAAGGTGGTCGGATGTGTCTGCGACGCCTGCCACTTCAACGAAAGACAGCAACAATTCGCTTATCGTCTCCTCATCATCGCTTCCTCCTTCTCCCGTTGTAAAGCCAATCGCACCTGCTAAACCTGAATCAATTACTCAGAATTCATCATCATCATCATCATCTTCTTCCTCTGCTTTATCTTCCTCTTCTCCACAAAATCTCGCTTCAAAGCCATCTCCATCACCTTCAGCTCCACAGCCAACAACGCTTTCCCCTCAATCATCCATTCCATCTTCATCATCATCCTCCTCTTCCTCCTCCTCCTCTTCCTATTCTTCTTCATCTGCTGCACAGTCTTCTGCACTTCACCGCTCCCACTCTTTGACCACATCCTCTCCAAACACACCTGTTTTGCCGTCTTCCCAATCTCCTGCCTTCCACCAGCCACTCTTAAGAACCATGTCTGTTTCATCATCTTCCTCTTCTTCTTCATCGTCGTCATCATCTTCTTCTTCCTCCTCTTCCTCTTCTCTCTCTGCCAATCCATTTGCTCTGGCCTTTTCAGAGGCCGACGGAGCAGTCGCATTCAACTCATTCGAAGAAATGCTGCCGTTCACATCAGAAGACGACACCACAATGCTTCAGACGTTCCTTCTTCCTGCGTTGTATTCAGTGGCCGACTATCTGCCAGAAGAAGAAGTCATTTTGTCTCCTTCTTCTTCCTCTTCCTCTTCATCTGCATCCAATTACAATCCTTCTTCTATCCCGTTTTCTTCATCATCGACTTCCTCTTTTGCACCACTGAAAACTGTACCAGTTGCACCACCGCCTTTAACATCGCCTAAATCTGGTGCTGCATCTTCATCATCATCTTCTTCTTCATCTTCATCATCAGCTAACACTCAATCACACATACCTTCTTCTTTTTCCAATGTGACCACATCTGTCTCCTCAAAGCCTTCCAGCAACACAGCCGAACAAATAAAGCCTTCTTCTTTTGTCACCTCTTCGTATTCAGACAACAGCACAGCATCTGCTTCCCAGCCTTCTCCATCAATTATTGACACCTCTCTGAAACTAGCTCCATCTACCCCAACTTCTTCTTCTTCATCTTCTTCCTCTTCTTCTTCATTCGGCTCCTCTCCTCAAACTGCCCAGCCAACAACCTCTCTTTCTCTCATCTCTTCTCCTTCTTCCTCTTCGCTCTCCTCTTCTTCCTCCACCTCCCGTCTCTCTCTGTCGATCCCTGCACCTCTGAAGATCAACACCGAAAGTTCTGCGCTTTCTGCTCTGAGTCAGCTGGAGGCAGCGCTTGTGCGAGTGGTAGAGGAGAAGGCGGGCGTGCTGTCAGCGTGGCTGAGCTGCCTGGGGGTGATGATGCAGAGGGCACAGCAGCGCCAGCAGAGGCAGATGCTGCAGACGCAGCAGCAAATGAACGGGGGAGGTGCGATGGGAAAGAGCGAGAAGGAGAAAGAGCGAGAAGAGAAGGAGAAGGAGAAAGAGGAGAAGAAGAAGAAGAAAGGGGAGAGACAAGGAGATAAAAGGGAGGCTGAAAGAGGAGCAGAAACAGAGGAAGAGTTTGTGACGCTTCCTCGTTCTGTGCAGATTGCGCTGAGCACAGACATGTCTTCCTCTTCTTCCACACTCCGCTCTTCAGGCACTTTCTCCACTTCTTCGACTCTTCGGCCAAGTTTATCTTCTTCTAGTTCAAATTCTTCTTCTTCTTCAACACCATTGACTCCTTCTGCTTCTTCTTCTTCTGTTGGAGCAAGCAGCGGAGGAACACTTCCTTCTTCTTCTTCTTCTTCTCATTCTTCTAATTCTGCAGCAACAACAACAACTACATCATCATCATCATCATCATCATCTTCTTCTTCTTCTTCACACTCAACCCCATCTTCCCTCACCCATTCTCTCTCTGCCTCTCCTCTCAGCACAGCTGACTTATCTTCCTCTCCTTCCTCTCAACAGCACTTGTGCTCTCCGCTTTCTGAGGCCCCATCTTCAGTCGCCCGCACGACGCTCTTGTCAATCATTGCACAGCTTTCGTCCTCGCTTCCTTCCACACTCAATGTTTCGCATTCTTCTACGTTGCTTCCTGGACAATCAAGATTGTCTATGCGAATTCCGCCTGTGACTCCGAATGCTTCGTCTGGAGCAGCGGGGGCACAGGGATTTGGAGGCGAGGGGGATCTGAGCAGTGCAAGGAGAGGGATGGTTAGGAGAGAAAAAGATAATAAATAAGTCAAAGGAGAAAAAAAGAAAAAAAGAATTAAAAATAGAATCATGTGAAGATTTTTTTATTTGGTTTAATAAATTTTGTGCTCTTCTTCTTTTTATTTATAATTTCTTTTATTTTATAAACTGAAATACGTCTATTGTTTATGCTCAAATCACATTACAAGCTTTTTGTTGTGTTCTACAACAAATATTCTCATTTTATTTATTATATTAGATATTTCCTGTTCTTATTTAAAAACAAACTTTTATAATCAATGAAAAACACCTTTTGAATACTCAAATCCTGTAAACACTAAAAACGAATGATTTTAACATTTGTAACTCGTGAATTATTTCGTAAACAGATTGAACATTTTAATATGGGCTTAAGTTCATTTATTGATTTGTATGAGCTAAATGCAGGATTTAAAAATGAATTTAGAGCAAATAGACGGAACTCAAGAAGATATAAACCTTACGCCTCGCTCTTGCGAAGCACGTTTGCGCTTTGATTTTTTTTCCGCATCATTCTTAATTGTTGTTTATAATTTCATAAAAATTTTTCTCTTTTAAATTTCACTAAAATGAACAGTTCTTCAAGAAGGAATAAACATAAGTGAATTACAGTTTAAACCCGTGGAAACGTTTCGCGACGGGAAATATCCACAAGAATTAGCAGATTTAAGATTCAAGCATTATGAATCAAGAAGACAAGGTTAGAAATATTTAATTGAAGAAAATATTAAACGATGTATCTCCTTTTAAAAAAGGAAAACTTGATTTGGTTAGAAGAACAAGAAGAGAAATTATGAATGATAAAGATATAAGCATTATTTCTCCAGAGGAATTTAAACGAATCCAACAGGAAGCGGAGACCAATAAACGAAAAACGAAAACAGTTGCACATGATAACTCTTTTAGCGAAAGTAAGCCAAAAAAACAAGCAACAACGAAACTCAAACAACATATTTTAACAAATGAAACAAGCAGAAGCCTTCTTCGCCCATCGTCACATACATCTGGATCAATAACTGCTTTGCGAAAGAAATTAATGGAAGAGCTTTTGGAAGAAGACCGAAGAGAACAATTTGAAAGGTTTGCTTTATTCAAGAAATTTCTTTGAGAATAATTATTATTAATGTTTTTAATTTAAGGGAACAAAAAGCCCAAGAATATCGCCAAGCAAGGACCTTGCAACACCGAAGCACTGCCAAGACTGAAAGAACAATTCCTGCACGTCGTCCATTAGCCCATTCACAAAGTATTGTATCAGGGGAAATACCAACATCGATACAAACGAAGTCGGTGATTTCTAATAGAACATTGAAGAAAGTATCATCTGTCCCAAATACTACACTACTTAAGTCAAATTCTCGTCTTTCAAAGACAGTCACCACATCTACTTCTCGCCTCTCAAGATTCACCGCTAAACCTAATTCTCATAGCTCAATTCGTTCTTCTCCATCTCCGTCTCCGTCTCCGTCTCCGTCTCCGTCTTCATCTTTATCACCTTCACCTTCACCATCACCATCACCATCTTCCTCTTTTTCTCCTTCCAATTCAACGACCCCATCACTCGCTGCTACTGTCAATACACCCACAACTTTATCTCCCTCCCCTTCCACTTCAGCCATTTTGCCTGTATCCTCTTCAACACCAACTCTCCGATTGAGCTCTCTTTCTTCAAAGACACGCGACCCGCGCCGTTTTGGGTTTGCGCAGCACGAACTGCTTCGAAAGCAGTCATCGCTTGACTTGCTGGAAAAGAAGCAGACAAATGAACAGCAGCTGAAAAAGGAGACAAAGCCGAAACAACTACAAAGAGCCCAATCGAGCATAGGAAGAGGAAGACCTGCACAAAGCAGGTTTGAACTGAGAAGCAGAAGAGAAGAAATCGAAAGGATGAACAGAGAAATGGCGAAGAAACAATTTGCTGAAAATGTTGAAGCCAGCTCACCGAAGGAAGAAGAAAAGGAAGCTGTTACACCTCATTCAATAAGCATGAAGCTAAGCACACCTTTCAAAACGGAAAAAGAAGAAGAAATAGAAATGGAAGAAGAAGAAGAGGAGGAAAAGAACGGAAAAGAACAGGAAAAGCACATTAAGTTTGAGATAAATTTAGTTGCAAATGTTGTTTCGGAGAATAAAGATGACCAAAAATCAAATGAAATTGCTCCGTCAATATCATCAGACAATTGCGAGGCAAGCGAATCTTTCTTGAATGTTAATCTGAAACCTGAAAAAGAAGACAACAACGATGAGCAGAAAGTGAAGGAAAACGAGGCAAATAAAGAATCCATTAATGAAGAGATCGAAGAAAATTCAACTAGTTTTATTGAAAAGACAGAACGGGATGCAGAAGAGCCAAGCATTGATGAGGAAGAAACACAACAAGATGAGCCAGACAACGAATTTTCACTGACAATGAAGGAGATGATGGAAAAGATGATGAAGGAGATATTTGACACAGCAGATGCATCAGACAACAATTCTGTGTGCGAAGACGATAAAAATGAAGAAAACGAGCAATTTGACGAAACTGTGGAGGAGGAAGGAGAGGTGAAGGAGGAGGTTGAAGTTGCTTCAAATGAAGTGAAGAGCATGAAACTGTCTGAAAGTGGAATTGATACAGACGAAAAAGAACATGAAGAAGGAGTTGACGAAATGCCAGAAGTTCAAAGTGTTGAGGAAATTCCACAAGAAGATACAAACATAGGCAAAGATTCTGAGGCTGCCAATGAAATCGAACCAGTGAGTGAAAGAAACGAAGAAGTGGATGCAAAATTTGATCGAAACATAGAAAGTGATGATAAAATAACAGAGTTGATTCAAAATGCAACAGTTGAAAATGACATCAAACAAGAGAACGTTTGTGAGAGCGATCACAATCTGCAAGGCGATTCATTGGATTCAGCTGAACAAGAGCTTGCTTCTGAATTAGAAGAGAAAGAATTTTCACACAAAGAAGATGAAGAAGGAAATTCTGAAGTGACAAAAGAAATGCATTCGAATGATGCAGAAGACCAGCAATGTTCGGAAGAAATACAAATTGATATCAAAAATGAGACACAGAATGAAAAAGTGAGTGAAAATGTGAATATTTCCGAAAGAAGCGCAGAAGAGGAAGAGGAAGAAAAAGAAAAAGAGGAAGAAAAAGAAAGAGAAGAAAGAGAAGAAAAAGAGGAAAAAGAAGAAAGAGAAGAAAAAGAAAAAGAAGAGGAGGAGAAGGAAGAAGAAAACAAAGATAAAAAAGAGCAAACAAAGAGCGATTCCATTGAAGACGTTTCTTCGAAGAAGGAAACGGAGCAAGTGAATGATGAGCTTTCAAGGAGGATCAAAGAAGACGCTACGATTAAGCTTCTGTTGGAATACAAAGAGAGAATTAGAGCAGAAATATCTGAATTGAAAGAAGAAAAGATACAAGTTATGAAATCGCTGGAGGATGAGAAGAATAAGAAGATAGAGAAGGAGGAGAAAGAGAAAGAGAAAGAGGAAGAGGAAGAGAAAGATAAAGAGGAAGAGAACCAGAAAGAGGATAAGAAGAAAGAGGAGAAGGAGAAGGAAGAGAAGAAAGAGGAGAAGAAGAAGTTAGTTGATGAACACAATCAAGTAAAAGAGTCCAACAATTTGAATGAAAAAAGGCAACATTTGTTTGAAATCCAATCTCAAAAAGCAGAAAAATTTGAGTTCGCAATTGCTGAGCAAACGAAGCTTGACAAGCAAATATTCGAAAAGAAGATCATTTTGCAAGGTCTGAATGCTGAAATCCTTTCGAAGGAAGAGGCATTAAAAACTGCAAACAGAAAAATGGAAGAGCAGCAGATGAAAGTGAAGATGACAGAGAATGAGCTGTATGCGAAGCAAGCGTTGATTGAAGAGCTGAACAAAAAGGAATATTCAATTGTGAACAGAACGATTGACATGAACATGAAGATGGAGGAAGCAGAGAAGGAAGAGAGGAGAAAGAAGGAGGTGTTGAGGAATCTGGATAAAGAGATTGAAAAGAAGGAAAAGGAAGTTAAAGACAAAGAAGCTGTGCTTTCTCAGATTTCTGAGAGCGAAAGGAAAACAAAGGAATCTTTGCAGAAGGTCGAAGAAGAAACAATGTTGGTAGAAGAAAGGAAAAAGAAGTTGGAAGAAGAAGAAGCTAAGCTGCAAAAGGAATATGATTCACTTGTAAAAGATGCGAAGGATCTGAAAAGTACTATTGATAACTTGGAAAGTGAGAAGAAGAAGAAAGAGGAAGAAGAGAAGAAGGAAGAAGAGGAAAGGAAAGCGAAAAGGAAAGTTGAATTTGACAAGGAAAGCGAGGAAAGAAAAGGCGAACTGCGAGATTTTCATCAGCAGAAATCAGATTTGATTCAAAAGTTGGAAGAAATGAAGAACGAGATGAAACTTGCTGAAGAGAAAAGAAAAGAAGAACTTGACAATTTTGACAAGGCGAAAATAGAACAAGAACAACACATTGAAAAATTGAAAGAAGAAGAAAAGGAACTAATAAATAGAATAGGCAAGTTGAAGAAAGAGGAGGAGGAAGTGAAAGAGAAAAAGAAGATTGCCATTCTTCAGAAAGAAGGAGAAGAAGCAAAAAGAGATTTGATTAAAAAAGAAAAAGAAGAATTAAGAGAAGCAATGGAAGAATTGAGGAAAGCACAAATAGACAAAAACAGCAGAATTGAAATGCTGAGGAAAGAAGAGGAGGATGAAAAGAGGAAAATTGAGGAAGAAAAGAAAAAGTACGAAGAAATGTCATTGATAATATTGACGCTGAAAGATGAAGTCAGCAAACATGAATCAAATGTTAGACTTCTTTCAGAAGAAGAAGAAAAATACAATTTTGCTTTGAAGACAAAAGCGAATGAATTGAATGAAATGACTCAAGAAATTGAGAGCAAAAAGAAGGAGGTGGAGGAAAAAGAAGGAGAAATTGAAGGATTAAAGAAGACAATGGAACAATTGCATGACACAATCACAAAAGAAGATGAAAAAGTCAAAAAACTTGAAAAAGTTAGAAGCGACTTTGAAAAAGAAACAGCAAAACTTGAAGAAATAAAAGCAAGAATTGAAGCAGAAATTCAGGTGAAATCCAGTCAGTTAAAAGATTTCAATGAGAAATGCGAGCAAAAATCAAAGTTGTTGAGTGAAAACGAAACAATGCAAAATAAGATGGAAGAAGAAAAGAACGAAATAACTGAAATAATCAAGGTAATGAAAAAAGAAGAAGAAGCACTCAAAAAAGAGAATGAAAATATGAATAAGAAAATGGAAGAAATGAAGAAATTGTTAGAAACGAAAGAAAACGAAATGAGAGAAAGAGCTGAGGAAAATGAAAAAGAAGAGAAAAAACTGAAGGATCTGCAAACTCAACAAGAAATGGCAGAAAAGCAGCTGAGGCAGACCGAAGAGCAGATAAACGAGAAAGAAGCAAAGAAG
The DNA here is from genome assembly GCF_001643675.1 of Monocercomonoides exilis. Classification (NCBI taxonomy): domain Eukaryota; phylum Preaxostyla; order Oxymonadida; family Polymastigidae; genus Monocercomonoides; species Monocercomonoides exilis. Next base: position 998,886 of record NW_027150547.1, on the reverse strand, counting down.
GCAGAATTGGAAGAAGAAATGAAAACAGAAAGAGAAAAAATGGAAAAAGAAGTGGAAGAATTAAAAGAGATGCAAAAGAGCATATCTGATGAATGCAACACATTGAAGCAATTAGCAAAGGCAAAAGAAAAAGAAGTTAATGAATTTGAAAAGAAGATTGGAGAGAAGAAAAATGAGATCAAGAAAGTAGAACAAGAAAAAGCGGAAACACAATCAACAGTCTCTGAAATGAAAGAAGAATTAGCCAAAGGAAAAGAACAGTTGGAGAAAGAAAAAATAAACTTGGAAAACATTCAGAAGGAATTATTTGAGCAAAGGCAATCAAAAAAGGCACTTGATGATTCAATTCGAGTGCAAAAGGAAGAAAAAGAGAAAATGGAAAAGCAAAGCAAGAAAATAAGTGACAAGATAAACAACAAAGAGAAGATGCTGAAAAGTCTTGAGGAAACATTTGAAAAGAAAAAACAAGATATTTCTGCAGTGGAAGGACGATCTTTAACGTTGGAAAAGGAAATCGAAAGATTGCAAGGTGAGAAAGAAGAAGTAGCAAAACAAATTGGCGAAGAGAAGGAAAAAATGATTGAGCAACAGAAGCAAAAGGATATGTTGGATTTATCAGTCAAAGAATTCCAACAGAGAATCAAAGAAACAGAAGACAAGTTGAACAAAACTCAAACAAGTTATGAGGAATTATCACAAAGTTATAATGAAAGAGAAAAACAGTACAAGGAACTTCAAACACTCATTGAAGATGCGAAGAAAGAGGAAGCAGAAGTGTTGCAGAGAATGAGAGAGAATGAAAAAAGGATGGAAGAGGAAAAAGACAAAGAAGAGTGCGAAACAAGACGTATATTGGAACAAGTTCAGAAGGAATTGGAGCAAAAAGAAAAGGAAATCAATGAATTTGAGAAGAAAATGATTCAAAACGAAGAATTGGCATTACAGTTTAAAGAAATGAAAGAGGAAAACGACAAATTAAAGACACAAAACAGAGTTTTAGAGGAACAAAAAAGGGATCTTATTGACAAATCGAACAAGGAAAAAGAAAAAATCAAGTGTGATTGCAAAGCGCAGCAGAAGACGGAGCAAATGGAAGCCAACATAATCAGCCGATTTGTGTCTGAGGCACTTATTCCCTCGTTTTCGTCTCCGTCAGCTCCTTTTCTTTTCAAGCAGCTTGCCCAATCGTTTTCTTTGATTGATGCTCCTCCTCGAGGATCTTCCCCTTCTACTTCTTCTTCTCCTTCTTCCTCTTCTTCTTGTTCGTCAACTTCTTTGCCTTCCCATCAGTCTGTTGATTCTGCTTCTGCTGCTTCTTATTCTTCTCCTTCTCCTTCTTCATCAAGTCAAACTGCTTCATCAACAGATCACAACAATCATCAGTCATCAATGTTTCAGAATATAAAGGCAATCATGTCATTCGCTTTTTCTTTCCTTCCGCCTGGTTTCATTGGCCATATAAATCAATCAGTTACCTCTGCTCAGCCAATATCACAAACTCCATCAGAATCTGATGAAAACACAGGAAATTTAAGTGCAGATGGGGAAAACTGCACACTCGATTCATTTCTCTTTATCACTTTGTCTCTTTTGGCATTCTCAATTTCTGCTGATCTTTCGCATCAAGCATTAATCATTAAGTCTTTGAAGTCCAAACAGAAATCAGCAAAAACATCATCTCCTTCGATTGCTTCATCTAATTCGACGGTTTATCATCCTCCAGCATCATGCTCTGCTTTATCAGATTCCACTCGTTCTTCTTTACCAAAAATAGATTCTTCGAATGAAAATGCTTCTGAACAAATTCAAAATCAGAAAGATGACAAAACTTCAGGAAAAATTTCAGCATCGGAAACTATTTTGCCAAAATCAATAGCATATTCTTCTTTGATTAATTCGCCTGGAGTTTCTAATCCACATACAGATCAGTTGCTTTTCAAGAAAACGAATTGGAATGTGTTATGGCTTTTCCAGGTGTTTCAGAAATTTTATAACGTTTCAGCCTGCAAAGATTTGACAAATGATTGTAAAACAAATCATTTCCTCGACTTTGCATTGAAAGGTAACATAAGCAATGAAGAGAATGAAAAAGTGTATTTTCCATCTTCTCAAGAAAAAGAAAGCATATCAATAAATTCAAGCACTTTTCCTTTGCCTATTTTCAGAGTTGTCTGTTTCTCTTTGACAAGTGTAGCCAGAAGCTTTGAACATTTTAGAAAAATAATTGTCGATAGCTTTTAGGTTTCCTTTTTTAATTTTTTCATTTGGATTTTTTATTTCTGAAAAAATGTTTTTTTGATTTACAATTTTTTATTTTTAAATCAATAGTTTTATGGTTTTTGAAGAACCTTACAAAAAATAATTATTTGTTCCATAATGAAAATCCATCAATGATCACGAAAGCAGGAAAGAGAAAAATATTCAGCAATTTCATTCCAATGCGCGTGGGATTGGCAAAATGCAATTGCATCTCTATATTGATACTTTTGGTGCTTGTTAACCTATCATCGGAGAAAAGTGTGAACACACAAGAAAGCACAGAAAAAGGAATTTCTATTGATTTTGGAGAAAAAGGCATAAATACAATTGAAAGAGGATGCAATGAAATGGAAAACGAAAATAAAAATTTGGTTAATGAAGTTCAACGTTCTGGAAGGCATTTCAAAGACTTGCTTTTGAATGAAGTTGAAGAACAACAAATTGAAGAAATGATTGAAAAAGAAACAGAAAAGGAAACTCGAAAAAGAAGAGAAGAATATATTGATAATGAAAAATTTTTGATATCTAATGACAAACAACAAGATGTGAAAAGCATTATAAGATGTCTGATTGGAGCATGGAATTCTTCAGTTGCGATACGCAAACTGCAAGTTGTTGGATCAGAGAAAGGAAAGGGAATTGATGCGGGAAGAAACTCGTTTTTGCATTTCGAGTGTGTGGAGATGATGGTGGAATGCGCAGATGTATCGCCAATTCTGTGCATTAAAGGAAGGATACTTTTGGAAAATACAAGCCTGAAAATAGTTGGGGAAGAGAAAATGATGCCTCCAATGCTTCATCCTGAATCATGGAGCAGAAGTGAGAACGAGCTTGGAGAGGCAAAGATTATTGCGTGCAGCTTTGGATCATTCAGCTTGTGGGGATCATCACCGTTTATTGTATCGCCAGCACTTGGGAATGCTGAAGTGATCGGCTCGAGATTTGCGAACATCACAGTGGGGAGCCAGTGGAGGTTCGTGGATGGAGGACAATACAATTGCAAAGCAAGGCTTGAATGTGTGGAATTCATTCGAGTGGAGGATGTGCTGGATGGGGCCATTGTGCCTCCGCTGAGCGTGCCTTCTTCGTCTGTTGTCTCGCGAAACTGCACCTATCAAGGCAACATCAGACATCCGAACAAATACGATATTTACAAGGGGAGCGAAGGAAGAAGAGTACTTGGTGCATCGGCTTCATTTGAAGACGACACATTCTATGGCTGCCGAACTGATTCTGGATCAGGAGGGGCTTTAAGTGTGAGCTCTGCTCAGGCTTTGCTCAGTGTGACGAGATGCAACTTAACTTGTTGTTATGCTCTTGGTGGAGGTGGTGCAATTTGTTCACGTCCTACCAAAGGAACATCACTTGCTGAAACAATTTTCATTAACAACACTGCAGATGCCCAAGGAGGAAGCTACTGCATGGCAGGGAACTATGGTTGTTCAATCACTCGCAAATGCCTTTTCAAAAATAATCTGGTGAGCAAAAAAGGACAAGGAAGCGCTATTTGCTATGATGCTTTTTTAACGAATACAACAACAAGTTGTCTTGGATTTGACGATGGAAATGGAGGTCAAGCACAGTTTATTGATTGCCAGTTTGTCAATTGCACAAATGAAGGAAGGTATGGTTGTATCATGTCTTGGTCTTACTCTCAACATTATGCCATGAGGAGTTGCCAATTCATTCAATGTTCAAGTTTGCAAGAAGGCGGAGCACTTCGCCATCATTTCGTCAAGTGCCAAGGAGATCAAACGAATTTGAAAGCATTTTTCTTTTTGTTTTTCCACGGATGTTCTTGTTCAACCGAAGAGACTCCATTGGGGCATGATGTTTACTTAATTGTTTCATTACCAGATGTGATTCTAACGTCAACTCCATTCAAAGAGAGTTATTCAACAAATATGAATGAAAAAAGATTATATTGGGGAGGCGCAAATAAATACGAAAAAGATTGGCTTCCAACAACGAAAAAGTTGTTCACCTCTTGCTTTGTATCAACAAATGGGAATGACGGGGATGAGCTGTGTGGGTTATCTGACGAATCGGGATGCAGAACAATTTCCCATTCGCTGGGAAAGTGTATGACTCAATTTGAGTCGAGGATATTTTTGGGGAAAGGAACACATGCATCAGAGGCGGGAGAAATAAGTGCTGGAATTCGAGAGCTGAGTGTGTGTGGGGAAGGTGTGGAGGAGACTGTTGTGAGCACAAGCAGCATGACGAATGGAGATAGTTTGTTCAGTGTTACGAGCGGAAGAGTATTTACCGGCTCGTTCACAATCGAGCACTCTCACACGAAGCACGAGATGAGACTGTTTGTTGTGAGGGGAAGTGGAAGTGTAGAATTGAAGAGGATGCGGATGCAGCCATCAAACGGGCATTCATCTCTGAATGCATTTGGCGCATCACTGATCGTGTCTGGAGCAGGAGAAGGGAAAGTGGGGATGGAGCAGGTTGAGATTGAAAACTTTGTGCTGGAAGATGCTCCAATTGTTTGTGTTGATGGGAAATGGAAAGTGACAATGTCATTCACCACTTTCAGGAATATTGTGAGGCTGAGGGGAGATGGGAGTGTGATATCGAAGAGTGTGGCAGAGGGTGAAGTGCTGCTGATGAACAATGTGACGATGCAGGGATGCAGATGTGAGAGCGGGAACGGAGGAGGAATGGCAATTAGGATGGAATCGGGGGCCCGTGCTCGTGTGGGGAATGAGAGCGAAGTTTTGTTTGGTGGGTGTGAGGCGAGAGAAGGGCAGAGCAGTGGAGGAGGATGTGGAGGAGGGATGATGATTGAAGTGAAGGAAGGAGGATATGATTTTGTGATTGATAAAGCATCGTTTGCAGGGTGTGCGGCAACAAAGGCAGGGAGCAAGCTGTTCATGAGAGCGCCTCGATTGGCAGAGGTGGCGAAGAGAGAGCGGCTGAAGTTTGCGATTGATGAAAGCAATCTGAGTGAGGTGTGTGGATATGAGAATGGCGATGAAGTGAATGTTATTCCACTTGTGGTGTATCTGCGGAGCAAGCCAAGCGAATACTATGTTGGAGGGCTGAACAAGAGAGACTGGGAGATGTGTGGATTTGGAGATGTGCAGTGTGCGAGTGTGGATTATGCGATCAGGAAGCATGGAACTGGGGCAGGGATAACAGTTGTGGCGAACAGCGGGGCGGTCGTGAAAGGCGAGGTTGAACTTATGAATGGAGTTGTTGTGGTGAAAGGACAAGCATCTCCACCTCGAGTGGTGATAGAGAGCAGTGAGAGTGGGAGAGCAGAGGGAGTGTTCACAACAGCTGGAGCAACAACAACGATTGTGAATCTTGTGATATCGCTTCCAGCAAGTGTGGGTGAGGGAAGAAGCGTGATTGCGTGTCGGAGTGGGAGTGTGGAGGTGAGACAGTGTAATTTCGAGGGAGGAGAAGGAGAGAGGATCGGATATGTAGTTATGCGATGCAGAGGAGGCAAGATGAGCGTGCAACAGGTGGAAGCGAGTGGGCTGAGCTTTGGGGGGAGCTGCATGGTCTGTGTGAGCAATAATGGAGAAGGGTTAATTTCCCAGACAAACATTAGTGGAGGAACAGTGGAATGTGAAAATGGATTGGTATATTATGCATCCAGTGGGAAGCTTGTTGTTGAGCAGACGAAATTTGAGGAGATTGCATGCTCGTTGAGTGGGATTGTGGTTGGGAGAGGAGGGAGCGATCTGGAGATGGAGAAGTGCACATTCAGCGGGATTGAGAGCACAGCAGGGAATGGGAGTGGAGTGCGGTGCATGATTGGAGATGGGGAGAGCGTTGCGATTGGAAACAGCAGCTTTTCTGTGTGTTGTGTGGAGAAAGGATGTGGAGGTGGAGTGTGTATGGAGATAGAAGCAGGAGGATATTTTCGAATAGGGAGGAGCGAGGAAGAAACACTGGTTGAAAAGTGCAGGAGCAGTTTGAGTGAAGGAGTTGGAGGATGTGGAGGAGGGATGTTTTTGAAAATGGAGGGAGGCAGTGGATCAAAACGATGGGATCATGAGGTGTGTGGAGTGGTGTTTGGGACAGGTGTGGGGAAGAATGAAGCAGCGAGAGGAGGAGACAATGTTTTTGTACAAGCTGAAGATCTGAGTGAAGCAGTGGGAAGTGAAGGGTTTGTGGGAGTGATTGCGACAGATAAAGGGAGAGTGAGAGAGGCGATGGGGTTTGAAGATGGTGATGAGAGTTTTCTGATTCCGCTGATGTTTTTCATGGTTGAAGTTGAAGGCATTGCAGGGTATGTTGGAGGAGTGAATGAGCGAGACTTTTCAGGGTGTGGGTTTGAAGGATATGAATGTGCGACTATTGGGAAGCTGGTTGGATTGAGGTTTGCGAACAGCGAGAAGAAGATAATTGTGAATGAAGGGTTCAGCTGGAGCGAGAAGGTGGAGATGAGCGGATGGAAGTGGGAGCTGAAGGGCGTGGAGAGAGGAACAAATGTGAATGTGGTGTGGGGAGAGGCGGGGGTTGGGAATGGGATGATTCACACAGCAACAGAAACACAGATGGCAAACTGCACATTTGGGGTGTTGGTGAAGAGTGAAGCAGTGGGTAGTTTGATTGAGTGTGTGGGAGGTGATTTGGAGATGATGTGGTGTGTGATGAGGCTATCTGGCGAAGAGGTGTTGGATGGTGTGAATGGTGGGCTGTTGAAAGTTGAGGGAGGCGGAGTGGTATTGGATAAGTTTGTGGTTGAGGGAAGCGGGGAAATAGGGTTTGTGGGAGTGCCAATTGATATTGGAGGAGGCGGGAAGATGAAGGTGAACAACAGTGTTTTTGGCTGTGCTTGGCACAGAGGAGGAGATGGAGGGTGCATTGGAGTGGAGAGTGGACCTGGTCAATTGCGAGATGTCCATGTGGAGAATTGCACGATCAAAGGAAAGTGCAGAGGTGGGAATGGGCTTCGAGGAGGAGGGATGATTGTGAGGCAGGGTGAGGGAGCAGAAGTGGTGATAGAGGGGACAAAGTTTGAAGGATGTGAAGTGCCTGAAGGAGAAGGAGGAGAAGGGAGAGGATTGGGAGGAGGTGTGTATTTGTTGTGTTCGGATGGAGTGAGTGGGTTTGAATTGAAAGGGCTGGAGTTTGAGGGGTGCAAAGCGTGGAAGGGGAAGAATGTGTTTGTGGAAGGGAGGAATTTGAGTGTTATTGTGAGTGGAGACTCATTGAATTTTGAGAATTGTGGGATGGAGATGAGGGATCTAATGGGATATGAGCGTTGCTCAACAGGTGATACTTTTGGAATTCCACTTGGTGCATATCTTGATCAGTTTGGTGGAACAGCATATGTTGGAGGAGCGTCAGATTGGGGATATGATCATTCAGGTTGTGGAATGGCATATGCTCCCTGTCGAACAATTGAACAGGCGCTGAAAGTGCGTTTTGGAGGAGTAGTTGGAAGTGGAGAAGTGGTGGCGATGGAATCATTTGAGCTGAAAGACCATGTAGTGCTTGAATCGCAGGGAGTGAAATTGAAAGGGGTTGTTCAGGATGGAGAGACGAGTGTTCTGGTTCGTGATGATGGAGCAGGGGAGGGAGAAGGGCTGTTGGAAACCAGAGTGAATGTATTTGTGAAGAATATATCATTTTCTGTTCCCAACGAGTTTTCGGGAGCCAGATGGGAGTGTCTGTTTGCGTGCAAAGGAGGGGAGCTTGAGCTGGAGAACTGCCAGGTGGAGCAAGTGAATGGGCAGTTGAAAATGAAGTATTCATTGATAAAAGCGAGTGGAGGAAAAGTGATTGTGGATGGGTTGAAGATGGCAAACATGAACACAGTGGAATTTGAGTTGTTTGAGTTGTGTGGAGGTGATGGGGCGTTTGAAGGATTGGAGATGGAGAATGTTGTTTGTGGAGCAGAAAGTGGGCTAATTTGTGTGAGGGAGGGATCGGCACTGAGGGTGGAAAACAGCACAGTGAAGGGAACAACAATGGATGATGGAAGTGTTGTTGTGTTTGAAGAAAGGGCGAGTGTTGGGGCAAAGAACATCAGCGTGGAGGGAAAGACACGGAAGAGTGGAAATGGGGGTGTGTTTGCAGGGAGAGTGGGAGAAGGGCAGAAAGTGGAGGTGAAGGAGAGCACATTTGTGCAGGATGTATGCATGGGGAATCCGTCTTGTGGAGGATGTGTGTTTGTGAGTGTTGCAGGGAAAGGGGAATTTGTGTTTGATTCGAACAGAGTGGAGAGGTGTGCAGTGGTGGGAACAGCAGGATATGGAGGAGGAGTGTTTATGGAGCTGGAGGATAGGGAGGCGAAGTACTCGCTTCGAGAGGATGTGTTTGAGTGGAATGCTGCAGCAAAGGGACTGGATGTGTTTGTTGTGTGTGGTGAGCCAGAGGTGATGCTTCGTGAGGATCTGTGGGTGGGGACAGTGGATGAGGAGAGCACGCCAGAGGTGAATGTGTGGGTAATTGACTCGGTGACAAACACAGTGATCGACTTGTCAGTGAAGAAGTATCTGTTCCCTGTGGAAGGGGCGATTGTGTATGTGGAGGCAGGGAGGAGCACAGTAGCCGATTCGTGTGGAAGCGAGGTGTCACCTTGTGACAGGTTCATCGATGGGTTTATGAACATGGGGGAGGAGAAGACGACGATCCAGATGAACAACGGAAACTGGATGGATAATGTGATTGATCGGAAGGGGAAATCGCTGGCAGTGCGAGGGAAAAGTGCTGGATGCAGCTTGGAGATAAGAGTACATGGATGCTTCAAACAAAGCATTGGATACTCGCAAACAACACTGTCACTCAGTCGCCTGAATTTCAGACTGCCAATGGTGGCATCAGAGGAAGTGGATGGGATGATTAGTGTGAGTGTGGGCGTGGTGATTGTGATGAACTGTGTGTTTGGGGCAAGTTCAGGAACAGATGCTGGAGGAGAGGAAGCAGGAGCTGATGTGAGATGGGAGACGGGAATGAGGATAGTAAGTGAAACTGGAGGAGAGGTCCGGATGAATCAAGTTTCAGTGGAAGATGAAAATTTTGGAGTGGATGGAGGCTTTGTGAAGATGGAGGGAGGAATGATCATCATGAACAACACGAACATATCGAATGTTGGAGGAACGGGGAAGGGGTTGATTGAAGGGAGTGGAGAGGCTGAGTTTGGGATGCACAAGGGATGCGTGGAGGAAGTGGATGTGACAGATGGGGGAGTGGTGTGGATGGAGAATGTGAGAAGTTTGGAGATTACAGAAGGCAGCATATTCAATGGATGTCGATCGACACATGTGGATGGAGGAGGAGTGCACTTCGAAGTAAGTGAAGGAAGCAGCTTGTGCATCACAGATGTAGTGTTTAAGAGGTGTTCTGTAAATGGTGAAAGTGGAAGAGGTGGAGGGATATATTTGAATGTTGCAAGCTCAAGAATGGGAGATATGAATTTTGATGGGCTTGAGTTTGCAGAGAACGCAGGAGCATATGGAAGAGATGTGTTTGTGGAGTGTGATGATCTGAACAAGACAGTGACTCGATCTCGATTTCGGTTTGCAGTGAAGAACGGAGAAGGGGAGGTGATTGTTGATATGAAAGGAGTGGATCGGGTGCGATTTGTTGAGGAGGCAGTAGATCTTGTAGTGTTTCTGGTGGAACATAAGTGGGGAGAAGTGCATGTGAGAGAAGGCGGATGTGACATGATAGGATGTGGGAGTGAGAAAATGCCATGTGAGACATATTGGAGAGGGATGAAGAATGCAGATCGTGAAATAGTTGAGGGAGCAAAGATCATGGCGAAAGGGGAGATGAGGGTTGCAGATTGGTTTGATGTGTCGGGGATAAGAACGGTGTGCAATGGGGCAGGAACAGGAGCAGTCACAAGGTGTGTGATGGAGGTTGGGGAGGAGATCAGTGGAGGAGATGGGAAATGTGTATTTGAGAACAACAGGAGAGCAGGATTTGAAGGGGTCGTGTTTGTTCTACCAGGGATGATTGCAAGTGGGCAGGAAGTGGTGCTGCTTTCGGAGACAGAAGAAGGGACATTGAGCATGACGGATTGCATATTCCAGTTTGAGAGTGGAAGTGTGATGGGATATGGAGTGATGAAGGCAATAGGTGGAAAGGTGGAGCTCGTTGGATGTTCGATAGAAAAGGCAACATTCAGTGAGAGTGCCTTTGAGTTCAGATCGAGTGTGATGATTGAAGATTGCACAATGAAGAAGGTGAAAGCACCAGAAGAGAAGGAGGGAGGAGGGATGAAAATGATTGTGAAGGGTGAACAGATTTTGGTGCTGAAGAACACAACAGCAGAAGAATGCGAGTGCTCAGTTGCATTTGGGAGAGGAGGGTTTTTGTTTGTGGATTGCTCAGGGTCGTTGATTGATCAGTCGTTTGAGCTGAAAGAGGTTACGTTCAAATTGAACAGGGCAAAAGTTGGTGAGCATATGTTTGTTTTGGCAAGAGATCTGAACAAAACTGTGACAACAACTTCGTTTGGATTTGACTATCAGGGGATGAAAGAGAACGGGAACGGATTTGTTGGGAACGATGAAAGCAGGAACGAGACAGATCTCCTGCGATATGTTGTGGGATACAAGAGCCGGAAGATACATGTGAGTTCAGAAGGGCAGGATGTGATGCGGTGTGGAAGTGTGAATGATCCATGTGAGACGCTGTGGAAGGGGATGGAGCAAGTGGAAAGGACGGAGGAGATGAAAGAAATAGTTGTTGGAGGAGAGGCGAGAGTGGAGGATGACTGGACAATGAAGAATATGGTTGTGAGTGGTGTGGGAGGAGAAAGAGAGGAGGAGGATGTGAAGGATGAGCTTGTATTCAGTGGAAAAGGAGGGGAGAGTGTGTTGAGCGAGGATCCGTTCATCACATACACTGGGACGCTGTGTGTTCGGAGGATGAAGATGGTGGTTGGGGGTTCAGGTGGAGTGGAGAAGAAAGAGATTTTGAGTGGAGGAGGAACACTGCTGGAAATGGAAAGATGTGTGATTGGAGGAGCGGGATCTAGCGGGAAGTTGTGTGGATCGGTTGTTGTTGTGAAAGCAGGGGCATTGGTGGTGGAGGATGTGAGATTTGAGCGAATGAAGGTGAAGGGCTGTGTGGTGATGGTGTTTGAAGGGGTAAGCTGCAATCTGAGGGAGGTGCGGATGAGCTCGCAGGAGTATCACGAGGGGTGTGCAATCAGTGTTGTGAGCAGCAGTTTGAATGATATCGGTAGATTGGAAAATGCAGGAGGGATGAGTGGAACGAGTGTGACAGTGAATGGATCGACATTTGTGATGGCGGAGCGGGAGGATGATGGGCCGTGTGTTGTGGAGAGAGTGTGTGGAGGGAGTGTGAAGGTGGTGGTGAATGAGAGCACATTCGAGTCATGCAAGGCAGGAGAGAGCAAGAAAGGCGGAGTGGTGGAGTTCCAGCTGAATGAGGGAGGTGAGTTCCGGATGAAGGGAGGGAAGATTGTGCAAAGCAGCTGTTCGATAACGCAAGGGCGGGGAGGCGGAGTGTATCTGGGGACAGAACTTGGAGGAGATCTGAACTTTGTGTTTGAGAGGATGTCGTTGAGCGGGAACAACGCGTTTGTGGGGCGGGACATCTTTGTTGAGTGTGTGAACATCAGTAGGCAGATCAACGAGAGCCAGTTTAAGATGGATCTGCGGCAGGAGGTGTATATCCAAGGGAATGCAATCTTCGGGGTGGACAAGCGGAGCGATACGCCAGTGAACCTGATGGATCTGATCACAGTATATCAGGCAGCAACGATTGTGGTGTCGAGTGTGCTTGGGAAAGGCGGCAGGAACTGGCGGAAGTGCGGGACAGTGGAGCAGCCGTGTCTGACATTGGGATATGGACTGGATCATGTGGTGGCAGAGTTCAACTCGATGCTAGCAGTGGACGGGGAGAGCGAAGTGGAGATGGAGATAGATATTTTGAGCATGGTGGTGAGGTCGAAGAGCTGGGAGGTGGCGAGTGTGAAGATTGGGACAGGCATAACCAGCACTCGGGAATATATGATTGGTGTTGGAGGGAGCACTGCTGTGGAGCTGGTGGGGTTCAAGATGCCGCGAGTCTTCCTCACATCACACACAAGTCTCTTCTGGATGGAGGAAGGGAATGTGATGTTTGATCGTGTGAGATTTAGTTCATTGGAAGGAGATGGACACAAGGCATCAGTTCCTATTCTCATGAAGTGTGCAAGTGGGAAACTGGAGATGAGGGGGTGCGAAATAGAGGATGTGTGTGGTGAGTGCTTGCTGAGGTGTGGAGGAGATGTGATTGTGAGACAGCTGAGGATATTGAATGTTGAGTGCCAAGGAGGAGGGATAGTGGTGAGAGAAGGGAGCATGGTGATTGACGAGTTGAAGGCAGATGGGATGAGGACGGAGAAGGGGTCAGTGGTGGAGATGGAGGAAGCAGCAAGTGGAGAGGGAGCTGACATTGTGCAAGTGAGTCGAGCTGTGTTTGTGAACATCTCGAGTGCTGGAGAGAGAGCAGCAGCAGTGACGAGCCGATGCGAGGGAGCAAAGTTGGAGCTGTCTAACTGTTCATTTGAGACGTGCCAGAGCTCAGGAGCAAAGGGAAGTGTGATTGGGGTGTGGAAGAGCAGGAAGGTTGTGTTGGATGGGTGCAAAATTGATGGGAGCGAGACAGAAAGCACTTTGAAGGTGAATGCAGATGCAGCTGAGGAGATATGCAGGTGGAATGGATCTGTTGCAGACATATCTGAGAGTGAAGGGAAAGTGAGAGACACAACGATATGGAATGCACATGATGGAGCACTGTCTGTTTCTGGTGGGGAAGTGACAATCGAGAAAGGAGAATTATTGAACAACAATCCATCAATAACAAAATATCCTTCTGTGAGAAGGAACATTATTTGCTCTGGTTCAGGCACACTGGATGTGAAGAGTCTGAAAGGTGGAGACGGGATAAAAGATGGTTCTTCTCTATGGATTCTGAATGATGGATGTGCGATGAGTGGGATTGGATCAGAGCGAGAATCAGTGTTGTTCATCCCCACACTTCGATCAGTTGAAACAGAGGAGAAAGAAGGAACATTGAATATTGTTTTCAGAGGCACTCTTCTTCTCCCATGCAACCTGTCATTCATGGTTGTGAAGCACATTAGGGATGAGAAAGAGATTGTGAAGTATTCATTTCTGGAGGAAGGGTGCATATCAGAGACTGAAGTGAAAGGGAGTGTGGAGAAAGAGCTGATCAGCAGCTGTAGAGAAGAGACCGAAATGAGTGTGAGCATTCTGTTTGGGGATGTAAATAATCCATTTTCAACTGATTCTTTCATTCTGAAAAACAGAAGCGAACCAAAAACAAATGGAGATGAAAGAATTGTTGAAGGAGGAAAGGAAGGAAAATCTTCATGGTTGTTGGTAGTGATTGTGCTTTCTGCGATATTGTTGGTTGTTCTTATCTCACTTGTGATATTTGTTGTTCGATGGAGAAAGGTGAAGAATGAAGCAGAAGATCTGAGAGAGATTGTGAATGATACAGTGAAGAAGGATCCAAAGCTGATTGAGATGGTGACAATGGAGATATCACCTGAAGAGCAGTGGAGGAGAGCAGAAAGAGAGGCAGAGAAGAAGAATGAGGAAAGGATAAAGAAGAGAGTTTATGAGAAAAGTCTGGGACATTCTGAATCATCCGAGCATCTTCTGTCTGAGAGCGGCTCCACTGAATACATTCTTGGAAGAGATTCAGACAAGATTCCAGAATGGATGCTGGAGAAAGTGGATGAGAAAGAAGAAAAGGAAGAAGAGATTCAAAAGAGATCACCATCTCCTTCCATTTCATCCACTTCAACAACAGACACTTCAGACACAGAATCCACATTTGTTCGATCGGAGAGTCTGTGTCCAACCACCTCATCAATGTCGAATCTTGTGGATGCGATGGCATGTTCATCTCCTCATGAAAAGCTGATTGTTGATTTGAGGGACTCACTGTTCATGCTACTGCATGGAAGGAATAAGTCAAAGGAGATGGCTATTGGCTCCTTGAAGGAAAGGGAGCAGACAGCTGCCCAAATCCTGTTCTGGGTGGCTAACCTCGCTCTTCATTCGTTTGACGAAATGGAAAACCCGCTTCAGTCATTGAATAATCTCAGTCCGCACATTGTGCTGTTCTCAGAGCATATGGTGATCTGCATTGTGATGCACTCTGATTTCCTTTCATCTGATGATTCAGACTCGTCTTCCATCTCTTCATCGACTGTTGTGACATCAACAAGCGATGACGATGATGATGATAGTGACTCTCTGCCTTCTTCGGCTTTTGAGGATGATGATTATTACAAAAAAGAGTGTCTGAGGTGGAAGGCGCCTGAGCTGCTGATCAACAAGAAGATGGAAGCAACAAAGGAGTCAGTGTCATTCTCGATTGGGATGATGCTTTGGGAATGTTTGACACTTCAGATCCCGTTTGGGGAGTATGAGGCAGAAGTGGCTGGACAGAAGATTGCCAATGGAGAAAGGCAGGGTTGTAAAGCCATTGAAGGAAGTTCACTTTGTGGGTTGATTGGAAGGTGCAAAAAACAATCAGCAGAGGAAAGACCATCTCTGAACGAGCTGAAGCGGGAGTTTATCCAACGCTTTCCAGCTGGAGCTGTGATGCTCACAGTTTCTGATGCAATAGGACTTAATACTGGCTATGACGGGGATCGCAGAATCAATGAAAGTGGCAGGTCGGGAAGCGAATCTTGTTCAACAACAAGCATCCATTTTATCACTGATTCTCGTTGAGTCAGTTGCTTGTTAATATGCACAAAAAAGGATCAAAAGGAACCAAATACTGGTGAGTTTTGAAAAATGAAAAAGAGTGAATATTTTGTTCATCCTTTGTTTTCTTTGTGTTGTAATTGGTTATGCGCAACTTTCAAAAAAACAGAAAGAACACTCCTTTGCAAAGGAGGTGCCACTCAAACAAGTTATCAAGGAACTTTTTTCTTCTCATATTTTTTGTTTATTCATCAACAACGAAAAGACAAATCCATATTCTGAATGGAATAAAACATTGTTTTTATTAGAAATTTTTTTCAATCCAAAAAATTGCTTTATTTTTAGTGGAAATGAAAAAAGAAAAATATGAAAAAGAAAAAGATTTGTGTGAGAAAATACATCTATAAAAGACAAGAGTATTATTATCGATATCATATTTTTTTCTGTCGAATAATTTGTTTTCAAATCAAAATAATTGGACAAGAAAGAAAATGAAATAAGTATAACACTGAAATAACAGTTCTTTAGCTTATTTCAATTCAGAAATTTTGATTTTTAAATCATTGAGATATTTTGAACTTTTGGAAATAAAATGTTTGTTATGTTGACGTGAAATAAAAGTTTCTTTCATCTCTCCAAAAAAATAAATGACTTCATAAATAATGAAACACTTTCTGTCTTTGATCTTGGAATAAAAAAATGTATTTGTCATTTTTCTCATTTAGTAAAAAAAGATCAAAACTCAAAAGGAAATATGTGTCTTATTAGGATCAACAATGCGTGTTATTCTTTTTGAAAAGTCGCAAACATTAAATATCAAGGAGAAATAAAATTAAGCCTTGTTTGATTATTTTTTGTAACACATTATTCAAATTTCTCCACAATATGTTTGCCATCAAAACAAATAGGTCTTTTTATTCTTATTTGCAGAGCGATGAAGTTTGATGGATTTTTCACGAAAAATTATCAAATGATGTCCAATTTCATTTAGCCCATATTTTTTTACATTTGCGATTTTTCATAAAAATTAATTATATAATAATTATTATTTGTTTTCCATCTTTCCAAATAATTAATCAATAATTCAATATTTCTAGTGAATTTCTCATTTCAATGATTTTTCCATTGATTGTTCAATAAACGATTCACATTTGAATAAAATGAAATGTTTTGAATATTAAATAAATATTTCTTTATACAAGTAGTTCGTTTCCTTTCCATTTAATTTGGAATTCTTGTTGGTGAAGATTATCGAAATCAAAACATTTTTTCAGGGTGAAAAATTTTAAAAAAAGTTTTCGTAGCTGATAGCAAAATATCATTCAAACGTTAATGATATTCAACAGTTTTGAAAGACAATGATTTGATCAGAAAAAAAAAGAAAATCTCTTTGATTATTGTTATGGTGTGTGCATCAACCAGCCCTTGTGCAAAAAATTGCACACTTGACATTTTCTTTCCAAATTCTCATCCACGTTCAAATATGTGAAAGTGTTTTGCATTTTATTGCAACCATTAACTTTTATTTGTCCAATATTTAACATTTCGATAAAAAAAGAAAATATAAATAATAATATGATCTTATTTGATCTTATTTGATCTTTTGATCAAAATTTTTTGTATTTAATTTTTCAATCGAAATATGAAATATTGGACAAATAAAAGTTACGGATGGCAGTGAAATGCTGAACGTTTTCACATATTTGAATGTGGATGAGTTTTTCGAAGGAAAACATCATGTGTGAGGGTTTATGCACAAGTGCTGGTTTTGCATCTGAGTATTTTCCTTTTCAGTGTTCATTAATCATTATTCAAAAAACATTTATTTGACAGAGTCTACAGATTGAAAGAATAAAGATTTCAAGAAAAACTATTTGTTCAAATGTATTTAAAGTGCAAATTATAAAGTGAAGAAAAACAAAAAAATAAAGAAAAATGACAAATATCATATTGCTTGAATATATATTAAATTCGATTTAAAATTATCTAATTTTGAATAATCAGAGTGGTGATCTCTTTATAAAACTCTTTTATCATTTTCTTCATTCACCTAAATTGTTTATTGTTAAAAGTCAACAATCTACACAGGTTTTATGTCTCGAGGAAAATTCACAATGGACTTTTTGTCCAATTAATTTTTCAAATGTTTCAAAAATCTCAATTAAAGAAAAGTAATTTTGCATAAATAAGGAATATTTAAAAATGGAAAGGACTTCACATGAAATGAATTTTAAAACGTTTTTTCATTTGGCAGTTTATTTTCGAAATTATAACATTTTTCAGTGTGTTGATTTTTCAAATGTTTTGTTTCTTTGAAGAGGAATTATTCGTTCGAAAGAAAAAGCCGTGATAATTGCATGCAATCACAATGTTTGAGATTATTATCATAAAAATATTGTTTTTGAAAGGAGTAATAACTTTTCAGTGTTCACAAATCAATTTTCCAAAAGAATTCAAAAACCGATCGTTTTGATAGAAAATCTATGATTTCGAATAATTATTACCCATTTTCTGATAAATTGTTTCTTGCCATTAACCTTATTCGTAGTCATCTGTTCGTTAATTGGTATGAATAATTGAATAACTGAACTTTTCTAATCAATTTTTACTTTAAAGATTATAAATTCGAATTCGAAATATAATTTCAATTTTGAGTTATTCTTGTTTAATAAATACCAAAAAAATTTCAAAAGTTTTGATTTGAAAGATTCTATTTCCAAAAGAAAATGACCGTCACTTTTGAATAATTTTCAAAAATTAGATACAAAATAAACAAATCAACTGTTAATTGCTCTTTACTACTGAGGTGTAGGCTCAGGTATTTCGAAATCTTGCCCAACCCACATTACTCCTCCTTTCTTTTCTCTTCCAATCCAACACACATCTCTCAAAAGTACTTTTTTTTCCCACTTTCCAATTTGAAGTTTCTCTTTGTCTGTTAATACAGGTCTTGGAAAAGGAGCATTTGGATCTCCTCCTTTTCCAAATTTTTTCTGTTCATATTCTGCAACCACAATTTTCCAATTTTCAAGAACTTTACGATGTGTGCAATGTTCACATGGCAAATCAGGCTCTTTCGTGCATTGCTCACATCGTTTGCAATGCTTATAGGCACCATCACGGCAAAGATTGCAAACTGGACAGTGCCAGAACAAATGTCGTGAGACTCCCATGTTCAGACAAAATGAGAAAAACGAATGCTCTTTGCAACGACAAGCAAACTCTGATGTGAGAAGCTCGCCTCTTCTTGCTTTGTGTGGCAGTTTGTTTGCATCAATTGTTCTTTGAGAATTGGAAGGTTCACCTTCAATTGATATATGTTTAGCGCAAGTTAATGCAATCAACTGAGATAAATCTCCTTGGCGAAGCGATCGTAACAGAGAAAGAAGATTACCCTTTGCACAATCATAAAGCGCAGTAAAAGAAAGAGAAGAAATTGGATTTGTGCATGAAACACAAATACAACCAGGCGAACAGGGCTCTCCAGCTAAAAGACAAGGGCAAGTTATATGAAATATATCTATTAATATATGAATTCAAAAAAAAAGACAGATGAAAAATGAAATAAATATCAAATTAAACAAATCAATCAATTTTTCATAATTAATAAATAAAATCCAGCAAGGTTTAAAAATATAATCAGAAAAAGAGAAATGAAATAATTTTAAACAAGTTAAAACATATAAGAAGAAAATTTTGAACAAACAATACAAACCATTTTGATCTGACCCTGCAAGAAGTGGTAAATCTCCGCAATGAATCGTATGGACATCATCTTCTCCAGAAGTTCTATTTTTCTCGCTTTTTTGATCCTTCATCTTTTCCATTAAACCACAGCAGCAATAAACAGTTTTATGGTAAAGCTTCGAGCATTCGGCTTGTGGAGGGATTCCAGTCAGCTCGAAAAGTTCTTCTTCTGTCATTTCTTCAAGCATTTTCAGTGCTCTTTCGCTTGGCAAAGACAAAAGTCTTTTTCTCAATTTTCGTATTTCAGCCTTTTCTTTTACAGATTCACTAATTTCGTGATTCCTCAAAATTTCTTCATTGGAGACCGCACCTCCTTTTGCATTTTCTGTTTTCTCTTCGAAATCATCATATTTTTTTCGATTCAATTCATCATCATCATCAGAACGCTTACGCTTCGAAGGGTTAGCAGACAGTTCCGGTGGATCGATTATCAGGCAGTCGTCATCATTCACGTCATTCATGCCTATTGCCATCAGTCGCAGTTCTCTTTTGAGTTTTGACATTTTCACTAGGGGCTTTTCTTGACAATTATCAGAAATTAAAGTTGGCTCTTGAGATAAAACTGTTGGAATCAATTTATCATCTTGTTTCATTTCTACATTTAACGAGCTTTCGGCTTTGTTTGTAATTTTCTCCATTTCTTTTTCTTCTTTTTCTTTTTCTTCCTTTGCTTTTTCTTGTGCACTAATCTGCTTGGCAAGGCGCTCTGCTTCCTGCATAACACGAATTTTCTCTAACCTGTGCTTTTCTGCTTCTTTGTAATTCTCAATTTTTTCTTGAATTTCTTCTTGAGTTTTCATCAAAAACGCCTTCAGCATTGTCTTAAGGCGATGTCTCCTCAGCCTCCATTCTGCAACTGGATATGGAAGAATGTTTTGTTGTGCAAGAAGAGGAATTGGACGAGGAAATGGCGGAATTACAATCTGTGTTTTTGGTGCTGCTGCTGTTACAGGAGTCTGCGGATGAGTTGAATTCTGCTTGTGTGATGAAGATTCTGTACTTGTGGGAGAATGTTGCTTTTCTTGTGTCTTCGAAGAATGATTTGATTCAGCGCCTTCAATCTCCAACAGACGCTGCCTGACGCTCAGCGCATTCAAAGCAACGCCAGGTGTTGCTGTCTTCGCATCTTTAGCCTTTTTCTCTTTATCTTCCTTATCTTTGGTCAAATCCTGGGGACTGTCCTTCAGTCCAAGTTTCATTCGAGAAATGGAAAGGTGAAACAGTTTGTATTCTATGTCATTCAAAAAAGATGAATTTATCAGAGCTGTTGTGGAATTAGTATTATGAAGGCCCATAGAAATTTTCAAATATGAATCTACACCCTTCTGCATCCTTTGCATCATCAGTAAATCTTCTCTCTTCATCCGTATTTCCGTCCTCTTCTTTCTTCTATCTCTCATCATATCTTCCACAGCCCTCATCATCTGCAGCTTTGGAATGTCTGTCTTCTCTGCGCGATACGCAGTTCTTTGGCAAAGCTGCGAATCGCCCTGCACATCCGGGAAGAAGTGCACTGCAGACGGCAGAGTGGTGAGCCGCCACAGCTGCGGGCCAAGCTGATTTCCTTGAGCAATCATTGAGAATGGGCCAACAGGGAAGAAGTGTGACTGGGGATGGTGTGGAGGGATTACAAGCAGCGGTGCAAGAAGGGTGGACAGAGAGGCTGAAGGAGGAACAATGGTAAAGTAGAAGAAATATGTCATCTCGTACACAGTGACAGAAGCTGGGGGAAGAATTGGAGTGTTTGGCGAGACGCGAAGCAGATTACGAAGAGAAGCAAATGAAAAATTGCGCTTGTTGGTTCGTGCTAAAGAATGTTCATGTGCAAGAATGCTTTCTTGAACAGTTTGGATTGATTGATTTTGACTGTCGTTAGAATCAATTTCAGATGCACCACTCAATTCGTCTTCATCAATTGCACCAAAAACAAGTTCATCATCGTCTTCTGCTTCTTCATTGAACACACAATCACTATCAAAAAGCGAATCATCACAGGTAAATTCACTTTCTTTGGATTTTTTTGAATTTGAGTGACGTGACTTGCAAACGTGGTCAGATTCTAAAGACAATTCATTAAGATTTGATAGAGCAGATGATAAATTTTCTGCTTTATTCGCTTTAACAGCTGATTGTTGCCTCATTCTTCTTTTTTCCAGTTTTTCTTTTTTTCTCATTAACATTTTTCTGATTCTTCTAACTCTCATCTTATTCCTTTCTTCTCCTCCACCCCATTCTTTTCCTTCCACAACGCACACCCTCTCGTTTCGCCTTGTTTCTCCACTGACTCCAGTAGCCACAACATCCATCAGCCACAAATCAGGCCGTAGATTGCAATAGGCATCGACAGTGATGAGAGGGTTGCTGCGCGCTTCAGATGCACCTCCGCTGGAAAGAAGGTTTGGAACAGCTTGTATCAGCTTTGAATAGTTCGATCGTACAAATAGTGAGTAGAATCCAGAGTGATGCTCAAGTGTCTGTAAAAAAATATAGCAAATGAATAAATGAAATTGTGTGATAAATAAATGAATAACAATAGATTTTTTTTTTTAAAAAAAAGGATTTTTGTTCAAAAATTTAAAGAGACGATTATTACAACAAAAGAGATCAAACCTTCAATACAACATCCAACTCCTTTTCTGACGGGAAGTGCAGATAATGTTTCATCACAATCGACGCCTGGTCGTTCTGTGTGAAATCCGGCTGGCTCAAAAACGCCTCCTTCTGCCCCGAATTGATGCCCAATCTGAACTTCGGAGGAGACCCAAGCACCAAACACAGGACACACCTGCCATCTGCTATGCGCATTCTCTCTGTAAGTGCAGCCGTCGAAGGCGTAGACGATACAGACTGCGAGTAAATTGATGAACCGTTGCCTGTTAGAGATGAAGGCAGAGAAACCGATGCGTGCACAATCGAGCGGAAGGGCACGTCAATGCAGTTGACGTATGCTGAATGAGGAGGCCGTTTTGTTTTGACTCTGTATGTAAATCTTCCTTTTCTCGGGTAGATGACAAGGGACAGTTCAGCATCACTTGTCACACTGTTTGAGGAGCCGTTGGGATAAGAAGAGGAGGCGATCCAGTTTCCGATGCGGATGTCTGAGAGGGGAAGAGGGATGATTGGAAGGCGGGGAATGAGGGAAGAGACTTGAGGTGGGACAAGCGAAAGAGGAGGTGGCTGCGATGGGAAAGGGAAAGTTGGAGATGAAAGTGGATTGCGAGGATTAAAAGAAGTGCTTTGATGTGAAGTGGAAGTAGAATCAGTTAAATGATAAAGATAAGAAGAGGTCTGCGGAAGAGTGGCAGAGAAATCGAGTGGAACAGAATCGAAGCAGATGTGATTAGGCGGAGCAGCAATTTCGGTGACTGCACCAGACGCAGACACAGAAGGTATTGTGAGTGTGGTTGATCTGGTTAGACAGGAAGATGGGTTCAGAAAATGCGAAGTCGAAGGGATGTTGATTGGGTGAAGTGGAAGAGGAGCAGGGAGCAGACGAGGCACAGATGGAAGGATTGGGGCAAATGTGTCTGATGAAGTGCGGTGCAATGAAGAGATTGTGCGTAAGTGAAGTGGTGAGTTGAAACTTGATGTGGTTGTGCGTGCTATGCGGATTGGAGGTGCTGTTGGATAAAGCGAAGGATGAAGCAAAACTTCTCTTGGGAATGTGAAAGGAGTTTTCACAGTCATTTGGATGTTTCCTTCTTCTCCTGCTTTGAATTCTCCTTCTCCTTCGAAAATGTCTTCTTCTTTGTCTTTTCTTGGCTTTGGCGAAGATAAAGCATTTTGCAGACGAACAAGACGAAGTACAGAGCTCTCCCACATTTCCTTCATCCAATCAAAACCAGCACGTTCATCTGCATCAAATGCAAAATCGTCTCCTTTTTTCTCGTTTTTGGTTTTACCTCCTTCTCTTTTGGATATCTTGCTTTCAACAGGAACAATGCCAAAGGCCTTTTCCCATTCGCCTCTGAGAAGCAGCTGTGTGAATGGAGAGAGCCATTGTATTTCAACAATCGAAGCAGGAAACAAAGAAGGAAAAGGACGACGAGAACGAACAAGAGGCGATGGATGGAAATAAAAGGAGGAGGAAATAAAACGTTGTGGGAAAGAAGAAAAAGAGGGGAAAGAAAGAGAAGAAGAAGAAGAAGAAGAAGATGTCAATGAAGAAGACTGATCCGAAGGAGTAAACAACGAAGCAGCTGTTATGTTTGGGTCAAACGAAGACGCCACACCAGTCAAAACAGGTGCAGAATGGCACAAAACAGAAGAAGACAGCAAAGATGCAGGGTTTCCCAAAGAGACAGAAGCAGAAGTTGTGATGGATGTGTTGTATGAAGGCAGCTCAGAGGCATCGAAATCCGGTGAGCGCAGATTGGAGAGGAGAGAAAGAGTATTGAGAGAGATCTGCTTTGTGGTTGATGAAAGAATCGGGATAGAAGGAAAGACGTAGCTTGAGTCTTTGCCTTTTGTCCAGCCAGAAGAGCGGAGTGTGCATTGGTGAGAGGAAGGGAAAGAGGAGAGAGAGAAGGAAGAAGAAGAAGGAGAAATCGAAGTATCATTAGAACCCGAAGAAGAAGAAGTAGTAGTAAATTCTGGATGTGTCAATCTCGATAACCCCGCCATTTGACTCAAAATAGAGCGATCTTGTTCGAATGAAGAGGTGTGTATTGGATTTCCCATGGCTGGTGGAAGTGGCTCAGCAGGAATCTGCCCTGGCTCGAGTGTTGATGAAGAAGAGCTCAAATGCTCTTCAAATTCAGCAGCAGAGGCAGAAGAGAAGGAGCAGTTCGCACACAGAAAGACGTTGAATGGAGAAAGAGAAGAGGATGAGGTAGAAGAAGAAGAAGTGCCTGCCGCGAAAGTTGCTTGGATTCGCTGGCAAACTGTTGTCACTTCGGAGATTTTGGGCAAAAGAGACTGTTGAGAGGATGATGATGAAGAAGAACCAGATTTTTTCTTGAACATTGGAAAAGCCTTTTCCTTCTCCTTCTCCTTTTGCCTTTCTCTTTCTCTTTCTCTTTCTTTCCCTTTCTCCTTCTCCTTCTCAAACTTCATCCGCTTCGTTATTTCCTGCGCCAGTGTTGAAAGCTTGTTCGAGATAATTGGCATCAAGTCACCAAATGAAGAGTGGAAGAGACAGTGATAAAGACGAGGGTGTGAATATACACAGCGCATCAACGTCCTCAAGGCGCCTTTGTTGTTGCAAGTGACTACAATCCGGTGGAAACGGAGAGAAGAAGCAGAAAGAGAAAAGAAGGTCGAGAGGAGATTCAGCTCGGCTTCGACTCTTTGTTTGAGTAGCGCTTGGCGTTCTTTGAGTGGGAGGAGATTGATAGTTGCAGCAGCAGCAGAAGAAGAAGAAGAAGGTGAACTTACATTGATTGTATTGAGCAACTGAGGAGGCAGTGTTTCGAGAGCAGAGCAGACAGAATCAATAGCTGTGTCGTATGCTTCAACAACCTGTGGAAGAGGAGGGTCCATCCGAAACAAAGTGCGAGGCGGGAAGCGCTGCCCGAAGTCGATAACAATCAGAGAGTCTTCGATGAATGAAGATTTGGCAGAAGAAGAAGAAGAAGAAGATGATGATGAATTGTGTGAATGTGCATGTGAATGAGAGTGTTTGTGGTGTAAATGATGTTGTGTTGAAGTGTTGTGAGGTGAATTTGATTGATTTGAGGAAAATGAAGAAGGAGAAGAGGAAGAGGAAGAAGCTTGTGCTGATGAATCTTTCTGTGCATTTGCCTGGGAAGCAAACAAAGATTGAGGGATGGGGACAGCAGAGCCCATCCACGAAGGATTGCCTGCCTCGTCTGTTTCGCCTCCTTCTCCGCCAAGCAGCGCATCAGCACTCACACAGCATGTGCACTGGGTGACTTCATCTGAGCCATTTTTATTTGAATGTGAATTGTTTGATTTTTGTTTACGTTCTTTCCTTCTTATCAGGGATTCTATGTCTGATTCGTCTGATGTTCTGAATGAATCATCATCTTCATTGTCATCTCCTTTATCGTCATCGTCTTCTTCACTTTCATTTTCTTCTTCATTTTCTTCTTCCATGGCATCAAAATCGTCTCCGAAAAACGCTTTGTCTTTCTCTGAAATCTGCTTTTTAGCGTTTTTCCCTGTTCTGTTGCTTCTATTTGATGAATCCGAAGAAGAGAAAGAAGAAGAAGAAGTTATTGTCGAAAAGGAAGCTGATGTTTGAGACACAAAAGGTGATTGCACATCGATGTGTGAAATGTTTGTGAGTGGAATGTCGAACACGAAGCGAATTGGTTGGGAGACAATAAATGGAATATCTTCAGAAAAGAAGTGGTGATGCGAAAAATGAGAAGAAGAAGAGGAAGAAGAAGAAATGGAAGAAGAAGAAGAAGAAGAAGAAGAAGAAGAAGTTGATAATGTTGTTGAAGATGATGATAATGATGAATACTTTGCAATTGAATCTTGAAGTGCAGCAGCTAATGAGCCCTGCTGTTTTTTCTGCTTTGTAACTGAAAGAGGAACACATTCTTCTCCAAACAAAGTAGAACTGCCTGAAAAAGCAGCAGAAGAAGAAAAGGAAGAAGAAGAAGATGATGGTGATTGCGTGTTGGAAGGAGAAGATGCAGATGAAGAGGAAGCTGGAGATGAAGAAGGTGAAGAAGTCAACGAATTTGGGGAGGAAGAAGCAGAAGATGGAGAAGAAAGTGAAGAAGAAGAGGCAGAAGCAGAAGAAGAAGAGCCATTCACTCCATAAATTGCATCCAACGCAGCTGGGTTTGCTGCCACTGACGAAAGAAGCGACTGCGACATCAGAATCGACTTCAGTGTGTTCACATTCACGCCAAACTCCTCAAACAGCAGCTCATCCAAAGGAAGAGGGGACAAATGCACCTCAAATCTCAAAGTGTCCACCCCTTTCAGATCTTCCAGACGCTGCCTGGCAACGCTGTTGACGTTGGCTTCAGTGAGGAAGATGGCCGTGCGGGAAGAAGAAGAGACATTTGAGGCAGAAGGGGCGAGGAGGCGTGAGGGAGAAGAGGAAGAAGGGGAGGAAGGAGAGGACAATGAAGAGGAAGAAGAGGGGGAAAGAGGGAAGGTTGTGGAGATTGCGGTGTTGCGAAGAGAGGGTAGTGAATAAGAAGAAGAAGAAGAAGACGCAGAATCAGAAGAAGAAAGCAAAGAAGAAGAAGAGGAGGAGGAGGAGGAAGAAGAAGAACCACGTAAAGACGGTGTTGTAATCAGAGGAGCAAAAGAAGTTGAAATTGCTCCTTTTTCATTTAATGTTCTCTGCAGCTTCCAACCAACATGCTCTTCGTTCAACGTGGAAATAACAAGCGAATCGCCTTTTTGTTTGACTGTTTTGGAAATGCAGTTTTTGATTCGCTGTTCTGTAATTTCAGACAGTTTTGCGTCAGAATCTGACTCTTGTTCGTCAAGTTCTTCGTCTTTTTCGTCAGACATTGAAGAAATGTCAGAGTTTGATTTCTGAAGAGAATTCGATACAACTTTCGATTTTGTTCTTTTGCTTTTTTCAGTTTTTGTGTGTGAAAGCGAATGAGTTGGATTTATTGCAAATTTGTTTTCTTCTTCATCTTCTATCATTTTTTTATTGTTGTCATCATTGTAATAATTTTTCTCTTCTTCTCTCTCTCCCTCTTCACTTTCATCTTCCTCCTCTTCCTCTTCTTCTTCATCATCATTTTCACTTTCTGAGATCGATTCCTCTTCTTCTCCCTCTAACGCATCATCCACCAGCGCTGCCATCGCCTTCTGACACATTTCTTCTGTGTTGTGCATAGAAAACCCAGACAGTTTGCTGAAAGACGGGAAAGATGGAGAAAAGGGGGAGGAAGAAGATGCATTCTCTGGAAACGGAAACCCCATCACAGATGCAAAATCAAGCTGAGGCAATTGTTCTCTTGCTTTGTTTTGTTCGTTTTTTTGCTGCCTTTTTGAATGTCGCTTTGTAGCTGTGAAAATTGAACCAGCATCAAGTAATGAAGAAGAGGAAGAAGAGGAATGTCTGTGTGAATGATTTCTTTCTTCAATCGCTTCTATTACTTCTTCTTCTTCTTCTTTACGTGGCTTAACTAAATCCTGTCCATTCCATATTCTTTTCGTGTTTGTTTGATTTCCCTCTAAAAGCGCTGTTTCAAGTGTCCTTCTAAGTGCAACTGTTTCGTCCAGCGCCATCTTCCTTTTCGCTTCTCTTCTTCTGTTTATTCTTTCTTTCATTTTCAGCTTTTTCAGCTCTACAAGCCAAAGTTTCCTTTTCTCCCTCTCTTTCCTCCTCTTCTCCTTCTCTGCCCTTTCTTTCTCCTTCTTCTTCGCCAGCTGCATTCCAGCCAGCAATAAGGGAGATTCCGTTCCACCCATCCATTGAAATGTCATTGACAACCGGAAACGATATCGCGAAGCCAGAAAACGAGAAAGTGCAAAGCCGCTTGAAAAGAAAGATGAAAGAAGCTGTGGATCAGAAAGGGAAGAAGAAGAAGAAGACGGAGAAGAGAGTTTTGGGGTTGAAGAAGATGGAAAAGAATTCTGAAATGGAGAAAAGGAAGAAGAAGAAGAATTTGAAAGATATTGCTGAAATGGAGAAGAAAGCAAAGAAGACAGGAACATCGAAGGAGCCGGGTGTGATTGGATTTGTTCACAATAGAGCTGGTTCAATGTATTGCTCAAAGCAGTCTGCGATTGGTTTGATAGGAATCTTGAATACGACACAGAAGGATTATTTCCAATTTTCTGTTGAAGTTGCTTCAAAGAAAGTGAAAGTGAGTCACGAACAGATTGAGAAAGCGAGTCAACCGAGCGGACAAGTTCGTTGGAGGCAAAGGAAGAAGATAAAAGAGATTGAGTGTTGGGTTTAATGATTTCAGAAGCAGAGGAAAGAAGAGGGGCAGAAGAGGCAGGAAGAAGCAGATTACCAGAAGTGGAGGAAGAAGAAGCATTAGCAGATGCAGAAGAAGCATTGGATGAAGACGAGGACGAAAAACAGAACTGTTGTGAATGTGTTATGTGAGATGAGGCAATAATGCTTGAGCAGCGCAGGAATTCAAACACGTCTTTTGCCTGAAGCGGAGTGAAAGTGCAGGACAATGGCACAAAACGCGAGTCAACGCACTGCCAAGAGCCGATGGTGAGTGTGTGGATGGGCAGAGACAAAGAATGGGTGGTCACTTGAAGTGGAAGAAGGCTCACAGAGCTGCGATTTGGCTGTGGTGGGTGTGGAATGATGTTTGAAAGAAGAGGAAAGAGAGGGGTTGAAGTGGATGATGGAGATGAAGGAGAAGAAAATGATGAAGGTGAAGGTGATGGTGAAGACAGCAAAGAAGGAGGAGATGAAAGAGAAGAAGATAACGCTGCCAAAGCAGATGTCACGGTTGGCGTTTGATTGGGCTGAATTGGAAGTGAAAGAGATAGTAATCCCAAATATTCATGGATTATGGCGCAGTTCCTCACAGAATTTCGCACAGAAGCCAGTGGATGAAACAATGGCGATGTTGCAGGGAAAGTGAATATCTTCGATTCAACCTTTTGCCTGCTGTCAGTCTTGTGGTTAAAGTGATTCTTTTCAATATGCTGCATGAAGCTTGTTAATGCTTCTGACTGCGAACGTTTCCTATTCCCTGCTTCATCAAACTCCTCGTTATCCGATTGAAGTCCACATACAGGGCAAATGGTATGCTGAGAACACAAAGCACTGAACGTGCGATAAATTGTTGAATTTGGCAAGGATGATGAAGCAAGCGAAGCAAGTATGTGCGGAATATATGATGCATCAAACCAACATGCAATTCGACCCCATTTTTGAATTTCTCCATGGCTTATATCTCCACATGGCTCCCACTCGACATTGTTCCCTGGAACGGCAAAAAAACGTTTTTTTGAAAGAGAAAGGTGAGTTGTATCGAAAAAAAATACAGCTTGCGAAGGATGAGGAGGGGACTTAGAAAGTCCCGTAAAAGTATGCTCATGATCAAAATTAGTCCACGTAAAATTTTCTTTAGTTGGCTCAATTAAACAACAACCTCTAATTTTGTTGAAAAAAACATCCAACTGAATCGTCCAATTAAATTTAGGCTGTGTTAAAACAATTGAAAATGTATTGGGGGAAAGTACTAAATTAAATGAGATATGTATTGATGTGTAATGATCAAAGAAGAGAGGCAACAAAGTCTGTTTTGGAATTGTAAAGCCTTTTTGTTCTGTTGCAGCAAAAAATCTTCCACATTGCATGTAGTAAACAGGAATACGAAGTGTTTCCATTCCATTTGTATGCGAATCTTGAGGTGGGGTGTGCTGTGTCGTGGATGCTTGTTTATTTATTTGATCCATGTAAATGATATTATAAATGGGTATGATCTAAAAATACTTGTGCTAAAAATGTTTTTCACATTGCTTTACTTCTTCTCATTTGCTGCACACTGCGCTGGGGAATTGGAAATTGGATCGCACCAATCAAACGCGTTGCAATATGTTTTGGATCTTTCAGTCTGGGAGCAATCATTCAATGCACCTGTTGCAAAATCAAAAGGAATTGCTGCTGTTCTTTGCAGAACAAGTTACGGAAACAAGGATGATAACACTTTTCTACCATTTACAAATGCAGCATATAACGCTGGAATTGGAGCGGGAGCATATGTCTATGCAACTTGGCATTACAACACTGTTTCAAGTAATTACAATCAAGCTGTTGCAAATGCAAAATCACAAGCAAATCACTTTATTTCACGTCTTAAATCAACGCACATTACAAGTTATGTTGCACTTGATATGGAAATGGAACCAAAATACTCAACCGTTCTTTCAGCATCTCAAATGACTGAAATATCGAACATGTTCATGGATATGGTTAAATCTGCCGGATATAAAGTTGTTCTTTATGCAAATGGTGATTGGATTTTCAATCGACTTATTACAAACAATATTAAATATCCAATTTGGTGTGCATACTATTTTAAATATGGAACTGCAATGGACTTTCCAATGTGGGATGGTTCTCTCCCAAACACCACAATGGGTAAAAAATTGCAAAGCATTAAAAGCAAAATTATGATGTGGCAATTTACTGATGAAGGATTTGGGAAAAAGTATGGACTTGGCAGCACAGATTGTGATAAAAGTTATGCATATGTGAACATGAAATTCTAGACGCGAAAGATTGGAGCGTGAATCTCCTAATGCAGTCTGATCTATTTGATTATGATTAGCGAGATATTTTTGCTAAAGCAAGAGTTGATCTTATTTTTCTAATTGGAAATAATAATGTTATTTTCCAAAGATTAGGAGTTCTGAGTTTATTCTTCTCTTCATTAAACCTTCCGAGATATAATTCATATTGAAATTTTATTGATGTTTTTGCAAGGTTCTGGTTTCTTTTGCATTTTTGGTGATTAGAAGGGAAGGAAGAGACTTATTTTTCATCTCTTTGTTTTGTTTCTTTCATCTTTTCTGTTTCAGTTTTAATAATTTGATGTATTTCCTTTAAAGTTATTTTATATTTGTAAAGATAAAGAGAATACTTGTATTTTGTTTCGGATGTTACTCTTTGTGATTACGAATTATTCAAATATACAAAAGAGTTATAATCAAAAAAAAGTGAAGTTTCCAAAATATTGATTGAACAAGATTCACAAATTTGGGTTTTGAATTGTGTCACTTAATCCTGTCAGAGATATTCTTGACAAATGAAAACGTATCGAAAGAGGTTTAACTCAAAAATACAGCTTCTTTCAAATGAACAATAATTGAAGCATGAGCGTTTAAATCTATTTCAATGAAGTTTAGCGTTTTATGCATTTTCTCAATAACATTTTCTTTTTTCATTCTTTTTTTGAAGAAAACGTTTTTTCGTTTTTTAGTTAAAACTGTTTGGATGCAAGAATGATTCATTTTCAAATACAATCCGCAAACGCACAAATTCAAAGCAGACGTATCACAATTTAATTTTTCTATTGAAAAAAAGAAAAACTATATTGATAAAAAAAAAGAAAAAGAAAATTAAATAATATAAGGGAAGAGAAGTTTGCGATTCTTTGGATATTCTGGATGCTCTGATATGTATCGCTTTTTCTTTTTTTGTGCCCATGATAGCATTTGAACGAACCCTGCAACCATGAAAAGTATTCCGTTCATTGTGAATGTAGCCTTTAATAAACAGTTGAAATAAAAAATGGTTAAATAGAAATATACAACGTTAAATTTTGAAAAATCAGAAAAGTGAATAATTAATATTCAAGAAAGAAGTTGCACACTAAATTAAATCCTAGCCATCCGAGAATTTCAAAAGTGTAGTTTGGACAAACAGATATTCTGAAAAGAGGATCTGTTGGAATTGGATGCTTCGTATCTGTTGGTGAAGAACGAAGACTTGCAAGATGCAAGTGGCATCTCAAGTTCAAATATTCACAGATAATCCAAATGGAAAATCCAGCAATTTGAAATGGCATTGGAGGAGGTGTGTAATCGTTGTGAAATACAACATATGCAATTAATGATGCAAATCCCCAATAATAACCACAATTCTTAAACAAATTAAAAATAGGCATAGTTGCATGAGAAAACTTATGCACAAATACTGATTCTAACAATCGTTTTCCGTAATGAGCTGTCCACATGAATAATGCAAGATATTGAGTTGGATTTGTTTTTTCTTTGACATATCCAGGAAGAAATTCTCGATAAACTGGATTGGGAAATAGATAGATAAGCCAGAAAATCAGTAAGGGGCCTAAATACTCGGCCAGAAAAACAGCTCGATATCCAACTTGCATTCCAAGATCCTTTGCATTGATTAATGCCCCAGCAGGAATCTGATAATCAATTAATGTGCATTCTTCGTTTGTAAGAGCAGTAGGTTTTTTATTATCTCCAGATCTATAGGTGAGTCTGAGACGAGAAGGAGAAATCTTCAAAGCAACGCTCACATTTGAAATAAGAGCCTTGATGGTTGAGTGAGGGTTATACGGAATCGTTTTTTGAATTGAACCAAACTGGACTGTTAATGGCTCAAGAGAAATTGTCTGCATCGCTCTTTTATAAAAAAAAGAGTTTATGAATTGTGATCAATTCGCCCTCAATATTATAATATGGAATTTGAAAGAAATTGATTATCACCATAGATTGATGTACACACTTAATCTTTTTTCATCAGAATATGTTGCTTTCAGTGTCTGAATGAAGAACGCGTGAAGTTTCGGATCAAAGATGAATTTATTTTTTAAATAATTCAGATGAAAAAATATTCACAATATAATGACTTAATCTTGTAATTTCTTCAAAATAAAATAATTGCTGAAAATCAACAAAAAAAAATTATATTGATAATCTAAGATCATAGGTTCAGGAGAATACATACAATAATCAAAAATCAAAGAATATATGCACTTAATTTTTTTAATCAAATTCATAACAATCTTCATCGCTTTGAACTAAGCTCTCTTCTGCTTCATCATCATTGAAAGTTCCATTCTGAAAGTCATTTACAGTTTGAGGCATTTTCTGATCAGAAGTTAGAAAGTCAGCGTTCGTTTGAAAATCGCTGTCTTCCATCTCATCCTGCAATTTGAGAAGCTGTTCTTCGAGAGAATCTGCCCTTTCTCTTTGAACCGATTGCTTTTCACCTTCAAAATTCTCAGATTTTCCACTTTCTGGTTTGTGGTTTTGTTCTTCTTTCTGTTGGCTCATATTAACTTTGGATATATTGTTTTGCTTCATCGTGTCAGAATCTTGTTTATCGCTTTCACTTTCGTTTGCTTGTGATTCGCTTTCTTCATCTTCCTCATCATCATCAATTTCTTCTTTTTCTTCCTCTTCCTTTTCATTTTTCATCCTTTCATGTAACTGTTCATCATTTTCTTCTTCTTCTTCTTCTTCTTCTTCTTCTTTGTCACTTTCACTTTCAATTACATCCACTTCTGAATTATCTTCTTCTTCTTCCTCTTCCTCTTCCTCTTCCCTTTCTTCTTCCTCCATTTCTTCCTCAATATCTTGTTCATTCAATTCACCTTCTTCATTTTCAATTGGTTTTTTCTCATTTTCGCTTTCTTCTCCGTCACTTGAATTATTGTCTTCATTTTCTTTCTCTTTCTCTTTTTCTTTTTCTTTTTCTTTCTCTCCATCTCTTCCAAGGATGCTCTTAACCATGTCCAGCACATCTGAATTTCCACATTCTGATGCCATTTGCACAAGTTCCTCTTGTTTAGTGGTAATATCTTCGTTTTCATTCTCATTTATCTGTGAAGCTTCCTCTTCCTCTTTCTCTTTCTCTTCTTCTGAATCAGAAGAAGAAGAAGTTTGATTTGAAGATGGTTGCGTCATTGTCAAAGAATCTTCACCGGAAGAGAATGTTTTGTTTGAAATAGAAGAGGCAGAAGAAGCAGAAGAATCTGATGAAGATGACTGAAGAGGCGTTGATTCGCTCATCAATGGAAATGTGAACTGGGCAGCTGCTTCGTTTTTATAAGCATTTACACGAGAATCCCGTATTGGCTCCTGAGTTTGCTGTGTTTGTTGAGTGGGGTGAGTGAATGAAGGGAAGATTGAACGAGTTTGATGTGGTTTCTGGTTAGCAAAAATGAGCTGGGGAGACAAAGTGGAAGATTCTGCAACAGAAATGACTTGAGATGGTTCGCATTGAGACATAGAAGAAGGTGAAGTGGTAGAAGAAGAAGAAGAAAATGATGATGATGACGATGATGACGATGAGGGAGAAGAAGAATCCGAATCAGAAGGTATAGCAGAAGACGAATTAAGTGAAGAAGAACTGCTCAACCCAGAAGGTGACAAAGGCGACAGAGGTGTGAAAGGAGATATTCCATGTCCATTCCTTTTGCTCGTCAGCAGTCTGACTGGAATATCTGGCTCTTTCTTGATCCTCGCTGGACTTGCCTTCAAATGCACATTCATCGCTTTAGCTGCTTCAACCTCGCTTTGCGTGCCAGTTCTCGCAAGCCCTTTCGAAATGCAGTAGTTTTCGATACCCGCCGGCGTGAGGGAAGAAAATGCAGCTGAATTATCAATGTTGAATGGAGTAGCAGTAGATGTCTTGTCTTCTTTTTCTTCTTTTGTTGCGCTTTGAATTTCACGAACTTTACCCGTTGCCTCAATGTTTTGCAAGCTTTTGTTTAAAATCCTTGACATTATTGTCGCTCCAAACCATTTTGTTTGCGGCTTCTGTTGCATTAAGCTCGAAATCAGAGAGAACAAACCATCAACACAGTTCTCCTGCTCAAAGCAAATGTGTGCCTCTTCATTAACTGTCAAGAGGGGCTCCCAGTAAACAAGTGAATGCGATGGAGTCTGAATGGGTGGCTGCTGCGAATGAGAAGAGGACAAAGGAGAAAATGGAGATTGAAGAGAACATGGCTGGTCGTGCTGGTGCTGCGCACACAGCCGGATATGAGATTGCTGCGAGGGAAGGAAGGAAGGCTTGCCATATTCTTGATTATTCCACATGAAAGGAACAGGGGTAGCCCTTTTCACAAACCGAAGCGAGGCGAAATCCAGCAGAAGCAGCAGCTCCAGCGCAACAGAAGGCGAAAGCGCAGACACAATCAAGTGCGACGTGATGTGCGCCAATGACACATTTTGCTTGGAAGACTCGTTTTCTGAAGGAGAAGTGCTCATCGTAGTGAAATTCATGCCCATTTGATTGGATGGCTCCTCTTGTTGGATTGCATTTTGTGAGGAATAATAGAAATACGGAGAAAATGGAACAGGCGGAGAACTGAGTTTCACTGGAGTATCGTCAAGTTCTGGATGAGCGTTCAAAGAAGTCCTTTTTATTGTTCTTTCAGAAGATTGCCCGGACTCATTTTCCTTGTCTTTTTCGTCTTCTTTGTTAAAAAAGCTGACTTTCCTCCAATTTGCGTCAAGTTGCAGGAGAGCAACACACATTGCTTGTATCCTCTTCTCCTTTTCGCCCAGCACTTTCTGTGATCTTTTCGACACTTTGCCTTCTTCGCTCTTCCTTTTCAGCTCCTTCAGCTCTTTCTCTCTCTGCTCAGCAATCACTGCCTGTTTGTGCTTCTCTTCTGCATCAAACCTCACAGCAATCAGTTTTGCCTGTTTTTCACTCACTTTGAGAGGTGTGGATGTGCTGTGTTGGTTTGAATTTGACTTGGAAGAGGGAGAAGGAGGGATTTTTGTTTGAGTGGAAGATGATGATACTGTGGCAGTAACAGAAGTAGCAGAAGATGGTGAGGGAAATGATTGTGATGTTCGTGATGTTTGAGATTGAGACGATGGAGAAAATTGATTAGAAGGTGTGAATAAAGCAGAGGATGGGCTTGTTGGTGAAGTCGGAGACACAGAAGCTCCTGTTTGTTCAGAATGTGTTTGAGACGATGCATTCTGCTCATAAACAAAATATGCAGATGTTTTTGTCGTTTTGTCCTTTTCATTTCCTTTTCCTTTTTCTTTTTCTTTGTCTTTTTCTTTGTCTTTTTCCTTTGTCAAATGAGCCTCTTTCTTTGGAGTAATCTCGATGTTTTGTTCCTTTGGCATTTGCATAAGCATCAACTCGTTTTCCAGTTTTTCTTTTTCTTTCTCCATTCCTAATTGATAAAGCCTCTCACTTGCTTTCTTCCCTTTGTCCTTTTCTGTTTTCTCTTCGGTTACATTTTTGGCTCCTCTTTCATTCGACGAATAATATCTGTTCTTTGAATCACTTCTTCTTTTTCCTTCTTTTCTATCTTTCTTTTCTCTTCTTGAGTTGCTTTTCTCTTCTTCTTCTGCTTCTCTTCCTCCATTCAATTGCTTATGCGAATAATGACTCGATGAATATGAATCTTCAGACAATGACAGCACACTTTCCAATGAATTCTCGCTGTCTGAATCATCGTCACTGAACTTCACACTCTTTTTCTTTCTCTCTTCTCTTTTCTTTTTCCTCCTTTCTTTCTCTCTCTTTGCTTCTTCATCTTCCTCTCCCTCCCCATCCCCCTTTTCCTTCTCTTTCTCTTTCTCTTCTTTCTCCTTTCCTTTCTTCTCTTCAGGCCTTCTTGAAATCGTGCGTGGAGTGAACGTGCATTCATCCCCTTTCTTCTCTACCATCGAATCTCTCATTTCCTGCCTTCTTTCAATGTCCAGCTCCATTCGCTCCACAAATCCCATGTATGCCCTTTGGCTGCTCCTTGTAACTGAAGAAGAATATGAAGAAGGTGTTTTCGGGGTTGTGCCAACTGGATTAGCTGCATTAGCATCATTGGAATTATTGAAATCTCCAATTGCTTCTCCTTCTTCTTCTACCCTTTTGTTGTCTTTCGTTTGAGAATCGTTTTCAAATCTCTCAAAGTCTTTTCCGCTTTCCTGCTGCTTTTGCATCTTCGCGAACAGTTTTTCTGCCTTTTGCCTCGATTTGGCGTTGATTTCTGGGTGGAAGCTGCACCCTCTTCTGTTAGAAAGCGCAGGTGAGCGAAGGATGATGTCGTGACCGTTCATGCTGGCAAAGACAGAGGAAGCCAAATAAGCAGAGTTCTGATAAGAGGACGAAGGATACGTCAGATAGGAGGAAGAATAGGCGGAATAAGAAGATAAATTCAATGTCGTGTTATTGAGCTGCTGCTGTTGTTGTTCAGATTGGATTTGGTCAGGCTGATTTTCTGTTTCATTCGCCTTGTTAATGTCATTCACATCGCAATTGTCTGTTCCCTTTTCATTCTCATCATTGCTTGTTTGAGCCGTTTCTTCTTTTTTCTCACAAATTCCTTCTGAAACTGCAACTTCACTTTCTTGCTTCACTTCATTTCCTTCTCTTCCTTCGTTTTCCTCTGCTCCTTCATAATTTCCATACTCTTCTTCTTCTTCTTCTTCATATTCCCTCTCCATTTCCCTCTGCATCTCCTCGTATCTCATCATCTTCTGCTGTTCTCTTTCCCACTCTGCAATCTCTGCTTTCTCCTGAATCTCCCGCTCGGCCTCTTCTTCAGTCGCAAACGCACTTTCTCTTCTGATAATGTCGATTTCCCTCAAAGCCATTGCATCTTCTTGTGTTCTGTTTTTCATCATCGCCCTCGACTTCTTGTTGATTTCAGGGCGGAACGTGCATTCTTTCTGCTCTGCCTCTTCGCGAGCAGCAGAAGCAGCAGCGGCCTTTGCCAATGAGGAGGAAGAGGAAGAAGAGGAAATCTCTTGTTCATTCTGATTATCACTTCCCTCTCCATTCTCTTCATTTCCAGCACTTTCTTTTTGTTTTGAGCTTGCTGCATTCTTTGTCTGTGTGCGATACAATCGGGCCGGGTCCTTCACAGTTGCATTTTTGTGGATGCTGTTCTGAGCCAGCTCTTCCTTCTGCTTCGCCTCCTCTTCCTCTTTCATTCTCTGGATCATCGCCTGCCTTTTGCGGTTCTCCTGATAAAGTCTGTTGAACAGCTTCTCGTTTGCCTCGCTTCTCGACTGCTCTTCTGCTTTCTCGCTTTGCTGCTTATCGCCATTGGCATTGTTGGT
Organism: Monocercomonoides exilis; assembly: GCF_001643675.1. NCBI lineage: Eukaryota > Preaxostyla > Oxymonadida > Polymastigidae > Monocercomonoides > Monocercomonoides exilis. The sequence continues at coordinate 961,768 of NW_027150547.1, read as the reverse complement.
GTTGCTGCTGCTAGCGTTTACTTTTGCCTCGCGCTGCTTCTTCTGCTTCAATCGCATTTCTTCTCTTTGTTTCACCAGCCTTTGCTTCTGCTGCTCCTTCTGCTTCTCCAAGTCCTTTGTCTGTGCTCGGAGCACTTCTTGCTTTTTCAGCCTTTCTTTCTCCTTTTCCATCAAAAACGCCTTTCGTTTTTCTTCTCTTTGCTTCATGATTTCTTCTTTCTTCTTCTTCTCTTCTTCTTCTCTCTTCTTTCTCTCTTCTCGTACTTTCCTCTCTTTTTCTCTTCTTTCTCTTCGTCGTTTCTCTTCGTCATATTCTTCTTCATCACTTTCCTCTTTTTGTTCCTCTTTTGCTTTTCTTTCAGAATTGTTCGCTATTTCGGAAGATTTTTGTTGTTTGCTTGCATTTTGTTCATCGTTTGCTTTGTTATCATCTGCATCTTCTTTTTCATTTTCTAATTTTTGATTGCTATAAGCATCTTCTTCTTTCTCTTCTTTTCGCTCTTCTTCTTCCCTTCCCTCAATTTTTTTGCTTTTCGTGTTTGAATCATTTTTCTTTTCATTTTTCACAACTTGTTTTTTCGTTCTATTGAACCCCCTTTCCTTCATTTGGTCTTTCTTCATTTTTCTCTTCCTCTCCTCCTGTCTTCTTTTCGCCTCTTCCATTTCTCTTTTTCTGAGCATTTCCTGTTCATATGCAAATGGATCGTCTTCTTCTTCATTAAACGACGCCTGTGAAGCCATCTCTTCGCCTTCAAATGAATAAAACTTCATTTCATACTCATTTATCACTTCTTCTGAATCAACTGATGATGACGATGAAGAAGAAGAAGAAGAAGAAGAAGAAGAAGAAGAAGAAGAAGAAGAAGAAGAAGAAGAAGAAGAAGAAGAATTTTCATTGTTTTCTTCGAGTTCAACAGGAGTCGCTTCACTTTTGTTCAAAGACGAACTTCCATCCATCTTTTTAGCTTCTCCTTTGCTTTCCTTTTTCGCTGTTTCTATTGTTGAATTCACCCATCTTCTGATTGTTGTTCCCTTTCGGCTTTCTTCCTCTTCTCTCAGCTTCCGTTTCCTTTCCCGCTCTTTCCGCACATATCGCTCCATCTCCTCAATGATGGTCAATGGAACCCTCAAACCGTCGTCATCATCGTCATTTTCTTCCTCCTCTCCTTCTTCTTCTCCTTCTCCATTATCTCTCACCTCTTTTGCACTTTTTGCTTCATCTTTCTCCTTCTTCTCAAGCATCGCTTCTTCTTCATCACTGTTCAAAACATCATTCGTAACTTTTTTCTCTTCAATGCCTTTTTCCACAATTTTTTTAAGCAGCGGTTTCAACTGTTCTGGCAAGCTCATTGCAACAATGAATGATTCGCATAGCTTTTCCACGTTGTCTCCCTTTCTGACCCGCAGCATAGTCATCTGCGAATTTGAATCGGTGCCATATGATCTCATTAATTCATTCCCTAGATGAAGTTCCACAAGAAGCAATGTTCTTTGCTTATTCAAAAACTGATCATAAAACTGATTAAGTCTCAACTGATCATCAGAAGAATTCGAAGCATCTGTGTTAAAAAATGTTTCAACATGCAAATTTGATTTCATGTTTTCAAATGATACAATTTCATCCATGGACTGAGATGTCAGATCTTGCTGTTGAGAAACAAGAGCAATCTTGCATTCTTCTTCATCTTCTTCTATCTGTTCAAAAGCCGGTTCCAGCGGAGAAGAAAAGCAAGGATTCTTTATTGAGAGAGATGCAAGGTCAATCAATTCATATGTTGAAGGTTCTTGATCAGAATTTATAACTTGATATTCAGAATTGAATTGGGAAGGTCCAAAAATCGTCGGCTTTCTCAAGGTATATTTTCTAGAGCCAGCTAAGATAAATGCTATGCAATGAACAGAAAGGTAATTTCAAAATTTGCAACATGAATATTTGAAGAAAACCTGAAGATTCATTTATGATTTCTTTCAATTTTCCAGAAGTAAGTGAATGTTTCTGTAAAGTGGCATTGAACTTCATTGAAATTTAAATTTTATTTAAAATAAATTCAGTGCATTGAAGAATAATTGAAAGTTGCATACGAATCAAATTGAATATGTAATCAATCATCATTTCAAAAAGTAGAAGATTTTCAAAAAATAAAAGCTTTGAAAGCGGTTCAATCATAAGTAAATAAAAACCTGTTGCATAAATTCTGTTTGATAAGGAACCTTCCGCTCAAAAAAGAAGAGTTTTAAAAAAACGATATTGATCCAACCATAACAAATATTAATATATCTTTTCTTTTCATCAAAAATATTAATAAAACTAATAATTTCTCAAAATAAAACATATTTAAAACTCTTTGAATATTTTTATAACATTAGCTCCTAATTTCAATTTCTGAAAGTTGTGACAAGATGATCTGTCTTATGAATGTGTCAAGAAGGAGGATATTCTTCAATAAACTTGCGATGAAGCTTTATTTGTGCGTCTGTCCTATCATCAGAATTCTAGTGGTAGAGTTATTTTTTTAATAAAAAAAAAGAAAGAAAGAAATTATTGGAAAGCATTTGAAACATGCAAAAATAAAGTTTATTTACTAATCTTGAAAAAAAAAAGAAAGCAAACTAATATTTCTTCTCTAAAGCCAGAAACAACGTCCCTCACAACAACAACTGGGTTTTCCATGTCTGCCACGCTCATCTTTTTCCTTCCTTTCTCGTCAAACTGCGACTGCCTGTGAATCACTTCGCAATTTTGGTTGTTCTCTTTCTCCAGCTCAGACTTCTCAATCACATTGAAAAGCACACGAAATGCCCCAACAGCCAAAACTGATTCGAATGGATGTGATTTGTTGGGGTGTCGAGATTTCCTTCTGGATTTGTTTGCCTGTTTTATGTTATTTGTGGGGAGGGGATGGGGTGTAGAAAGAAAAAATTGAGAAAATGAATTAGAAAATTTGAATAGTGAGTGTTTTTCAAAAAAGATTAGTTTGGTCAATAAACTAAAGTTAGATAGAAAGAAAAGCAAAGAAAAGAAAAATAATAATAATAATAATAATATTCCGAACAACTAAGTTCTCATTCTTCACAATTTCCATCTCTTTCTCTCTAACACACACACACACACACACACACACACACACACACACACACACACACACACACACACACACACACACACACACACATACCTTCTCAAGCAAAGGGTCGAATGAAAGCGAATCAACAGCAGCCGCGACAATATCAACATGTGCATGTTTCTTTATCCACTCGCACTTCTGCTGAAGAAGAGAAGAAGATGGCTCAGAATGTATAGAAAGAATAGGATTCAAACAAGAAGAAAGAGAAGAGGCTGAAGAAGAGCTTGAAGAGCACGCTGAAGATGAATCTTCTGTTTTTTGCTCTTTATCAGCTTTATTGTTAAATTCAGTTGAAATTCTTTGTTTGTTTTCTGGGTTTTTTTCATCTTTCATTGCAACTTCATCCTTTTCTTTGTCTTCCTTGTGTTCTTCGCCTGCATTTACTTCCATTTCAAGCATGTTAATCCAATGTGCAATTTTGCGAGATAAGAAAGATTCTTCGGGTGGAAGAGCCGCTACATCTTCTTCATTTATATGAGCAAATGGCTGGCTTGACAATTGATTCACTTGAGATGAATGTGCTGAAGATGCATCAGAAGAAGATAAATCGGATGGCTTGTCTGTTTCTTTTTGATCATTTTTGTCATTTGTACTTAATTTTTCTTTCTCTTTTTCTTTCTCTTTCTCTTCTTCTTTTTCTTCTTCTTCGGAATCATCCACTTTCCTTAGCCATTCTCTTTCCAGTGAATTCAGACCGTCTCTTGCAAGTTCATCTATGAAATCGGAAACATAACTCAAAACTGTATTCAATTCAGCTGCTGTATCTACCAAAGGCAAATCCGGCTCTTCAGGCAGTGCTTCCACATCCTTCTGGTTAACAATGCAGAATTCGTCGCTTCCTTCGATGCTGCTCTTCTTCTTTTCGTACGGCTTTGCCTCGTCTTTGATATCTCCCATGTCAAATCCTTCTTCATCTATGTCATCTTCATCTTCTTCATCATCAATGTCATCTATGTCTTCTTCTTTTTCTTTCTCAGAAATATTTTCTTTTTCATTTTCATTCTCATCTTTGAAATATCTTTCGTCTTTGCATTTTCTTTCTGATATTTTCTGAATTTTGATTCGAACTCCTTCAATTTCTGGTGTGAATTCTCTCTTTCGCCCTTTGAATACAACTTCGCATTTTCTCCCAATGGACTCGCTTGATGAAGGTGGAGGTGGAAGAAGATGAAGAGGAGCAGGAGAAGAGGAAGAGGAAGAGGAAGAGGAAGAAGAGGAAGCAGAAGCAGAGGCAGAAGAAGAGGCAGAGGCAGAGGCAGAAGCAGAAGCAGAAGAAGATGCAGGAAGAGAATATGGAAATGATAGAGAAGTTGAACTAAACGATGAAGTTGATGAAATCGAAGAAGTTGAAGAAGTTTCTTTTGAATCAACTGGGTTATGCGAATCATAAGAGAGTGTGGTTATATCATCTGGCGAAGAAAGCCATCCAATGGCAGATGAGGGAAAGCATTCAGCTCTGACATATTTGAATGGAATGAAAAGATAGAATATATTTAGGAAAAATACAAAGAATTAAAGAAAAAGCGAAAGGAAAAGGAAACAAAAAATCATAAAAATCAAAATTGAAAAGAAAAAAGGAATAAACAACACCCTTCCTCACAATCTCATAAAAAAAAAAAAAAAAAAAAAAAAAAAAAAAAGCCCAATCCTTCTGATAACATTGATAAGAAAAAAACAATTGGTATTGATGATAACAAACTTGTTTGAATAAGGCTTAATGGCAATTATAGGTGTCAAGCCAAGAAGATCACCTCCGCTAAATCCAATTCTAACATAAGCATCTTTTTGAGTAAAAGATCCCTTTTTGCATGAGCTGTCTTCACCATCATCCGGTTGAAGAGTGCATTTTGAGTCGTTTTCATAAATTCTTGATTTCGAATCATTTTCCTTTTCTTCTCCTTTTTCTTCTGTATTAGTCTTAATGAATGATTCTGTCAAATTATCTTTTATTTCTTCGACCCATTCCACTTGCACCAAACTTAATCCAACCGGATTCGGCCGAAAAGGACATCTTGTAGAAAAAAGGCCAAGCCTCCTGCTTCGAAACTTTGGAGGATAAACATAATTTCTCGATGGGGTTGTGATGTTCCTATCAAAGACTATTCATATCATGTGAAAAAATAATTAATAAATGGAAATTCGAAAAACATGTTCAGTGAAAATAAGCAACAAACCAAATATTACCCAAAGCAAAGATTTGGGTTTCACATATTGCTCCAATGAATTAAAAAATGGCTTTTTAAAAATTAATTCACCACCAGCAGCATTTCCCAAGAACGGCTGTCTAGGTGCATCACTTCTTCTTTTGAAAATAGTTGAAACATAGCCAATTGGAGGCATACGAAAAACATTGCTGTGAGGATTTAACTCCGTAATTTGTGTCTCTTTTGAGAGAGGTAAAGGAGAAATATGAGAAAAAGAATGCTCGATTTTTGACACAGGAATGCGAGCTTGATGTTTTTCAAATATCGATTTTGGAATAACATTTGTTCCAAATGGGAATAGTGAAAGCTTTCTTTCATCTATTTTCGCAATAGTATCTTTCAGAAAGCAGAAATTTAGTTCTGAAATTCGTAGTCTTTCGTCTTGCTCAATAAAAGTAGATTGTTCTTCAGAGTGTGTATCAGTCGAAACATCCTGGAGAGAATTAGTAGATGATGATGAGGACTTTAATTTATCAATGAGAGATATTGTGATTCGTCTCACAGCATCAAGAAAAGAAAGTTTTTTGATAATTTCTGCAACATCGTTATCGAGTTGCTCGATAGCTTTTTGTTGCATAACAATTTGCGTTGAATTAAATTCAAGAAATTTTTCTACATTTTCATCAATTGCTTCAGAGATAACACTCATTTAAAGAAATTGATCGTGATGCAAATAATTATTTTTTTGAATTAATTCAAAAGATAAAACAATACAGAATTAATATTTTTATAACAACTTTAACCTGAAAAGAAATTGAATAATTGATAGCAGACATATGACTGCTGAAGGAAGTGCAGCAATGGTTGATGTTCTTGCAGAGCTTCATTTTACAAAGCCAACTGAATCTATTAATTGGAGAGAAATTATGAAATTGGATTTACAAAGCATCGTTGAAACAAAAGCAGTTGATCAATTGCAATTGCATTTAAATAACATAACACATTCTAAAATTTTGGAATCTGGTTTGATTTTAAATAATTCTTCGAACATATTAAACCCACATTCTTATCAGACATATCAGTTCAGCCTGAAGCGAACATCGAGAAGCTAATAAGGTTATATCAACTGACAATCGAATATTTAATATTTTACCAAGGATTATTGTCATCACAACGGTTAATTTTTAAATTTATTTAAATGTTTGAATTGTTAATTGAATTATAGCAAGGCAGCAATTGACATAATGGAGTCAAATCAAATTAGGCAAATGGAAGTTGAAAATCAGCTGCATTCAATTGTATGAGAAATCTTTCTTTTTATATTTTTATAAAGAATCCTTTGAAATATAGATAAAAGAGGAAAAAGAAAAAAATCATATTTTGAAAGATAAAATTAATCAATACAGTATTGTCTTTCTTTTTCCATTTTTATTTGAAAAATTCTCTTTTTTTAGAAAAATTGTTAAATTCATTTAAAACAAAGACTCAAACGCAAAAAGCAAAACTGGTTTGTACTCTTATTGTTCATCTTCGCATGAATTTTAATGTGGACCGACTTGTTGACATTTCTCTAGAAATGTTCGTATTTTCATTAAGTGTTATTTTACTTATTTTTAATTTTAATTTTTATATTTCGTAAACAGTATTGATGAGCAGATCATTCACATCGCCTTTAACACCAGTTAATGCGCCTAATCAATCCGAACGTTTTGAAACCTATGCAAATGAGGATAAAATTCAGAAAGAAGAAAAGCCGAAAAAGGCATCCAGAAGGAAATCAGAAGCCAAAACAGAAAATTCTGTATATTTTCCCGATGTAGATGAGACAATGTTAGTTAAAGAAGAGCCAATTCCAAAAGATGAACAAAATAAGCAATTAAAGCCATCTCAGTCAAGAAGTCCTTCTGAAAGCCCTGAACGCGACTCCAACTGCGAAAGAGAGGAAGAAAGTTCAGAAAAGGGAGATGAACGCAAAGAAAGAATTTCTTCAAAAGGAAAAGAGGATTCAGCTATTGAAGAGCCACAAGGCTTGACAGAAAGAAAATCTGATAAAACTGAAAGTGATAGTTGCAAAGATAGTAAAGAAAAAGAAAAGTCAGAGAAGATCGATGAAAGAGATGTTTCCAGTGAAGAAGAGAACTTGAGCAAATCTGCAACAGAAAATTGTGATGCGACGAATGAAAATGAAAATGAAGCGGAAGAAGAAAAAAGGAAACAAGAAAAAGAAAAAGAAAAAGAAAAAGAAAAAGAAAAAGCGCTTGAACAAGAAAGAAGAGAGAAAGAAAGACAGGAAATGGAAAAAGAAAGAGAGTTGAGTGAAAAGAATACGAAAGATAACCAAAGGCTGTTTGAAGAAGAGGATAAATTTGATGATGAAGAGGCCCGGAGAGAAGAAGAAAGAAAAAGAAATGAAGTTTTTGGTATGAAAAAAATTTTTTGTGATTCTTTGACATTCGAATTATTTACTTAAATATGAAAATTTTCTGTCTTTCTCTAAATATTTTGTAGTACCGTTCCACTTCAGTTTGAAGAATTTGCCATTTGAATCATATTACGGAATCTATTCAATCTTTCCTGTCAACTCTGAATCTGCTTCTTCTTCAATGACGGCATCATCCATATCAAGACGTTCTTCACTTTCTTCTTCTTACTCTTCTTCTTCTTCTTCTCGCCATTCAAAAAATGCCAAGAAATTCACAACTCCACAGCCGCTTCCTGCTCCTGCTCCGGCTCTTCCTCTGCTTCGTCCTGCATCTCTGGCTTTGAAGCGAGTTAAAGTCGAAAAAGCATCACGAGAAACGATTTCCCAGCAGCTGTTGGTAGAGCAAGAGAAGCGCGAAAAAGAAGAGGAGAAGCAACGGAAAGTGAAAAGAGGAGGGAGAGAACCAGACGAAAGGAATGAAAAAGAAATGAAGAGAGAAAGGAAATGGCAGAAGAAGATGCAGACGGAGAAAAGACGAGTGAAGTGGATGGCAAAGAAGAAGAGATTGGACACGAACATGAATGAGTCGCTCGCAAAAGTGTGTAGAAAATAAAATCGTTTTCTTTATGAAATCTTATTATTTTGTTTTTGATGTTTGGAAGAGAATATTTCTTCAAAGAAATGACAATATTAAAATATCGAATAATAAATATTTTTATTTTTGATAATTTATTTGTTTGTTTGTTTATAATTGTTATTTTCTAATTTTTTTGATTGTTTATTTGTTTAAAATTCAAATTTTTTCATTGTTTTTTATTATCATTTTAAACGCAATCAAGTTGATTGAGAGTAAACATAAGCGGGAGCCTTATATTGTTGAAAGGGAGGATTTGCTGAATGACGAAATTGAGCGAATCGCAGAAGAGCGGATTCGAAGGCTGAAAAAGGAAGGGAAGCAAAAAGAGTTGAGCGACGAGGACTCAGACACCGACAGTGAATTTGATCCTGAAAAATCAACAGAGGATGAAAGTGAAAGTGAGGAGGAGGAAGAAGAGGAGGAGGAGGAGGAGGAAGATCGTGCTGTTAAAGAAGAACAGGAGTCAGGAAGTTTGCAGCACAGCGAAGATGAGTCCGGAAATGAAAGCAGCAATGAAAGCAAAGAAAGTCAAGAGAGTGAAGATGATAGCGAAAGTGGAGAGAAACGTAAAGAAACGCAAAATATATCTGGTGGCGAACACGACAGCGAGGAAATGCAAGAGGATCAGAGTGATAGTCAAAGCAGCGACAATGAGGATGTGCAAAGGCGTTCGACTCGTGCGAAAGATGATGATCTCCAAAAAGAAGATAATATCGAAGATTCAACAAGTGAAGAAAGTGAAGAAGAGGAAGAGGAAGAAGAAGAGGAAGAGGAAGAAGAAGAGGAAGAGGAAGAAGAAGAGGAAGAAACAGAACAAACAACAATGAATGAAGAAGAGCAAGAAATTATGAAATTAAATGCTGCATTTTTGATGCGTAATAAATGGATGAATGAAAATCCACAAACTCAACGGACTTCGCAAGCAGAAAAAGAGTCGTTGGTGTCAACAACAATCACAAGCTCTTCTGAGTCAGTTCTTGACGAATCGTCGAGCAAAAGCGAAAAAGAAGGTTCCTCAAGCTCCTTCTCTTCTGGGGAAGTCGCAGAGATTAGTACAACCCTGGAGAATGAAGAATCAAACAATGAAAGCGAAGATGAAGATGAAGAAGAAGATGATGATGATGACAACGATGACGAAAGAAAACTTACCAAAAAATTAAATGCACAATTTTTGATGAGAGCCTGAAAAACCATAATTTTTCTAAAAAAGTTTTCATTTTCACATAAATTTTGAATTGTTTGAAATAATTGATTTTTTTGAATTAGTGATTTTTATTTTTAAGTACAAAGATAATTTATTCAACAAAAGTTTCAAATCACTGTCGTTTTATAAAAATATTCACTCAATAATTAATATGAAAGGTGGTTTTTTAATCCGGACAAAAATTTAAAATTTAATTATCTCAACAAATATTCAATATTAATTTCCAGCAATTTGCACAGTTGTATGTTAGCATATATGACATCGATTCATATACAAAAATTTTATAGCAGTGTTGTATTTTTTTTGAAATAAATAATTTTTATTTTTGAAAATCCGACTTTTGATGAATTTTTCTATTTTAATAACACGATTCAATTCATCTTTTACACATTCAACCTATTTTTTCCATGATAAAAACAATTCTGGTTATTTTATATTTTCCACAAATTGCTCTTTCTAACGGAATGAATAGCTATCATTTTTGAAAAATCATTGTCAATGGGACAACTTAAAAAAATGTTTTTCATTAAATGAAAAAGCATCTAACTGAAGCCAACACTTGTATTAATTAATATAATAGTTACAAAAAATTCCCACAAAATTGTGATTAAAAATGATTCATCAAAGATTTCATAAGCATCATTTGTTTTACAATTGATTATTAATATTCAGTTTCATTGAAATTCGAATAAAACTTATTTTTTGGAATCTTCACTGAACCATTAAAAATTATCACTTTGTGGTATTTTTTATATAACTATTATATTAATTAATACAAGTGTTGGCTTCAGTTAGATGCTTTTTCATTTAATGAAAAACATTTTTTTAAGTTGTCCCATTGACAATGATTTTTCAAAAATGATAGCTATTCATTCCGTTAGAAAGAGCAATTTGTGGAAAATATAAAATAACCAGAATTGTTTTTATCATGGAAAAAATAGGTTGAATGTGTAAAAGATGAATTGAATCGTGTTATTAAAATAGAAAAATTCATCAAAAGTCGGATTTTCAAAAATAAAAATTATTTATTTCAAAAAAAATACAACACTGCTATAAAATTTTTGTATATGAATCGATGTCATATATGCTAACATACAACTGTGCAAATTGCTGGAAATTAATATTGAATATTTGTTGAGATAATTAAATTTTAAATTTTTGTCCGGATAAAAAAACCACACTATTTGAATGATCAATTGCAAGATTTAGTTTATAATTGCGTGTTAAACATTGATGGTCAATCCAACAAATTAATAATTTACTATTTCCCTTTTTGATGAACTTTAATTAACAATATGGTTGATCCTTTTTGAATTCATTCTTTCGTTCGAGTTATGATTTACATTTTGTTTTCAATGGGATTTGTGTCAAAATTTGTTTTTGCAATAGCAATATCATAAGCAATAAGTGCTCCCTGTTTCAACTCATTTTTTTCAAAATCCCATTGAAAACAAAATTTTGATCAAAACTCGAACGAAAGAATGATTTCAAAAAGGATCAGCCATATATGACAAAATATTTAGCTTTATGAATTTTGTTCCATTCTTCTCAAACAAATATTTGTCTCAATTTTGGAATTTTTCTGTAAAATTTTGATATGGTAATGGAAGACTTATAATGATAAGGTTGGAGAAAAAGTTTGGAACAAATTATTGTTTTTTTCATAAATGAAAATATTTTGCCCCATATGAAAAATTAATTTTTAACAAAAATTTTTTTCCATCAGATAAAATATTTATTAAATTGGAAAAAATAAATATGAATAAATTGACATTTTGAGATTTTCATCTCAACGAAAAACTGAACAGATTATAATATGGGAAAGATCAATCTGTGTGATTTGTTTTTGCTCTTTTCCGTTTTGAAAAGATTGTAACGCGCAAATTGCCCATACGGATACAATGAAAATATTTTCTGTTATTCTCTTCGCATACTTCCAAGCAAACTTTTCTGCCGTGAAATGGAAAGATAAAATAAACTGGAAAAATAATGATTGTGAGCTAGATCAGACTTTATCACTTTCTGCTCGAGAAGGAACTGAAAGAGGAACGATTCTTGGATCTTTTGCTGTTCAAAACACAACACTTGAAGGCTCATGTGTCATCCTCAAAACATCAAATAACCAATCATTCTTTCGAATCAATGAGCAATCAGTTCTTTTCCTCTTGAGCTGTGCTGCAATTTCTTCTTCTGAACATAGTTTTTTTGTGATTGATGGAGGAGTGACAGATGTTAAAAATCTTTCAATTTCCTCGATTCGCTCATTCGCACCAATTCCAGGTTTATTCTGTTCATCATCCAATGCAATGTCATTTCACAAAGAAGCATTCATTTCTCTTTCCGATTCGTTGCTTTCATCGTTTGAGATGTCAAAAACTCCGCTCCTAGCAGCAGACATTTGTTGCTCAGTTTCTGCCACCTGCATTTTTATGAGCAACATCACATCATCCTTTCAGGCTTCTTCTGCATCTTCGGTAAAATCGATTACAACTTGGACAAGGCTCGATAGTTGTATTTTTCGTAGAGTTAGTGATGTTATTGATGGGGGAATTACAAGATCTGTAAATAGCCCTTCTTCTTCACTTGCAGCTCTCAATATCACCTTCGAAAGCTGCATTCGCCAATCCAACGTGGCTGAATCAAATAACAAACATATGACGCAGCAAAAACTTGGTGCAAATGAAGCAAATGTTTTCATTGATTGCGAATGGCATGATATCAGTGTTAATGATGATGGAAGTGCTATCTATATGAGAGGTTCCTCAACTCTTGAATGTACAAGATGCAATTTTCGAAATATGAGTCATCGTAACGATGGAACAATCGATGTTCAAACTGGTTCTGACGTAAACATGACTGAATGCAATTTCTCTAATTGTGTGTCAAGTAATACAGCAGGAGGACTAATTTTATATGATTTATATGGGAACTATCAAATATTAAAATGCTCTTTTCGCAAATGTATTGCTTCAATGAATTACGCAGGTGGAATGCGCATTCATCAAAGTTATGGAACCAAGAAAGGAATGATTAGTGAATGTAACTTTGAAAGCAATGAAGCTGGAACTTTTGGAGGAGGTGCTTTTTTTGAGTATCATTCGTTTTCATATTCGTTATTTGATTGCTTTTTTTCGAAAAATGTTGCTAACGGAACAGGACAAGAACAATATCGTGGCGGTGGAGGAATATCACTTAATTCGACAGAATGGATGAATGAAGATCCTCCTCCTATCAAATTTTCTTGTTGTCTTTTCATTGAAAACAAAGCCAAATGCAACGAGGGGAATGACATCAAAATTTTGAATCCATTTATCAATGCCAATCCATTTGAATCATCATTTTCCACTACACCAGATAATCGTGTATTTTACAATGGAAGTGGTACTGCATTTGATAGTTGGATTCCAACAATTCGCACAACATATTGCAGAGCAAATGTGATCTCAGAAACAATATGTGGGTTGTCGTCAAACGAACCGTGTGGAACAATTGAAAAAGCATTCAACACATTGGAAAGAGGCGCAAAAGTGACTGTTCACATTTTGAATTCAATATATTCCCCGTCGGCAATGATCATCGATGGAGGAGAAGCGTCATTTGAAGGTGAAAGTGTTGATAATTGCATCATAAACACATCCTCGCTGGATTCTTCATCATTCTTATTCACATTGACTTCAGGATCAATGAAAATATCGCTTGTTACCATTCGTCACAATTCCAATGATTCTTCTGCTTCACTGTTTGTGATGAATCCTGCTTCACAGATGCTCTCATTGAAAAGCTTAACCATTTCCGGACTTGACGAAACAGCCAAAAGAATTTGGAGTAATCCTCTATTTCTCATTATTTTTTCCAAATTGCAAATGGACAACTGCTTGATTGAGCATACTGCCTTGTCAAGTTGTTCGCTCTTTGAGGAATGTATCGAGAGTGGAACAGGAGAAAGCATGTTGACGAATGTGACATTTAGCAACATTTCAAAAGGAGAGGGAAATGGAGGTATATTCTCCACATCAAGCGGAAGAAGTGATTTCTTTTGGATAAAAAATGTGACATTCAAAAACTGCTCAAGCAATGAAGGAAACGGAGGATGTTTCGATTGGAGTATGATTCAGGGAGGATCATTCAAGATTGGGCAAAACGGCATTGCAACAGAGATTCATGATTGCGGAGCTGAGAACGGAAATGGAAATCCAATCGGAGTGAGTGACACCGGAAGAGGAGGGGGCTTGTTCTTAACGCTGTCTGCGCCAAGTGATGTGTTTGAAATTGTTAATGAAGTGTTCAACGGAAATCATGCAGAACATGGGAGGAACGTGTTTATTGCATCAAATCATCTGGAGTTGATCCCAGTTGAGAGATTCGCATTTGTCCTGCAAATAAATGAAGATCCGAGTAATGCAGAAGGGATAGGCGATGCCAGTAACACTTCACTCATCGTCCCCATTCTTTGCTACACTCAAGATGTGCCCCAAAGTGGGATTCAAGTGTCTGCTTCTGGGTCTGATCATCATCGTTGTGGTTTTGCATTTTTCAAATGCAGAACACTGAGTTTCCCAGTTAACAGAGCGAATGGCTCTCCGTTAAGCATAACAGTTAAGAGCACAGTGGATGTTGGCACAACAGTTGTCTTTTCCAAAACACAGACAGATGTTGATGCAGCTGAAGACGGGGGGTTGCTCATAATCCACGAAGAAGCATCGTGTGCAGAAGAGAGTTGCAAGGGATTGTTTGATGTTTTGAACAAAACAACAATGAGAAATCTTGCGTTGAACTTGCCCTCAGTTCTGCAGCATCATGAAACGCTGTTTTACTTGAAAAAAGACACTTTGGAATTCAATATGTGTGGATTTCAATATTTGACTGGAGTAAATGTGATACAATACTCGTTGTTTGCTGTGGAAAAAGGAACAGTGAAAGTGTCATCACTGGAATTGCACTCAATGAAATTTATGAAATCTGGTTTCGCTGCAAACGGAGATGCCTCTCAATTTGTGATTGAAAATGTCGATCTGAGAAATATCTCATTCTCTCGTGCAAATGGATTTGTTGAGGTTGTCAATGGAGGCTCATTCACCGCAAATGAAATGAATGCCAGCGAATGCAACATGGAAGGAAGCAGCTTGATTTATGCAGGAAGCAGTTGTGTGTTGAGATTGAGCATGTGTAATTGGAGTTCTTGTCAGTTCACGGATTCTGGGCTGATAAAGGCAATTGAGGCAAATGAGATTCATGCGATTAATTGTAATGGAAGCGGAATCAAGTTGTCAACAGGAGATGGAGGGTTTATTTGTGGGGTGATTGCTGATGGTGGAATTGTTGTTGTTGAAAACACAACCATTGAAAACTGTGTTGCAGAAAGAGGGAATGGAGGAGGATTGAAGATGGATATGAGAGGCAGTGCAGAATTGAGAATCAGTTCAACAAGTGATGCCACATCAATAAAGAGATGCATTGCTGGAAAAACGGAGCAAGGAAATGGAGGTGGATGTGGAGGAGGACTCTGGATGGGATTTGAGGGTGAATTATCGAGATTTGATTTGGCCGGAATGAATGTGGAAGGGAATGAAGCAAGATGTGGGAGAGATGTGTATCTTGTCTGCCAAGACTTGAGAAAGACTGTGACAGCATCAACGTTTTCATTTTACGCAAAGATCACTGAGAGGGACAACTCGCTGATGGGGAAAGACAGATCAAAGTTCGAAAATGATGTTGATCTTCTCATCTTCCTCGAAGGTTACAGCTCGTTGTTCATTGAAGTGGATGGGCTGACAGGAGATAATGGAATATGGTGCGGCATGGAAGTGTGCCCATGTGCAAGTGTGGATTACGGAGTTTGCAGACTTGCAGACGATAATGAGAAAGGAATAATACTCGCTGGATGCTCAGCAATTGAGCAGGAGACCGATCTGACAGGTGTGAGTGTTGAAACCAAAACAAACAGCCAAATCATTGTGATAATAAAGTCAACAATTGGAGGAGAGTCAGATTGCGTAATTATTTCTGAGGGAAACACTCTGATAAATAACACAGTTCTTCAGTTGCCAAAACGCTTTGATGATACAAAGCACACTTTGATCAGCTCAACATCACAAAACGGAGTATTGGAAGTTCAGAAATGCATCTTTGAAATACAGGAAGAGTTGAGCGAAGAGATTCAATACACCATGATCCATAGCAGTGGAACAATATTGATTATGAATTGGACAACCATTCATAATATCAGAACATTAAAGCCTGTATTGGAATTGTCACTTCTTGGAGCTGAGCATATTGCATGCGGCGAGCCAATAGTAAGTATCAGCAACTGCTCATTTGTGGACTTATCCAATGCAAATGCAGATTGTGCTGTTCTTTTCAGCGAAGATGCAAAAAATGCAATTAAGATGGATCAGTGTAATATGACAAATGTGAAGTCAATTGCAAGCAACACAGGTGGAGCGATAAACATTAACATATCTGGAAGTTGTTTGTTTGAAGTGAGTAGTTGCGAGATGAAAGGATGTGCTGCTGAAACAAGTAGTTTTGGCAAGGGAGGTTGCCTCTTCTTGAACAACAAACAGGCAGCTTCTGATATTTCTTTTGCGTTTGCAAATGTTCATTTCGAAGGCAATGATGCATTTCTTGGCAAAAACATATTTATCCTCAGCAACGATCTGAATGAATCGGTGACAAATCAGACATTTGTATTCAGCGTTGATGGGTTGAACGACAACTCGAATTTGTTTGTGGGAACTGATGAGAAGCGGAACAACACAGATCTCCTCCGATTTCTGGTTGAATACAGCAATTCAGTTGCGGTTGTGTGGGAAGAAGGAGACGATGTTGCGAGATGCGGGAGTGATGAAGATCCTTGCAAGTCGATGTGGATGGGGCTGAAGCATATTGTCGGAGATGCAAGCAGCAAGGTCGTGGAAATCAAAGAAAAAACAAGAGTGGATGGTTCATACGATTTATCAGGGCTGGTTGTTAAGTCCCAAGGTTCAGGAGGAGATGAAGTTGTGCGTTCTGCTCTTGAAATTGGGAGCAAAGAAGAAAGTGCAGTGTCTGTGTTGATAAGCAACAGCAAAACCCTTTCACTGAGAGAACTTGACATTTGCACATATCGCTTGCAGCCAAATGGAAAAACAGGAATATTCGAAAGCGATGGTGAAATACTTGAATTTGACGATTGCTCACTGTCAACCAATGGAGTCGAAGATAAAATGGATAATGCTGCTCTATGCTTTGTGAAAAAGGGAATTTTGCGTTTATGGAAATGCATGATCACATCGTTTGAAGCGAAGCAAAGTGTTTTTGTATTTCTTTCTGGAGTCCAGAGCTTTTTTGATGAATGCAGAGTTTCACAAACTAAAGCTGAATGCGGAAGTCTGATGAAGGTGCAAGATGAAAGCAGAAGCCACAAAAACAACGAAATAAATGTCACGGGCGAAATCGTTGCAAAGAATTGCACTTTCTCTTCAGTGAATGAGGAAGGCACAGATGCAAGTTTGATATGCAGCGCATGCACTTGTGGAGTTAAAGTTGAAATTGAATCGTGTGCATGGCAAGAGTGTCGTGCTGGGAGAAGCATAAAGGGAGGAGCAGTTCTGTTTGCGTTGAATGAAGAAGGATCATTCAAGCTAAAGAATACTAGTGTCACGCTATGTGGATGCTCAGCGAGCGAAGGGAAAGGAGGAGGCGTGCATCTTTCCACCAGGCAGAATGGAGAACTGAAATTTGAGTTTGATAACGTGACTTTTAGAAGAAACACAGCGAAAGTCGGAAATGATGTGTTCATTGAGTGCCACCATATTGAAAGCCAGATCAACGAAACGCAGTTCAACCTCGACTTCCGTGATGAAGAATTTATCAAACAAAATGCAATATTCGGGATGGACGAAGTTGATCACAAGGAGAAGGCGCTGGATCTGATGAACCTGATTGTGAAGTATCAATCTGACACCATTGTGGTGTCGAGCAAAGAAGGGAACAGAGGGAGCAATGAGCAGCAGTGTGGAAAACCGAAGCTGCCATGCGCCACAATCGGTTTTGGGCTGCGGCATCTGACTCATGATTTTTTCAGCCAGCTGTTTGTCGATGAGGAGTCAATTGTGGACGAAGAAATTGTGCTCGAAACATTGACGTTAAGGGGATTGCAGGAGAATGGCAGCATTGTGACTGTTAAAGGAGAAATAAAGGGATCTGAGGATTTCGTGATCCGCACAAGTGGCAAGGTGCAGCTGCAATCCCTTCTGTTCGTATTTGAGATTGTGCTGCAAACAGAACGCACTTCTTTCTTGAAGGTGGACTCAGGCAAGGCAACACTTAATTCGTGTTCATTTGAGGCAGGAAGCTTGCTTGGAGGATCAAAAAGATCTCTTCCATTTTGCCTGTTCTCAATCGATGTAGGCGAATGTTTCCTGAACAAGGTGAACATTTCTTCGCTTTCGTTTGAATATGACGATGCCATCCACATCAAGGAGTCGACGGAAGTCAACAATTTTGTTGTCAAAAATGTTGATATTGAAAAAGATTTTATACAGATCAGCGGAAAGGCAGCAGTAAAAATGGAAAATTTGGATGTAACAGAAGTAGAAGTGCGCAATGGACGCTTTATTGCGGTCAATGGAGGTGAGAACAAGACTTCGAATGGAGATACTTCATCAGCTTCATTTTCTTTATCGCTTTCTTTCATTGAAAATATCACATGTAAGGGAGAGGATGTGAGTATAATTGGAATTGAACGATTTGACTCCATTGCGAAATTGTCCAATTGCTCGTTTGCAAGATGCCAAACATGCAAAACAACGGGAAGCATTGCCTCGTTGTTGTTTTGCAAAGATATCGAGATTAAAGGATGCATGTTTGATGGAGCAAAACAAGTCCAAATAGATGGGCCGCACATGGCCAATATCAATCTCCTCATTTGCGAGTGGAATGGATCGCTTGTGGATGTGGTACAAAGCAAATCACTAATAAGTGACACGACTTTCACAAACTCTGCCGAAGGTGGACTTTCAGCAAGAGGAGGAGCTCTGAGAATCGAGAAAGGCGACTTTGTGAACAACAATCCAGGGATTGAGTTGTATCCATCAGCTCGACGAAATATTTGGTGCTCTGATTCGACCAAGCTGGATATGGCAAGTGTGAAAGGAGGGGATGGAGTTTTGCCAGATTCCTCACTGTGGATCTTGAATGATGGATGTGAGCTGAGTGGAATAGCCAGCGAGAGACCATCGGCACTATTTATCCCTGTGCTGCACGAAGTGAAGAGCTCACCAACATCCTCGAATGCAACAAATTTGACTCTGTTTGGGGAGCTTCTTTTTCCTTGCAATCTGACCTTGAAATTGTGCTTCACAAGCGGAGACGAGGAATTCATTGAACTCCATGAGATCAACAAAGATGGATATCTATCAGAAAATGAAATACATACAATCGCAACGTCTTCACAATTGGAGAATATGAGAGAAGAGACTGAAGTTAGTTTGTGCATTCTGTTTGGGAATTCCAATACTTTTTCAACAACACAGTCGTTCCTACTGAAAAATAGAAGCGAATCAGAAACAAATGGAGATGAAAGAATTGTTGAAAGTGGAAAAGAAGGAAAGTCGTTTTGGCCAATAATAGTTATTGCAATGGCAATTATTCTTTTGATTATTTTAATTGTCGCAGTGATATTCATTGTTCGATGGAAGAAGGCAAAGAACGAGAACAAAGATCTGAGAGAGATTGTGAACGATAACATCAGAAAGGATCCGAAGGCATTTGAGATGGTGACGATGGAGATGTCGCCAGAAGAGCAGTGGAGGAGAGCAGAGAGGGAGGCAGAGAAGAAGAATGAGGAGAGGATCAAGAAGAGGGTGTATGCGAAAAGCTTGGGGCATTCTGAATCATCCGAGCATCTTCTGTCTGAGAGTGGTTCAACAGAATATATCTTGGGGAGAGATTCAGACAAGATTCCAGAATGGATGCTGGAGAAAGTGGATGAGAAAGAAGAAAAGGAAGAAGAGATTCAAAAGAGAACTCCTTCACCATCCATTTCATCCACTTCAACAACAGACACTTCAGACACAGAATCCACATTTGTTCGATCGGAGAGTCTGTGTCCAACCACTTCATCCATGTCAAACCTGGTAGATGCAATGGCCTGCTCGTCTCCTCATGAAAAACTGATTGTGGATCTAAGGGATTCACTGTTCATGCTGCTGCATGGAAAGAATAAGACAAAGGAAATGGCTATTGGCACTTTTCAGGAAAGGGAGATGACAGCAGCTCAAGTTCTGTTCTGGGTGGCTAATCTCGCTCTTCATTCATCTGATGAAATGGAAAATCCACTTCAGTCATTGGACAATCTGAGTCCGCACATTGTGTTATTCTCAGAGCACATGGTCATCTGCATTGTGATGCATTCGGACTTGTTGTCAGATGATGATTCAGACTCATCTTCTATCTCTTCATCAACGGTTGTGACATCCGCAACTGATGATGATGATGATGAAGATTCCCTGCCCTCGTCTGCCTTTGAAGATGATGATTATTACAAAAAGGAGTGTTTGAGATGGAAGGCACCAGAACTTTTGATCAACAAGAAGATGGAAGCAACAAAAGAGTCAGTTTCATTCTCGATCGGGATGATGCTGTGGGAGTGCTTGACACTTCAGATCCCGTTTGGTGATTATGAGGCCGAGGTGGCAGGGCAGAAGATTGTGAATGGGGAAAGACCAGATATCGAAATGATCGGAGAAAGCAATCTGAGAGAATGTTCAAAAGAATGCATAGCAGTCAGTACTGAAGCAAGGCCAACGCTCACATCCATAAAAAGAGTGCTTATCCAACATTTCCCGCTTGGAGCTGCTGTTCTTACAATGTCCGATGCGATTGACGTGGAGCAGTGTTCTGGAGATAGAGCAGATTCAGAAAGAATTACTGGCAGTGACAGTCTATTGACATTCACCAGTTGAATTTATCAATTAAAATTATCCTTTGAAAAATGACACCTGGAACAAATTATCAGAATTCGTATTTGAAAATATTTTTCTCTTGAGTGCTTCCGCTTCTTTTGTATCCTCTTTTAGCATTCTTCATCCTTGGCATCAAACTACTGCGCAAGCGCATTCAACCCATTTCATTTAATAACTGCCTCAATACGTTGAATCTCCAGTGGAATGGCTTTTTGCTTTATAGCTCTGAGCGTACAGATGAAACAAATAAAGCAAATCAAAGCCAATAATTGAAATAGTATAATTGAGCCTTGAAAATATTCTAACATTCATCTTTTGATACAATTGAAACTCTCTTCATAACTGCAGCTGTTGAAAGAAGGGCACAGCGATATTGATGAATAAAATCTTTAAAATATAAGGATATTTATTGATGAGCCCACGTTTGCTCGTCCCACTTCATTGACCTCTATTTTTTTCAATTAAAAAAACTCAATGATTTCTTAAAGGAAGAAAATATACCAACTGTGCTTTTTTCATTAATTCATTAGCTTGAGCTTTCTTGCTCTATTCATTTGAAAGAAATTTAAAAATTATTTGAAAGGAAAGAAAAAAAAACATACATATTTTTGTTAATGTTGAAAAAATCAAGTTGATTCCGCTAAAATAACCATTTGCTTCATCATCATTAAATTTTATTTTTTATTTTAGAAAATAATTCTAACTTTTTTTAATGTGAAAAGGTACACGAAAGTTCTTTTTTCCATTTATATGAGAAAGGATCCCACTCTGTTTGAGTAACATGCAACCAAAATGCAAAGCATAACCAATGTTATTCATGTTTTCTGATGAAGTTTTATCTGATGCGGTTCGTAATAATCTCAAAAAATAATGCGTGTTTTGTGAATTGTGTGAACCACATTTCGTCTGGAGTCCTATTTGAAGTAGATGTTTTGCTTTTATTTTTTCAATATTGATTAAATCTCTAAAAGATTAATCTTTCAGCTCAAAAATCACATGCGATAATATGTGACTGCGAAAAAATTAAATTCATAGAATTCATATTGAAATGTAGAATTCAAATACTTAAGATTTCGGTTTTCTCTTCACGTTCTGGAGTTCCTCTTTTCAAAATAGGAACTTCGGGACATTAAAAAATAGGAATGAATGGAACATGAAAGAATTTAGACTTCACACACTCTCTTTCTTTTCCTCTAATTCTTCGTATTTAACTATTCTCCAAACGCATTTCATTCTCTTGCTTTTAGACTTTTTCATTGATAAGTCTTGAAGTTTGTAATTGTTTCTCCTTTTTTTAGCCTTCATACAATTCATCAAAACAGGTAAAAAAGATATTTGCAAAGTTTCATTTTTGTTAACGAAAATATGAGTATGAGGGAAAATAATAAAAGTAAAACAATAAGCAAACAACTTAAATATTTAATCATATTCAAAACTAATATATAAAGTGTATATGAGGCAGAATCATAAAATGATCATTTCATTATTATTCAATAATTTATTATGGGCGTTCTCTCATTTTAGAAAAATGTTTTTTTGAAAGGAATATGAGTCAGACAATTATTAAAAAAATTATTTGTCAAGTTTATGTCACAAATTTCTCAGTGTTTTGTGTCTCCTCTTTCAAAGTTTTTTTTTTATTTTTTATTTTTATTTTTATTTTTTTTTTATTTTTTTTTATTTATAGAGCTTTTGGAAATAACTTGAATTCTCTTATTTTTGAAAGAATTTGAACCAAAATAATAAAAATTAAAATTATTGAATTAAGAAATATATTCGAAAATATTGGGTAGAAAAAAATTGCATAACCAAAAAATTTTGTCCTGTTTAGAAATCAAAAGAAAAGTGAAGTTAAGTGAAGAGAAAAGAGAAAAGAAAGAAAGAAAAAGCAAATTATTTGAAATTGTTAACAACAGAATACAAGTGTCACATAATTTTTTTAAATTATATTTTCCTTTTTTTTCATAAATAAGTTGACAATACAGACGCAAAATGTTTTGTGAAAAAAAAATTATTATACCTTTTAATGACCCCAAAAAGTACAGATTGATTGGACTTGAAAATGGATTGAAAATCATTATTGTTTCTTGGAAAGAAACTGACACTTCTGCATGCCATCTAACTATTTCAACAGGATCGATTAATGATCCTCGTGAATTGATGGGGCTTAGTCATTATCTTGAGCACATGCTGTTTTTGGGCACTGAAAAGTACCCGCAAGAAGATGAATTCTCTTCTTTTTTATCTGCGCATTTTGGGAATTATAATGCATCAACCGGACCACTTGAAACAGAATTTTACTTCAGCATCAACTCAAACTATTTCGAAGATGCGCTCGACAGATTTTCTCAATTTTTCATTTCACCTTTGTTCAATGAGAGCTGTGCAGAAAGGGAATTGAGTTCAGTTGACTCTGAGCATCAGACAAACATGAACAGTTCAAACAGGAAAATGTTGGAAGTTTTGAAATCTTTTGCAAAGGACGATCACTATCTGCATAGATTCAAAGCTGGAAATAAAATAACGCTGATTCCAGATGGAACATCTATAATGCAGACTCGTGAAGCCTTAATCTCGTTATTCAATCAACAATTTGTTGGGGAAAATATGTATTTGGCACTTGTTGATAAAGGTATCACCAAAAAGTTTTTTAAAATTTCTTTAAAATGTTTTGCGATTTTCACTGTTCTTTTGTATTGATTGATGAATTATTATCGCTTTAAGAGCCTCTGGACTCGCTGGAGATGATGTGCAGAAAGTATTTTTCCAAAATTCGCAGTGGAGATCCGCAGACATTGAGCGAACGCTTTTGCCCAGCGGAGATTCGAGAGCCAATGGAAGTCTTCGATAAGGTGCTGCATGATGCATGCATCGAGCTGTCAGATGCATACAATAGCAAAGCAAAAGAAGAAGAGAAAAAAGAGAGATTAAAAGTGTTGCGCAAAAAATACGAATCTCTCGGAGAATTGAGCGAGAGTGGAGTACTTCTTCTGTATCCACATTCAGCTTCCTCTTCAACAGTCGAAGAAATCGATGAAAGTGGAATAAAAAAAATTCATCTTCCATCGCTTCCTCTTTCACCGCAGCGTGCTTTTCCCGCTGCTGTGCTCCGTTCGCATTGTCTTCACATTCTTCTCACAGACAAAGAGAGCATTCAGTTTCGAATCCTTTTTGCACTTCCGCCAGTTGAGCATCTGCAGAAGCTGAACACAACCATCCGCTGTCTGGAGTCACTCCTGCGGAGCGAGAGCGAAGGCTCGCTGGCTGCGCTTCTGCTGCGGCGCGGGTGGGTCATTTCACTCGACTTCTCACTGCTCGACTGCAGCCCCGACATCGACATCTGCGGCTTCTTCATCACGCTGACGAAGGAAGGAGCTGCCCACGCCGAGGAGGTGTACGGGCTGTGCCTGGACTACGTGGAGATGCTGCGGGAGACGCCTTCCCCGTTCCCGCTGCATGTGCATACAGACTACCGCGACTCGATGTATGCAGAGGTTGCAATGACGTTGTCGTCATCGCCGCTCTCTGAGGCCGAATCGCTGAGCTCTGCGCTGGTTGACATGCCGCCGGAGCTTCTGCTGCTTGAGAATGCAGCGATGCCTGTGTTTGACGAGAGCTGTGTGAGAGAGATGCTCCAGCTGCTCAACGAAGAGAATTCCATTGCGTTGCTGCTGATGAAGGATGAGGTGCTGGGGCAATGGTTGAAGGACAGGAAGGAGAAAGGAATAGAAATTACGCCTAATAAATCAAAGGGTGAAAAGGCAAAGGCTTGTGAAGTGAAAGAAGAGAAAGAAATTTCTGTAGATATCAAACAGGAGAAGGATCAAAAAGAGCAATTGAAAGAAACTGCTTCAACTGAAACTGAAACCGAAACTGATGATTCATCTTCGTCATCATCATCATCATCTTCTTCTTCTTCTGTCATTACTGCATATACTGACTCTGAAAAACAACTTCTGAATTCATTACCTGAAGACATCAGAACATACATCACACCAGCGTTTGTGTCGCTGCTTTCTTTGCCCGATTTCTGTGAAGTTATTCCACCGCTGCTGAAGTTTGAGAAGTATTATCACACCATCCACTTCGAAATCCCCTTTGAAGCAGACACGAGGAAGAAAAGGGAGGAGAAGCAGAAAGCTGCACATCAATCTGATACGCTTGCTTCTTCTTCTCCTTCCTCCTCTTCTTCTTCCACTTCATCTGAGCAATATCCTTTTTCCTTCATTAAACCAAACAGATATTTGTCTCATGATTTTTCTCTCATTCCTTTTCCAAACTGGACAGAAGCACACAAAGCTGGTGCAGTAGAAACAAACATTTTAACATTACCACAAAATAGCACATCACCAAATTCTTCTTCTTCTTCTTCTGCTGCTGCTGCTTCTGCTTCTTCAGCTTCTTCAACTGCCATTTCTCTACAAAATCTATGCAGCCATTTCCATCCACTTCAAAAGCGCATCAGATTTTCTGTGAAGACAGCAGACGAAGTGCTTGCAGAGATGAGGCGAAAAGGGCGATCGAACGCAGAATGGACGCTTCCAAGGAAATTCGCACTGACCAAAGCGCATTTCGATAACTGCACCATCATATTGGATTCGGTGAAGGTGCACAGAAGCACAGACGAGGAGCTGTGGCTGGTGCTGGACGAAGACAAAGAAGAGGAAAAAGAAAAAGACAAAGACAAAGAAAAAGAAAAAGAAAAAGAAGAGAGCGATGATAATGTCGTTGTTGTTGAAGACAAGAATAAAAAGGCTATTGAAAAAAAGAAAGAAGAGGAGGAAAGTGAGTCTCAATCCAAAGAGAAGGATGAGAAAGAGAAGATAGCAAATACAACAACCCCAACAGAAAGCGAATCAATCGAAGTGAATCAAACAAGTGCTGCTGAACCCATCACTGAAAAGGGGAATCGTTTTGACCAGATGTCTCCCTTTGCAGGATATCCCCCGAGAAAATGCCTTTCTTTGAGCCTTCCGGTATGCATCTACGACACTCCTTCGCTGAAAGTGTGGCACAAGCCGTGTGCGCTGCACCGTGTGCTGCGAATAGGGGCGAAGTTCGAATTTTGCATTCCCGTGAGTCTTCGTCGAGGTACGAAAAGAAGCTGGTGCAGTGCGCTTCTGACTTCGCTGGTGAGCAAAGTAATGAACGAGCAGAGCTACGAGCTGGAGGATGCGGAGATGTGTGCCAACCTCTCAAGCTCAAAAAATGGACTCGATCTGGTTGTTTTGGGTAATTCGCAAAGGATTGATGAATATGTACGTCTTGCATTCAGACATCTCTTTAACCACAAGCCGTCTCTGAAATTGTATGTGTTTCTCTGTCTTTTTCTCGTTTTTATAAATTTATTTATTTATTTATTTTTGCAATTTGTTATGAATGCAATTTCATTTTTAACTTTTGATAATTATATATATTTTTTTGGATAATGTTTTTTTTTTAAATGGTAACAGGTTTAACATTGTCAAAGATGAGTATCAAAAGATTCTTCAATCAGACATCATCAAAAGTCCTGAACGCATCGGCAAAGATTTAGTTAGTATGTGCTTGTATCCGGACTCCTTCTCTGCATCACACGATTTACAGGTCGTCCAAGAGCTTACATTTGAGGACTTCTGCGAGTGGGAAACTAGGCTGTGGCAAGAACTCACCGTTGAATGCATAGTGCTCGGGAACATAACAGAGCACAATGCAGTCCATTTGGCGCAGTTGGCAAATCCGCTTTTGTACAGAAATGACCTCCTGAAAAAAGTGGGTGGGGATGTTGTTTCTGAACCACACATCGAGCCATCGCAATTGATGTTGGAAAATTCTCACAATTCCATCAGCAGTCCAACGAACGGAGGTGCATTTTATGTCAGTCAATCATCGTCAATTGAGGAGTTACCAAAGAATTCAACAACAGCCAATGGTCTAATAAAAACTCCGCTGTCTCATGTTCCTTTTCCTCCTCCTTTGTCTGTCAGCCACATTCCATGCCCTGTCAGTGCTTTGCTCCCTGATGGCCATGTGTTCATCATCGACCGTGTGCATCCGCTTCCTTCGATGAGGAACTCTTCAGTGATGGTGTACATTCAGTTGTCGCAACAGTTTAACATCAGAGATTTGATTGCGGTGGAGCTCTTTTTCATCTTTTTGGAATCGGCGTTGTTTGATCGCTTAAGGACAAAAGAGCAGCTGGGATATATTGTCGATTTCAATTTATCGAGAGATTCAGGAGGGGTGTTGTATTTCTATGCATATGTGGTGGGCGATGCTTATGACCCTCTTCACATGCATAGCAGATTAGATGCTCATTTGGAAGATGTTATTGTTTGCTCATTTACTTCTTGGATTATCATTCAATTTGGTTCTTATTTTTTTCAATTAAATTTCTGAATTGATTGCTTGTTTGGGCACATTCTTCTTTTTGATTTCTTCTTCTTCTTTTTTTTTTTTCCTTATCTACCAGTTGGAATTATTTACTGTTTCGCCAGAAGAGTTTGCAACTGCAAAGAAAAGCTATCTTTCGACTTTGAAGCAGTCGTTCCACTCATCAGCTCAAGAAATGAGATATAGCATGCGGATGGTTTCATCTGGGTCTGCTTATTCTCCGAACGCTCAATATAAAATAGTATGTGCCGAATCGATGAACATGCAGGAGATGGCGTGGCGTGTCACAAAGATGTGGAAAGGAGATATGAACAGAAGAGAGATGGATGAATGGAAAAGAAAGATCAAAGCAAAAAGAATTAAGAAATTCACGGAAAAAGCTGGCATTAAAGAGGATGCGACAAAAGATGCTCCTGAGGATGTAGCTGGTGTGAAATCAGAAAATCAAAGTGTTTCAGCGGAAACAGAAGGAAAGGATGAAAAGGAGGTGGAAAAAGCAGCAATAGAAGCAGCAGACATTTGCGAGTCTGATGAAGAAGAAAAAAGAGCCTTTGCAAATTATGGATCATATTCGAAAGGAAGGCGGATTTATGCTCGTGTCTTTGCAAGCAGGTTTGCTTCTCTTATGAAGCAGCTCCCACGCGAAGTCAAGTTGGAGCAAACAGAGTCAACGAATGCAGAAGGTAATGCAACCGCATCGCCTGTTTCCTCTCCTTCTTCTGCATCTCCAAATCAGTTGCTTGCGTTAACGCCTCAAGAAACACTGAATGTGCGCTTTCCTGGCTTGCCACTCCCAGTTATATTTATTGATGATGAAAAACAGTTTTTCAACAGTTGCGAGTGTACACAGAATAGCAATTACTGGTAAGAAGAATTTGGATTTTCAAAAAAAAGCTTTCTTTCTTTCTTTTTTTTTTAATGAATTTATAAAATGATTTCGAATTTGCTTCATTTGAATGGTACTTTTTGAAAGAATTATTTTTTCTTTCATATTTTCTGTGGAAAGGAAAGGGAAGTTATTTATGATTCAATATTCAATATTTGAATAAAAGAATGAATGTTTTTATTCAGTTGAATTGATCGAGTTGTACTCATTTGTTTCCTTGTTTTGTTTATAAATGTTAATTATTAAAAAAGGTTATAATCATTCACTGGTTATTTTGAAAGAATCAACGTTTTTATTGGAATTTTTCTATATTGGCACTTTTTTTGTTTTTATTTATCAATCTCTGAAAGATACGTAACAGATTGCAGCACTTATGTAAGCATTTTTAACTTGTTTGGCGCTTATTATTACCGATATACAATATTGTATTTGCTTGTTGCTAACTGAGAACTTGAGATTTTTTATTTTTTTTTAAAAAAGTTGCTTTTTCAAAGCAACAAAGATTTTCTCAAATTCTGTAATGAAGTTTCAAGTTCCACAACGTTAATGCGTTTATATTTATCATCTCTAATTTTGCATACACTTTTGAACATGAAATTTTTTTCATTTCATTATTTAAACAACAAGAAACCAAATTTTTAAATTTTTTCTTGTGAATGCAACATTTTGTTGAAATGAAAATTAGATTCAAAAGCATTCATACGAAATGAAAAATGAACAGTTCAAATCGGATATTATCGCATCACGTTTTGCACAACTTTTTGTGTCAATATCCAATTGTGATAATGCACTTTAACACTTTGCATTGAATAGATGAATTTTCATTCATCACAATTTTAATTCGATTTCAAAATTTTCACCTCTTTTGTGATACAAAAAAAAAAAAAAAAAAAAAAAAAAGAAAAAAAGAAAAACTGAAAAAAGAGAGAGATAGAGAGGGAGAATGAGCAAGCGAGAGAGAGGATGAGAGTGAGAAATGAAAATAGACTTCAGCAAAAGTGTTGACGAAACCAAAACAACGCAAATGTTTGCTCTTTTTCATAGATAAGCTTTAAACTTTTTGAAAAACGCCTTCAAATCTTTGAAAGAATTTATTTCTTTGATATTCTTTAATTGTTCCACTAAATCTAAAAGGATGAACAAACTTTTTTCGAAATGTACACAAAAGAAATTGCAAAATTTATTCATAAACACAAAAAGAAAAAGAGATATTTGAAAGGTTATGGAATAAAGCGAAATGTCGATAATGCACAGAGTCTAAAAATGCATTAATCTTTTATGTCATATAAAAGTGTCTCTCTATTTCCCAACAATTGAAAAGATAGAATAAACAGATAAAACAAAAAATCAGTCCAGACAGATTGCCTATAAAGCTAAAAACAAGACCAAAAATTACATAAAAAAACATTTTTTTTTTGAACCTCCAAACAAAATGTTATTGAATGCAAATAACAGAATACATAAGTCTTCGACTGTGTTTTAATTAATCTAAATCTCAAAAGAATTATGTGAGTTCAATAATATCGAACGAATCTTCTCCAGCATCATCATCTTCATCGTCTTCGCAGCCATCCAAATACGGTGCAGCAGCAAACGAAGAAGGCTGTCCTGTTATCTCAAAATGGTATGAATCTTTCGAATCATCGCCTCCAAGCTCAGAAGCATGGCTCATATCACCTTCAGCCCCCGAACGAATTGCTCCTTCATTCTCAGCATTTTTGCCATCAAGCCGTGCTCTGCTTCTTTTTTGACTGTCATCTCCATCATCAGACATTTCCTCATCACTGGGCACAGAATCGATCAATTGCCCTTGAATATCTTGTGATAATCCTTCAGACAGCGAAGGAGCCTTCCTCTTACAGCACTTCTCTTGATCTGCCCCGCCAACTTTGTTCTTGTTTGGCCTTTTCCCTTCTTTCACTTTGATTCTTTGCTCAAACGAGTCGTCAGCAGACTCCTTTCCCTCAAAAAAGATGAAAGGCGGAATATCTTCATCTGGGTCCAGGCTTTCGTCGGTGACCGAATCGTTTTCTAAGCTTTCGTCGTCTGCTTCTTGGCTCTCCTCCACTTGCCCTTGTCCTTTCTCTTTCTCTTTCTCTCTCCTTTTCTCTCTCTCCAGCTTCTTCGCCATTCTCCTCTTCTCTCTTCTTTCTCTCGCCTCTTTCTTTCGGATCGCCGACTGCACAGTGAAGATAAACTCGACCTGCTTCTTCAGCTCGAACAGCTCTTCATCCGATTTTATCAGGAAGCCCAGGCACATCGACGGATCCATCGCTTTGATAGGCATCGAGTGGATGGCTGAGGGAGACGGTGGATGGAAGGAATTGGCAGCTAAGCATTTAGACGATGAGTGAGGATACGCAGTATTCCCTGAAGAAGGTGATGATGCTGTCGAAGAAGTGGAAGAAGTGGAAGAAGAAGAAGTTGACTGAATGTTTGCTGATGGTGAGTTTGGTGAAGATGAATTGCATGATGGATCAGATGGTGATGATGGTGACATTGACTTTGATAATGGTGAGGTTGGAAGGGAAGCTGATGATGGAGAAGTTGAAGAGAGAGAAGAAGGAGAAGAAGGAGAAGGAGCTGAAGTGATTATCGGAGAAACAGCATCAAAATTCTTGATTTTGTTCTCTTTCTCTCTCTCTTTCTCCCAAAATTCATCGTGTTCCACCCGAATCATCTTCACCTCCTCTGCTTCTCTGGTGACGTGGGGGTCAAGATAGAGCACGCTTTCCGTTCCTCTTTTCCTCTGCCTCTCTCTCTTGTCGTCTTTCTCCTTCTCACACACACACCCAAAGAAGAAGTGAGCTGACGAAGGATGTCCACCAGCAATGCCACAGAACGACGGGAGTTGGAACAGCGCTGACAAGATCCGTGTGTAATGCAAAGGAATCTTTGTGAGGCCGAGGCGAGTTGGGAAGAGGATAAGGACTGCGCGTGAAGGTGACTCTGTTGTTGATGCTGCTGATGATACTGATGCTGATGCTGCCATGGGACCGGAGGATGTGGGGAGAGAAGAAGAGCGGGAGACGGAGCCGAAGGAATATGGCGCTGATGAAGATAGCTTTTCTGAAGAAGCAGAATGCGAAGAAATGAAAGAAGTGGGAGTCGAAGAAGGAGACTGCTGCTGGCTTGGGCTCTGCTGTGGAGAAGATAATTCTGAAGAAACGTCACTTTCTGTTGTATTTTCATTTTTTATTTCATTTTCCATTTCAGTTTTTGATGAATCAGAAATTTCAGTTTCTTGTTTTGTTTCTTGTTTTTCATTCACTTCTTTGGATCCTTCTTGTTCAGAGGGTCGTGGAGATAACGTAACGGAAGATGGGGTCGTTGTGTTAGAAGCTGCCTGTGAAGGCGAAAGCTCTGGAAATTTTAATTTTTGGCAGTCGATTCTGGAATCTGATGGATCTGACGATGATGGCTCACTTTCTTTTTTATTTGTTTCTTGCTTTTCTTTTTCACTTAATTTTTGCAGAATCTTCTTTTTCTTTTCTTCTTCCATTTTCCTATGTTTTTCCTCACGGCTTTGAATCGAACACATACAACCAATTATTGGGCAAGAAGGGCAGGAAGGAGTTGTGAAACGGCTATCTGGAAACTTTTCAGGCTGTTGAAGAGGAGAATGAAGGAGCCTTAAGACATCGGACTGTACAAAGGGAAAACAAATAAATTTAGAAGACTTGCAAAAAAATTGAAAAAGCAAACAATGTAAATTGTATTGAATCCTGCAGGAGGAATGTATACTGCCATTCCTAGTTGAGGACCTACATGTCTTGTAATAATACTCTTGTAGACATTTGCAATAGTTCCGGGTGCAAACCACTGTCCCTGAGCTTTTCCGTAATTTTCTCCGAGTTCCATTAAATGTTGAATTGAAAAAGGATGCTGATAGCGAGTGCCAGGCTTCATTTCATCAGAAAAAAGAGAAGCTAGCCAAACGCATCTTGGACAAAAAGGAAAAAAATTTGGATTGAAGCTAAAATTTCGTCCAAGCAAATGCCTTTGAATGGCTTCAGCCACAAGCATAGAACCTGAACGTATCATACCTGAAAAAAGAATCCTTTCTAAAATGCATAATTAAAATAAGTCAAACATCCAAATCCTGCATCAGATGTAAATCCTCGTGATGTTGGCATAAAATTTCTTCGAAAAGTTATATATGGCCTTGTCAAAGCGTCAGGAACAAAATTTTCTTCAGTATGATGGTTCTTTCCAAGTAAGGAAACAACTCCTAAATCTGTGTAGTGATGTTGCGTAATATATCCCCATGTTTTCCTTATTGGAGTTTTGACATATTCATCCAGTAAATTTGCCATTGACAAGCGAATGCAAAAAAATGGTTGTACCATACTTATTTTTGAGATATTTACCAATTTATAAACTTTTGTCATTTTTGTAATAATTTCATAAAAAAATTTATAAGACAATCATTATAAATCTTTCGAAAATGAAATAAAAGGTAGATCAAATTATGAGTTAATATTTTGTTCAAGAGAAATAAGAAATGCTTTTCCTTATTTTTGTGATTTGCAGCTTATACTGTTTATTTGATTCTTTTCAAAAATTAAACAACAGAATTTCTTCTTGCTCTTATGCATCATATACGTCATTAAATGAAGATGAGCGCCAATTCGAACGATTAAAAATGAATTCACTCCGTTCAACGCAGTTCAATATATTACCCACTTTGTTGTCGACATCTTTAAAAAATGGTCATTCAGCATTCAAATTATCAAATTCATCAACAACATTGTCTTATATATCGATTTGTCGCAGTGAACACTGCAGTATTGCTTATATCTGCTTGATGTCTTCACTCAATATTATTTGTTGTTCTCTTACTGATTGTTGCTCGAATGCAATTCCTTTTTATTTGGCAGGAGGCAATATTTTAATGGAAAATATTTCTTTTTCTTCAATAAAAAAGCTATCACAATCACCAGCTCTTGTTTCAATTATTCCTGAAGAAAGACATCGTGAGTTATTTAACACAGTTAGTTTAGCACAGTCGTTATTTTCATCTGTAATTGTTTCATCATTTCCATTCGTTTGTGTGGGTCTTGCAACTCATATGGATGTATCAAATAGCATATTTTCAAACATCACTTCAACTTCCTCTTGCAATGATCAAAGAACCAATGAAAAATGTTTGAATACACAAATAAGTGGAATTGAGATGATGAAATGCCACAATCCGTTTCAAGGATTGATCATATCTCCTGCATCTGTTGCATTCACATGCATTAATTCATCCTTTTCTTCATGCGCTTCAAATTATTCTATAAGAGATACTTTTGATTCTGGAGATACTTCATTTAATGACAGCTATTTTTCTGTTGACGGCATTGGCGATGGAGGAGCCCTCTATTGTACGGGGACAGCTTCTCTAAATGTAGCCCGTTGTGTGTTTGACAAATGCAACTCTACTGCTGATGGTGGATCAATTAGAATGCTTTCAAGAGGAACGTTTATTAGTGAACGAAGTTCTTTTCAGAATGGTAAAGCTCAGAAAGAGGCAGGAGGTGTAAGCATGTGGAATGTTATTTTCAGCAAAATTTATGCGTCAAATTTTTCCTGTAATCAAGCAGATGGCAAAGGGCATATGGTCATAAGTAATGTAACAAGCGGATATCATGTGTTAGATTCAAATATTTATGAAAATGGATCGACAACTCGTGAATACACAGGATGTATCCACATTTGGGTTCTTTTTGCTTCACTAACTATCTCTAGTGTAATCTTCAGATATAATTATGCAAATACTTTTGCAGGTTGTATCATGTTCGCAGAGTTAGCTGAAGACTTTTCACCATCAGTGCAGTTATCCTATTGCTCTTTCCATAATAATACGGCACAAAAGTATGGAGGAAATGACATTCATATATGTAACAGGCAAATATGGAATTTATTGAATTCTGACAATTTTACGGAATGTTTCTCTTTATCCGACAAGCCAAGAGTTTTGCGCTGTAAAGATGAAAAAGACTATGAATGTTTGACATACGAATCTTTTGATAGTTGGATTCCAGATATATCAACAAATTATCAGATAAAAGCAAATTATTTGAATGGAATTAACTGTGACGACTGTGGCTTTTCTCCGAATTGTCAAACATTGAAGTATTCTTTGACCAGGAATACTTTGAGCACAAACAAGACAATTATTGCTGACACATGTGAATTCTATGAAGATACAATTGCTGTTGGCACGACATCAATTGCAATCTCTGGATTGTCAAGGAACGAAACAGTGATAAGATCATCGAACGGATCTGGGTATGTCTTTACAGTGGAATCAGGATCAATAGCAATTGCTGATTGCAACCTGAAACACTTTGAAGGAGGAGAAGTTGTACTTTACAGTTTCCTTTTGATGAATGGAAACGGCAATATTGTTTTAAACCGATGCGACGTTACATGTATAAATGAGCAGAATGTGATTCACACAAGTATTTTTGATCTTAATGGAGGGGAATGCGTATTTGAAGATGTGAAAATTACATCAATAAGATTATATGACTCTTGCATAATTAGAAATTCTTTAGGAAACGGGGTCTGGAAGTTGGAACTTAAGGAGTCAAACATTAGCAGAGTTTCTCGTTCGAAGAGAAATGGTTCACTGATAAGTGGGGTTGCAAATACTGGGGGATCAATTATTTTCTCAAATTGTTTTATTGAGGATTGCTCATGCGAAGATGGATGTGGAGGTGGGTTAAACGTGCGTGTTGAGAATGAAGGATATTTTGAAATTAATAGTCCATATAGCGGCAGAACTTTTTTGAATTGCGCTGCACAAAATGGGCAGAACTTGGGAAAGGGATACGGAGGAGGGTTGTTTCTATTTTTGTCGGATGACAGTTGCGCCTTTGCTTTAAAAAGCATATCATTTCAGCAATGTGTAGCGGAAAAAGGAAAAAACTTGTTTGTTGATGCAAACATCTTAAAAAATGTTGTGAATAATCAAACGTTCAACTTCTCAATGGATTTGAATGATCAGCTTGCTTTTTCTGGTTTGGAAAGATCAGTTAGCAATGAATTTACGATACCTCTTGTTTGCTTCTATCGTGAGTTTGCAGGCTCCGCTTTTGTTAATGGAAGCGAGGGAATGGATTTTAGCGCTTGTGGGTTTGCCGATTTTCCTTGTGAAACAATTGAAAGAGCAGTTGATCTCCATTTCGTTGGGATTAAAAGAGTGATAGTTTTAAGTTCTGCTTTTTCATTTGATCACGAGATGGAATTTAACGGAAAGGAATACGAAATCGGAAAAA
Source organism: Monocercomonoides exilis (assembly GCF_001643675.1). Classification (NCBI taxonomy): domain Eukaryota; phylum Preaxostyla; order Oxymonadida; family Polymastigidae; genus Monocercomonoides; species Monocercomonoides exilis. The sequence continues at coordinate 926,764 of NW_027150547.1, read as the reverse complement.
ACGATACCCCTGTTGCCATCCACGTCAATGCATCTTCTCCAAAAGAAAATAATGGACTACTTTCATTATTTCTTTCAACAAGCTTTAAAGGAATTTCTTTCATTCTTCCTTCTTCTTTAAATGGAAGGACCTCATTTATAATTTCTTCTCTTTCTTTATCTGAATCAAAAACAGAATTTAGTGTCTGTTCGTTTTTGTTATCATCAACAGAAGATTCTTCAACATCTCTTCCTTATTCTCTTTTATCTTCAAACGGCGGATCTGTTACATTGACTGAAGTGTCTGTTTTGGACCTATCATTTTTGAGCTGCTCGGCTTTTGCATTTCATTATGGAACAATCGACATTTCTAAAATGGTTCTTAATGGTTCATCTACAACAGCCTCAACAGGATTGCTGTATGCAACAGAAGTCAATCTTTTCTCATTCAGTAATACTTTGATGACATTCCCAACCTCTCATCGCTTCGAATTGATTCATATAGATAATAAAAGTTCTTCTTTGCTGGAAAATAACACTTTTATGAATATTTGGAGAGATAATGATGATGGAAGCGTGATGAATATTGAAATTGGAAATGGAAATGTTACAGAGCTGAAAAATTGTTCATTCGAAAATTGCGTTTGTTCTGGTTCTCTGAAGAAAGGAGGTGCAATTAAAAGTTGTGTTGAAGAAGGAGGGAGTATCATCATTCATAATTGTAGTGTAAGTGAGTGTCGCGTTCCAAGTGAAGATGGATTTGGAGGAGGATTTTATTTATCATTTGTATCTTCTTCGATTGTTTATTTAATGAAAGATATAATATTTGATAAAAATACAGCAAATCTTGGAGATGATGTTTATCTTGTAATACCTTCACCAGAAATATCAATTACATCTGAAAAATGGGAAGGAACAACAAAGAGCATTGAACACAAAGAAAAACTGTGGCTAATGGATTCGACACCTGATCGTTCATTGAGCGCGTCTCTTATTTGCTTTTTGTTAAAGCCAGTGGATGAAACAATCTATATTGATAACAATGGCATCGATTATGAGCGCTGCGGATGGGAAGCTGTTCCTTGCGAAAGTGTTCAATATAGTATTGATTCTTTTGTGAATCAATTGCAAAACATCATTATTCAAAACAGCACAAAACTTGAAACGAACATTCTCATGGGAACAACATTTCTACAACTTTTAGGGAAAATAGAAGACACAGAAATTATTACAAATGAGCATGGAAAACTAAATGTTTGCGGAACTAGCACAGAGATAGTGTCAAAAATAGAGAAATTAATGTTCACTGTTAATTTTTCTTTATCAGACGAATTCAGCCTGATTCAAGTGCAAACTGGAAAACTTATTGTAGCCAAATGTGTTTTTGGGAAGAAATCAGCAACCTCATCCAGCCGTTGGAATAGATGGGTGTGCAATATTGAAGGAGGAGAAGTGCAAATGGAATCAAGTTGGATTGGATGGGCATCATTTGTTTCAACTTGTGGTATTTTGCACATTGAGAGCACAGGTGTAGCTTCTTTGAATGATGTGCATATTATTTCTGTTGAAGGGAGCACTGATGGCATTATCACTGTTGAAGAAGAAGCAAATGCTTTGCTAAGATGTTGCCAAATGGAAAGGATCACTCTAAAACAGGGAAGCCTTATTTCTCAAAGAAAGAAAAATTTAGGTAAATATAATAACGAAAATAATCGAATTGATATTGAAGACTGTTCTCTAAAGGAGATCTTTCAGAAGGAATTACTTGAAGATATCAATCCGAGTATTCTAAGAAACGAGTTCGGCGCAATTGGGCAATCTATTTTTGTAAATAATACAAATTTCACAAGTTGTGAAAGCGAAAATTCTTTGAAGGGAGGGGTGTTGTTTGTTGAATATAATGAAGGGATGAATGTGAAGATTTCCAACTCAATATTTTTGTTGTGCAAAGCACCAAAAGGGAAAGGGGGAACAACCTACCTTAATTGCAGTGGTGAAGGAGATTTGTCATTTGAATTCATCAATGATGCATTCCATCTGAACGACGCTGCTGTTGGAAGAGACATTTTTGTCTTTTGCACAAATCTCGATAGGCAAATTAACGAAACTCAATTTAAATTTAATCTCGATCAATCGGTGTATAACAGGTCGAACGCAATATATGGAAGAGACAGTTTGATGAGTGCCGATGACGAAGATCGAAATCTCATCGATCTTGTTGCGAGCTACAGAAGCGATACAATCTTCGTTGGAGATGAATCAAGTGGAGGAACAAGTCTAAAGATGTGTGGCAGCGTCAACTCGCCTTGTTTGACAGTAAATCGCGGATTAGATCATCTTGACAAATCATTCAACAGTCGAATTGTGATTAGAGAAAATGGGCTTATTGACGCTGAATGTAAATTGGAAGATCTTCAGATTAGAAGTGTATCAAAGCAACAAGCTTCTCTTCAATTTTCTTCTGGAATTGAGAAATCTAGGGAATATATTGTGTGTTGTGATGGAATAGTTGAAATAGAAAACCAGTTATTCTCTTTCAATACATCATTTTTGAGTGATCATCAGATCTTGTTTCTTCTTAAATCTGGTGAGACAACTTTTATTTCCTGTTCATTCGAAAGCAAGGCTGAACCTTCAGCATTGACCGTAACTCTGCCATTTTCTCTGGCATCGATCAGCTTGTCTCATTCGGTTTTTGATTCATGCTCAGTGCAGTGTCTTAACTTTCAGAAACCACTTTTGGAATGTGGAGGTTTGGGAAGCATGGACATACGAAGTTTTGATTGCTTCAATTGTTCACTTGGCTCCTCTCTAATTAACGATAAAGAAAGTTCGGGGTTGAATGTTTCAAGATTAAATCTTAATAATGTGAACTGTTCGTTTTCATTAATTAAGTTGAACAAAGCTACCAGCAATGCAACTTTTGAATGGGTGAACGCAAAAAATATTGAAATTAACAATGGATGCATAATTTTTGCGTGTGATGAACATATTGAAGATAACGCAGAAACGCATTTAATAAAGCTTTCACTTTCTTCTTTCTCCAACATTACAAACAAGAATGATGGTTCAAGTGCTATATCTGTTAGTTCATCGAAGATATGCGTCTTTTTACAAAACAACAGTTTCCAGAATTGCACCTCATCTGGTATTAAAGGCCAATCTGTATCTTTATGTAATTGCACCGATACAATACTAGATTCGTGTCTGTTTGATGGATATACTTTAAAAGAAAAAGCAAATCTCTACGAAGCGCTTAATGGCATTGATGAGATTTGCGATTGGAATGGATCTTTGCTTTCTTCGGATAATTGCACACTAATTATTCACGATTTAGAAATTGAGAATTCATCCAATGGAGGGCTTCAAGTTAGTGGAGGAAATGTGATGATCGAGATGGGAATGTTCACTAACAACAATCCGTCTGTGGAAAATTATCCATCTGTGAGAAGAAATATTCACTGCTCTGACAATGCGCAACTGAATGTGAAAAGTTTAAAAGGTGGTGATGGAATATTGCCAAACACATCACTTTGGATGTTGAATGAAAGGTGCATCTTTGAAGGAATTGTTTCAGAGAGGGATTCATTATTTTTCATTCCTGTTCTGGAAAGCGTGGAAGCAAAAGAAGAGGCAAATCGAATGAAATTGACATTCAAAGGATTGCTTCTTGTTCCGTGTAATCTGTCATTTTCAGTTGTAAAGAGGAAAGGTGAAGAGAAAGAGATTGAAAATTATGATTTTGATTCAAATGGATACTTGTCAGAAAGAGAAGTTGAAGGGAGTGTGGCAAAAGATCTTATCAGCAGTTGTGGAAATGAAATAGAAGTGAGTGTTCAAATTCTATTTGGTAATTCATATTCTCCTTCATCAACACAGTCATTCATTTTGAAGAACAAAAGTGTATCTGAACCAAAAGAAGATGAAAGAATATCTGAAGTGGGAAACAAAGAAAGATCAATGTGGCCAATTGTTGTTGTTGTAATGGCGATTGTGCTTTTGATTGTTCTTATTGTTTCAATAATATTCATTGTTCGATGGAGAAAACAAAAGAGAAGAACAAAAGAATTGGAAGAGATTGTGAATGATAACATAAAGAAGGATCCGAAAGCATTTGAAATGGTTACGATGGAAATGTCTCCGGAGGAGCAATGGAGAAAAGCAGAGAGAGAGGCAGAGAAAAGAAATGAAGAGAAAATGCAGAAGAGGAGGATGTGTGGAAAGAAGATGGAACACTCAGAATCATCACAGTATCTGCTAGCAGAGTGTGGGTCAACTGAAAATATCCTTTTGCAAGACTCAGACAAGATCCCAGAATGGATACTGGAGAAGGTTGACGAGAAGGGAGAAGATGATATTTCAAGGGAGCGGACTCCATCTCCATCCATCTCATCCACCTCAACTGTTTCGACCACGGACACAGACACAACATTTGTTAGAACGGAGAGTTTATGTCCAACCACCTCATCAATGTCGAATCTGGTGGATGCTATGGCATGTTCGTCTCCTCATGAGAAGCTGATTGTGGATTTGAGGGATTCGCTTTTCATGTTGCTTCATGGAAGGAATGAAAAGAAGGAAATGCGGATTGGAACGCAAGAGGAAAGAGAAGTGACAGCCGCTCAGGTATTGTTCTGGGTGGCGAATGGGGCGCTCCACTCATTTGACGATGAAGAAGTTCTTCAATCGTTGGACAATTTGAGCCCTCTCATTGTTCTGTTTTCTGAACACATGGTCATTGCAATTGCTTTTCATTCAGATTGCTCGGAGGATGATTCTGATTCTGATTCATCGTCAATCTCGTCCTCTACCATCGTCACATCGTCTTCTAGTTATTCAACAAGTAAGAATGGCAGAAATTCACCACTGCCATCATCCGCCTTTGAGGATGATGAAGACAACAAGAAAGAATGCTTGAGATGGAAGGCACCCGAACTGCTAAATGGAGATAAGAAACATGCGACAAAGAAAACTGTTGTATTTTCAATTGGGATGATGTTGTGGGAATGCTTAACGCTTCAGATCCCGTTTGGAGAGTATGAGCCAACAATTGCTGGACAGAAGATTCTGAATGGAGAGCGACCAAACTTTGAAAGCGTGGAAGAGTCAATATTCGAAAAGCTGATAAAGAATTGTGTTTCGGGAAGTGCTAAAGTTCGGTTTGCTCTTTCTGAGCTGAAAAAGGAGTTCATTCAATATTTCCCTCATAATGCAGCTATGCTGACAATGTCTGATGCTGTCGATTACAATGTTTCATATGTGAATCGTTCGAACAACCAAATAAAGCAGGAGGCTGGAAGTGACACAAGTGAATTTTAGCGCTGCATTTATGAAGAGGCGTTGATTGTTTACTTTTTTTTTTTATCTTTTCTTTGTGCTAATAATTCATTTTTTAAAAATATAATATTAGAAATATTGTTTAATTTTTTTTTTTTTTTTATTTTTTTTATTTTTATTTTTATTTATTTAAGTTACTGTTATAATAATTAGTCATTTTATCGAGATGTTTTTTGTATTATACATTTAATATTAGTTTACAAACGTTTTTAAAAGATTTCTTCATTGTTTTCACTTTTTCTTTTTGTATGTATTTTTATAAGTAATTTTTTTATTTTATGTATTATTATTTATTAGGTTTTTTATTACCAGTAAATTCATTCTTATCGATTCAATTTGTTGAGTTTGATTTTGCTGTTAAACAGTTATATTATTCATTATGTTGAGTCTTATTTTTATGCAAGACATGTACCAATTTTTGCAATGAAGCTTTGCCTTTTTGACTGTTTTTTCAGTTCCTTAATTGTTCTATATCTTAGAGATCGTTCTTGTTTTTGTTATTTTCACAAACGAAAGAATAAAATTAACCACAAAACAATTCAAAAAATTTTAATGATTTATGGATAAAGGAGAAAATGCACGGAAAATCGATGGAATTGACAACGAAATAATAGCAAACTCGATAATCACGAGAAGTGTGTATATTGAGTTTGAAAGCTCGTTTCCAGGGATGCTTGGAACCTCCAGAAGATTGCTGACGACTCCAACACCAACAAGGAGCGACGAGACGAAAAAGAACAACTGATGAAGATTCATCATCAGGTGGAAGAGGGTTTCAAACAAGGACAGAGGAGGCGAAGAGAGCTCTTCAAGCTCCTCTGGAAGGAAGTAGTTCTCTGTGCTTATGTCGCCAAAGTTTGCTGGAAGAATCTTTGGCTCCGCTTTCATTTTGGCTTCTGCGTCTTCAATGAGCGCATATTGCTGAGGTGCAGTTGAAGTGTTTGAGAATGGTGATGACAATGAAGAATTTTGCGAGGTGGAATGTGAAGAAGAAGATGCAGTAGAATCTCCTTGTAACAAAATAGGTGATCTGCCTTCTTCCTTCTTTACAAGTGCCCTTTCCCCTCCAAATTCACTTTGTCCTTTAGTCTTCTCTCCAAAAATAGCTTGCCCATGCTCCTCAGCATCCGGCAGATCCATCAGCCCCGTCGGCTCTCCTTCCATCTCCAACAACTCCGTTTGCTCGCCGCTGTCCTTCAGCAGAACATACTCTGTCTCCTGCTCATCGTCTGCTGTGATAACGCTGCGGCGCCTTTTCTGCCCTGGTCTCCTTCCAAAGCGGAAGCCGATCGCATAAAGCGCAGCAGATGAGATAAACTGGTTGTCACAGAAACTCAGCAGACATATGCCAAACTTCCACAAAATCTGTGCAGCGATGTTGTATTCAACAATGGAACTGTCTTTCGTGTAGAACAAAGTCCAGGTTCTGAATGAGTCAACCTTTGAAAAATAGATGTAGAAAAAAAAGAAAAGAAAAGAAAACATTAAACAGAAAACAGAAAATGAAAAATAATTAATGATTAGAAAGCATTTGAAACAATAAAAAAAGATACATTGTTCAAAAGAAATAAACCAATTGTTAAACTTTCCAAAAAAATAAGAAAAGAATTATGTGCATACATCAAATAGAGGAGTGTATCCCATTGAATACATAAACCCGGCAAAGCTGAAAGAACAGAGAGCGATTAAAGAAACAACAAGTGCCACTCCAAAAACAGATTCGGCAGATGTAAACATTTCCGCTATCTTCGTCTTTATTGTTTTCATTTGTTTTTTCATTCTTAACAAATGTGAACATTCAAAGGCAAAAAAATACAAATGACACATTTAAAAAATAAGAATATATATAAATGAAAGAGAGAAACAAGAATAATAGTAATAAAAGAAATAATAAATAAATAAATAAATAAATAAATAAATAAATAAATAAATAAATAAATAAAATATATAAATCTCAGCACACTCTCCTCCTTGGTTCAACCGCGCCATCAGTTTTGCAGCTCTTCTTTTGCTTTCTCTTTTCTGCTTGTTGAGCAGATTCACTCGCTGCTGGAGGCTCAGCAGGTTTGCTGTTATGCCAATTGCTGGGTAGACGATCACTTTCATAAAGAGGAGGAAAAGCACAGCGACGATGAGAGAGACAGGCTGTGAGATGTACAGTGCGCAGATGAGGAAGAAGCAAGGGACAAAGAACGGAGTGTGTGCTGTGAAGGATTCAGAAAGAGTGTGGTAAACAGAAAATGTCGTGCGAAATGTGGCGAAGAAAGAGGCAGGACGGGGGAGAGGCGTGTGGCGGGTGAGAGAAGGGCGAGAAAGAGCAATGATGACCATGGCAATGAGACTGCTTATGACGACATATGCGCCTGCTGGATGCATCCCTAAGATGTAGCTGCTTTCGCTGATTGGAATGGAAAAGAAATCTTATTTTTTCAAAAAGAAGAAGAAGAACGAGAAGAAAAGAGAATTGATAAGAAAGGAAGAAAAATGAAACAAATATATTTTATACAAATTTTGAAAAATAAAAATTCTCTTGTTTCTTCAAAAGATGCCAAGTAATCAATAAGATTATTTCAAATAATAATAATAATAATTGAAACTCAACTATTCTCCTGGAAAATACATACCAAGTGCACAAAAAACCGTTGTTGCCCAAGCAGCAGATAGCGGCTGCATTAAGACAGCCTGTCTGCTCCTCAGCAGTTTCTTCGTCTTCAAATACCTGACCTTCCATGTTTTTCCTTGAGACACAGCCTCTCTAATCATCCTCTGGTCAGCCTTCTCAATGAATGCATCGTCTTCCTCTTTCTCCTTATCCACCGTCTCCATACAGCCACAGACCTTCCTCTTCTGCTGCTCATCTGAATCCATTCCACTGTTGCCTTCATCATTAAACAGCGAGCCGAAGCTGCGATTCGAGTTTGCCATGCGAATCGACCGGCCCATCCGAATCCTTTTATTTCTGTGCTCAACCACTCCTCTGATAACAATGCACAGCGAGGGAATTAGCAGCTCCACTATCATCACAATCACAGTCGCATATCGCATTGTCTGCTCAACCAGCACACAGCACACAGCAGAATGCGTCGTTGGCGGTAACTTCTGCTGCAGCTTGTTGATCCATTCGGGGAAATACGGGAATAAAACATAAACTGCAATGAATACAAGTCCGTAGAAGATGAGAGCGAGAAGAGGAGAACAGAATGAGTAGAACTGCTTTGCACGAGGCGAGCAAATGCCAACAGAACGACGACGGCGGGTAGATGATGCTGAAGAAGAAGAAGAGGCAGAAGCAGAAGCGGATGCGGATGCAGAAGCAGAAGAAGCAGAGGAAGATGATGAAGATATTACGAGTGGTGGAAGTGGACGCATGAAGTATGAAATGATGCGGATGAATGAGAACAGGATAAGAAGCACTGCCACGCCAAGTACAAGTGCCCGAAAAGAAGCCAAAATGGACTCCATTGAGACAAGCATGTGGAATAGTTTCAATGAAGGGAAGCGGAGGTGGAAGAAGAAAGCCGACGGGAGTAGATTGAGCGGAAGGAACAGACACAGAAACACCACAATGTTGATTGGGTTGATGACAGACAGCATGCTCTTGAAGCTGCTGATGCGTGAAGGAGTATGTACACGTGGCTCTTCAGTTGGTGCCGCTGCTGCTGCTTCGTTGTTTTCAGAGTGGTTATTTTCATGGTCTTTATCTTTATTTTTATCTCTCTCATTTTCAGAACTGCTACTGTGTTTATCTTCGTTATCGCCTTCTTTTGCCTCAACTGTCCCTTCATTTCCAACATTAGCAGCTTCTCTACTTTCCAGTTCCTTCGCCTTTTCAATCCGTTTTTTTAGCTCGTTTTCCTGGAAGGCTTCTTCGTTTAGCGATGGGCTCTTGATCGCATACATCACACACAAGTCGAGAAGCGCCCCAGCAACAGCCACAGCCAGCCCTGTTGAGCACATCAGCACATAAAACATCTTCATCGACGACTTGTTGCGGGTGTCAATCGCCTTTTTCAGCATTTCGTATGCCTTTGTGAAGTCGTCGTTGAATTCCAGAAATGTCGTGAGCTTCGCTGCTGCCTCGATTTTTGTGAGGACGGTGGAGTTTACTCGCTCAGAAGCGATGTCATCCAGCTCGTCGGCAGAGATGCCCAGAGGAAAGACAGTGAATGCATCGAAATTAACAAGACGTGATATGAATTTGCGGTCAACCAGGACGGAATCAGAGGAAGAGGTGTTGCTCTTGTTGTTGCCATTGCCATTGTTGATGAAGGAAGAGAAGGAGAAAGAAGAAGAAGATGATGATGATGATGATGATGATGATGAAAGTGAAGAAAAGCTACTTAATTTTGATCTCATTGTTTTCTTTGAAGCCACTGAATCAGTCTCATTCAGTTGAAGGCTTCCATCACAGTGATAAGTCGATGCAGCACAAAGTTTCCACAGCTGGTACAAGTTTTCCTGCTTGGCGACCACTTCAGCGAGTGCTGACTGGAGGATGGCTTCTGTTCTCCCCACTGAATAGAACGGTATTTGCGTGTCTGGAAGCACTTTTGACAAGGTGGCTGCCACATCGCCCAGGTTGATGATTCGGCTGGATGACTTAAGTGAAGGGTGGTAGATCACCATCCACCCGTCGCCAGCTTCTTTCCAGCCGCCTTTCACACGAACTGGAAATGAGTCTGGGGTTATTTTGCCTGAGAAAGATGTTAATGAAGCAAATCAAATTTGTAATGAAAAAATTGGTATGATTAATTAAATTGTTACATGAAAGAAATGATGCGTCAATTCGAAGTAAAAGAGCTTTCGACATACATTGCTCGTCAGGACCTTCTCCGTCTAAAATGACCAGAAGGTATTGGGGATGATCATCAATCCACTTCGCTATCTTTTGCATATCTTTTGCAATCTGCATCACATCAAACGGTCCGAGTCTGGAAGAATTAAACTTTTTTAGTAAATGTTAACAGGATAAAAAAGGAAAAGTCAAATAGTGATTACCATACCATAACTTCTTCACGGTCTTGAGATTGAAAATAGTCAGGCCATTCCGAAAATACAAACAAGGAACTGTTTGATTTCTGATTTTTATCTAAAATGCTAAAAAATGATTCGAATGTGCTTGTAGGATCAATAATTGGTTCTCTTTTAATAGATGCATTCGAAAATAAAGTTGGTCTAAATGATATTTTCGAGTAATTATGTGAAGCTCCAAAATTGCTGATGAAAGTATCGGAAAAAGTTGGGCTAAGACTAAGCCTCTGAGGATCAAATCCATAAAGAACTGATAATTTTGTGTTAATTGGATTTTTTAAAAAAGGACTTTTAATTATATATTGGTGTGAAGTCGATCCAAGAGCTTTGTATATTGGACTTGCTTGTCTTTCGGAGATTCCGTTAAACATTATAAACACAACGTTTGAATAAGGCTTAATATCATTGTGAATATCGTTAAAATGTGATTCAATAACAGGGTTATTTAAGTATGGCGAAAAAGAAATTGGGAAATTATTTGTTGAATAAGCTTGTGATAATGATTGTAAGATTGCATATGTCACAGTAAGCGAAAACGCCGCAATAAGACATATATATACACGTTGCTTTTGTATCATAAAAGTTGGCACTTGTTTTGGAATTATTAAAAATTGTCAAGAATGAAAGTGTCAAAGTTGTATTAAGGGTGTATTGAAAATCGAAAAACACACAATAAATTTAAGTTTTAAATAAATATATTCCATTACATTTTTAACAAAAACAGTAAACAAATAATTTATTATGCAGGGATATTTTTTGAAGAGTTATTTGCATTCTTCTGCAAATTATAAGTTGAAGGAATAGTTGAAGTAATGCTAGGAGTTACAGTGTTAACTGAAGATGGAATTAGAGTTGATTTTGGCAGAATATTTTTCTGAATGTTTGCAGCTGAAGAAGACGTGGTATATGGAGAAGGTGATAGATTGGAAACATTAAAAGTAGGAAATGTAACAGGAAATGTAGATAAGCCTTTTGAAGTGGTTGAGTATGAAGGAAGGTGATTCGGGTTGAATGATGGCGGCATGGCCAAAGATGCTCTTGGCAGCGGCTGCCCAAGTTTATGAGAGGGGAATGAATATTTTGGGGAAAGAGAAGGAAGGGAAGATGGTAGAATAACTGGGGGAATCAATGATGATGAAGAGGAGGATGCAAGAAGAGAAGAAATAGGAGAAGTCGAAGCCACTTTAATATTCGAAGTTTCGAGCGGAGAAGTTTTTGTGTCATTTTTCTTTGCTTCGCCGTTTTCTGCTGTTGTTGATTCTGATGTTTGCCCTGCTGAATTTGAGCCTTCTGCTCCAACGACAGTTTGGTTCTGTGTGACCGAAGGAATTTGCGAAGCCAAAGAAGCTGGCTGTGTTGGGCAGTAGAAGCTGTTCATCATCGGATGGCTGCTGCCTCCGAACACTGGATAATTCTCCGTTTTTGCATGTGAATCAGTTGAATGCTCTTCTTCATCATAATCAAAGCTCTTCAAATCTGATAGCCGAATGCGTTTTTTGCTTTCGACCCTTCCGCGCCCTCTGCCTCTTCCTCGTCCTCTTCCGCGTGTTCTGCCTCTTCCTCTGCTTCTGTTCTTTTCATCAGAAATAGCTTTGTCTTGTGGCATTTCACTTGAAAAATCAAAATCGAGCGTTTCATTTTGAATGCCCTGTGAATGTTCTGAAGAAAGTTCTGTTGCTTCCTTTGAAAGAGCTGAAGAGCCATCCAACGAAGAGGAAGAGTTTGAAGCAGAAACAAGTGGCATATGAGGAGAAGATGAATTAAAAGGCGATGTTGATGGTGTTGGGCCATTTTGCGGTGTGTGTATTGTTGAAGACATCCGTGATTGATCAGATAAAGACGATTCTCCTGTTGATGAAGGAAACTGCATTGAAGAAGAGGAAGAGGAAGAAGAAGATGATGAAGCCGATGAAGCTGATGATGTTTGATTTGTCTGTTCTTGTTGAACTGTTTGCTCTTTCTTCGTGTTCTCCGCCCCGCTCTCGTCTTCTCCATCGATCCAGCTCAAATCTTCATCAATGTCTTTATCGCTGGCTGATTGTGACTCGAAAGTGAATGAATTCTGACTACGATTCGCATTTCCAAAGGCATAGTGGTCAGATTTCAGTGAATTGTTCAAAGAAACAGCTGCTATCAACGTTGCGGGTGCGTTTGAAGATGAAGAAGAGGAAGAAGATAATGATGATGATGGCTGAAAAGACGAAAGAGAAGAGAAAGAAGAGCCGGTCGAAGAAAGTAAGCTTGATGAACTGGAAGACATAGAATATGAAGCTGATGAAGATGATGAAGCAGAGGAGCCTTGAATCAGCTCTGAGGAGTTCATTCCATAAAAATCTTTGTCCATCTCAGAAGGAGCAGCAGAGGCGAAAAGTTGAGAATCACACTGGAGTGATCGAGGTGAAGAAGAAGAAGGAGAAAGAGAAAGAGAATTTGAAGGAGAAAGAGGAGAGGAAAGAGAAGGAGAAGAAGAATCGTCGCCCAAAGAGAACGAACTGCCGAGAGAAGAAGGAGAAGAAGATCCAGACAGCTGCCTCTGGCGATGGCGCGGCGAATGTGAAGGAGAAAGCTCAGAAGAAGAAGCAGACGGAAGACCAACTGTGGTATACATTGAATTGTGTGTGCTGTGTAAAGAAGATGAATAAAGAGGAGAATTTGAAGAAGAAGAAGAAGAAGAAGCTGAATACGTCTTTGAATTGCGCGAGTTGTGGTTCAGTCTTGCATTGTCCTTCTCTGAATACTTTCCTCTTTCCTTTTCTCTTTCTCTCTCTCTTTCCCTCTCCCTCTCTCTTTCTCTTTCTCTTTCTCTTTCTCTCTCCTTCTTGTCTCTCTTCTTATCTGGATCTCTATTGCGCATGTTGGATATCCAGTTCGTCATCTGTGTCATCGACAGCCTCGTCAACGCACACAGAATGCGTTTCTCTTCCTTCGTAGCATACACCCCACGATACGGCATCCTTCCATACGATGGGGAAGCAGCTGATGCAGTTGATACAGCCACTGAGCCAGCTACTGAACCAGCTGATGAATAGTACGTGGCACCAAAATTGTATGGAGAAGAGCTGTTTCCTGCTGAATACTGCATCGACTGGCTTTGCTGGTCGAATTGAGACTGATAGCTTTGTTGGCCTTGGAGATCAGCAGACATCTGGCTGCTGCATCCGCCTTGGAGCATATCCATTCCATTAGCTTCATTCATTTTGTTTTCTTCATCTTCATCTTCTTCATCGTTATCATTTTCTTCATCATCGTCATCTTCTTCTTCTTCCTCATCATCGTAAAATCTCTCGAATTCTCCGCCAAACGACGTTCTGTACCGTTTTCTCCCTTTCCCATTCTTAATTCCTCTTCTCGAGTGCAAAAATTCCCTTTCTCGGTCCTCCCTCATTCTTGTGTTGTATCTTCCTTCCTCATTCATCTGCATCTGCTCATCTTCTCCTCCAGCCATGCTCATCGAACTGTCCTCCATTTGCGAGTCTGCAAATTGATAAGAACCAGAAAAAGAAGAGGATGATGATGATGAAGTCGATGATTGCTGGTTTATTCTCTGATAATACGGTGACTGTCCATATAGCTGCTTCTGATTGTGTTGCTTCATCATCATCTGCTGTTGTTGCTGCTGCTGTTGTTGTTGTTGGCTCATCTGTCCCGGATATGCCCGGAGAATTGCCTCTTCTCTAATTCTCCGTTTTTTGTCGTCGTACCACATCTTCAGCAGGCGCAGCACTGAAGGCGTGAACCTCCCGTTCTCCTTCTGCGGCGGGGGCAAAGAGAGAGGAATCACTGAAGGTGTCATTCCGGACAAGAGTGCAGAGGAAGAAGGGGAAGCGGATGAGAGAGAGGAAGATAGCAGAGAGGAGATGGGTGATAAGTCAGAAGAAGAGCGAGCTGGGGAGGAAGAAGAGGAGGAGGAGGAGGAAGATGATGAGGAAGAAGAAGAGGCAGAGATCATTTGCAGAGAAAGGGCTGGGGTTGATTGGATCACTGGCTCAGCTGTTTCTGCCAGGAATGCGCACATCGCCTGCGCTAAGCGGGGGCCAAATACGGTCGAAAGGAAAGGAAACGATAAAGTTGGCGCTTCGTGTGCCTCTCCAAAGCCGAAGGAAGAAGCAGAAGAAGAGGAGGAAGAGGAGGAGCAGGAGGAGCAAGAAGAGGAGGAAGAAGAGGAGGAGGAGGAAAAGGAAGAGGAAAGGTGCATGGCATTCATTCCAGAAGAGTAAGTGGTTGGCAGGAAAGAAGGAGAGGCAAGCGACGAGGAAGCAAAAATGGAGGAAAGCGGATGAGGCGGCTGAGAGTGGGCAGTGAAAAAGGGGGATTGGAGAGAGGAAGAAGCAGAGCCCATCAGAGAAGAGGAAGAAGGGGCGGAATGTGTCATTGAAAAATTGCAAGCAGAAGAAGAAGAAGGAGAGGAGGAGGAAGAAGAAGAAGAAGAAGAAAGTGATGTTGAGTAGGAAAGTGGGTGAGGATTACGCAAATGATAAGATGATGGAACAAAATTTGAGGAAGAAGAAGAAGAAGAAGAAGAAAGCAATGGAGATGTATAATCAGAAGTTGTGGGAGAAGAAGAGGAAGGAGAGGAAGAAGAAGATGGTGACGATGATTGCATTGATGATGATTGCAATGGCATCATCGTTCCTCTGCTTCTACCACAACTGCGAGCAGAACAGAAGCTGTGTGGTGCATATGAGCCAAAAGAAGAGGAAGAAGAGGAAGAGGAGGAAGAAGAAGAAGAAGAAGAAGACATCATTGAAGGCAGCTGGGAATAAGCTGATGGATAAAGTGACGCTTCAGAAAGAGAAGGAGAAGTGAATTCTGTGTTGAATGGAGAGGAAGGAGAGGAGAGGAAAGGGGAAGGGATCCAGGAAGAGGAAGAGGAGGAGGAGGAGGAGGAGGTTTGATAGGTTGTTACAGGCAATCCGTTTGAAGCAAGAGAAGAAGATGATGATGATGATGACAAAGATGATAAAGATGAAGAAGAAGAAGACGATGATGATGATAATGAGCCGAAAAAAGAGGAAGAGAAATACGGATGAATGTTTGTGGAGGAAAAATCAGGATTTGTTGGAGAGAGTGGAAGTGAAGACAAAGGTGGAATGTTTGATGAAGCAAGAAGCGAAGAAGAGGAAGAAGAAGATGGAGATGATGATGAAGAGGAAGAGGAAGAGGAAGAGGAAGAAGAAGAGATTGATTGCATTGCGTCGTTAAGTTCGTTCTGAGGTTGATGCATCTGATGAATGTTGAAGGCAGATGTCAGAAACGGATGGACTGCTGAGGCAGAAACAGCTGATGGCGACTCAGAAAACGAAGAAGAAGGCGAAAGCGAAAGAGAAAGCGAAAGGAAAGAAGAAGACGAGGAGGAAGGCAAAGATAATGTTGAAGTCATTGATGATATTGATTTTTCTGTGTCAAGCTTCATCCCGTACTCCTCATCAATGAAATCGTCTTTCTTGCCAAGCTCAGTTTCGCCTGTTATCATCGAGTTATCATTGGAAATGCCAGCAGCTTCGCTTCTTCCTCCTTCATTGATTCTACCTTCATCAAAATTTTCTTCACTTTCTTTCTCGTTTCTCATGTTTTGTTTGTTCTGTTCTCTTATTTCCTGCCTTTCCATCTTTCTTGTCATTGTCTGCAGCGGAGGAGCAAGCGGATCCAAAAAGCCAGAAATTTGCTGAGCATCCACTCCATCATCATCATCATCATCATCATAATTATTATTATTATTATTATTATTATTATTATCTTTTCTTTCTCCATCATCATTCCTTGCATCTTCTTCTTTCTTCTCCTCACTCCCATCCCCCAAGCTTCCTTCATCCATTTTCCCACTTCTGATGTTACAGTAGCTTCCTTCCTTTGGACTCTGGTTTCTTGGTGTTATTCTTCTCTTCAGCCCGCACCGCCCGCTTCTTCTTTTTGGCTGTTCTTGCTCGTCTTCCTCATCAGAAAAGGAAGAAAAGCCAGTAGCTGCAGAAGTTGCAGTGATTCCAGTGGTTGCAGAAGTTGTAGTGGTTACATTGGTTGGCTGGTCAGATGGAAGAAGCGGAGAAAAAGAGGTGGGGGAGTCAGCATTATGTGGAGGGTATGTTAATGTTGTGCTGTCAAATTCAGAAATTGTGGAAGAAGATGAATTATTTTTGGTGTTTGGGTTTGAAGAAGAAGAAGATGATGATGATGATGATGATGATGAAGTTTTCTTTTCCACTTTCAGAAACAACGAAGAACTTGCATCGTGTGGCAGATTCTCTTTCTCTTCATCGCCTTCCATTTCCTGCATTTCGCCTTCCTTTTCAAAACTTCCAGTCATTTTTTTATCCAAATCTTCAAGCGTCTTCTTCGTCTTCTGCATCATCCGAAACATCTTTTCCGGCATGTTTGCAGCGCCTGCTGAAGCTGAGCCAGCCAAAAACGCGTCGTCGTTGTCATCTTCACTTGCATTTTGTTCCAGCACATTTTCGCTTTTCATTCTGTTTTTCTCTTCAAAACTTTCAATTCCTTCTTTGTTTGCGTTGAATGCGAAATGCGAGCAGTTTGAAATCTCTTCTTTGAATTGCTGGGACAATCCATTTGGCATGTTTCCATTCGCATTTCTCTCAAAAAAGCCCTCTTTGCCAATCAGCCCTGCGCCTTCTGCATTTTGTGGCTGAAACATCTTTCCTTGTGTCTCTTCAGAAATTTGTTTGAAATCCCTTCCAGAAAACAAAGTCGATTCTTTTGCTGTGCTTCTGTTGTCTGCCAGTGACAAAGGGGCAAATGACAAATTTTCAATTTTCTCTTCCTCTCCTTCGTGTTCTTGTTCTTGTTCTTGTTCTTCCATTGTTTTTGCTTCAGATTCTTCTTCTGCTTCTCTGTTTCTTCTGCTTCTATTTGCGATGGCTGCAGCTGGATCTTCATCTTCTGCTTCTGCTTCTGCTGCTGTTGTTGTTGTTGTGTTATCGAGTATGTTCTGAGGTTGTGTCAACGAAAGCTCAGTAATCGAGTTGTGTCTGTCAGAAGACAGGAAAGAAGAAGGCGACGAAGAGAAAAAGGAGGAGGAGGACGAAGAAGAGAAAGAAGAAGGTGTGAAAGACAAGGACGATGCGAAAGAAGAAGAAGGAGAGAAAGAAGAAGATACAAAGGGAGAGAAACCAAATGAAGGAAAAGTGTAAGGCGTTGGTGAAGAAGTGGAGGAAGATGAAGAAGAAGAAATAGAAGAAGAAGAGGAAGAAGAGGGAGAAGAAGAAGAAGCAGACATTGATGCTGAAGATGATCCGTTTGATGAAAGAGACAAAGCAGAAGGAGGTGGGGTGGATGTGATTGAGCTGTTTTGGTCGAGCATTGAAAGAGTGTGTGTGTAGAAGGAAGAGCTCAATGAAGATGGAATTGATTCACAAGAAGAAGAAGATGAAGAAGAAGATAATGATGATGATGATGATGATTGTTCGAGTGAAGAATCAGAAGGGTAGATGATGTTAGAGGAAGAGGAAGAAGAAGATGATGGAGATAAAGAAGAAGAGGGGGCAGAGGAAGACGAAGAGGAGGAGGAGGAAGAGGTGGGAGAGAAAGAAAAATGATGGAATTGGTTTGGTGACAGTGTTGAATGAAATCCAAGTGAAAACGCAGAGGAAGAAGAGGAAGAAGAAGAGTCAGAAATAGGAGGAGTTGACAAGATTGAAGACGAAGACGAAGACGAAGAAGAAGGCAAAGAAAGCGATGTTTGCAATGCAGCTGAGTCTGCAGCAGACGAATACGATGAAATGCGTGGTGTCAAATCCATTGCATTTTCATTCATCTTCTCTCTCTGACTTTCTTCATCTCTAATTTTCTCTCTTCGCTCTTTCTGCATCTCGTGCAGCATCACCGACGGCGACAGCGTGAGTAACGAGCTCTTCAAAGAAAACATCCCCGAGTCGCCTCTTATTCGAGGCGTTGATTTCAGAGTATCATAACCACCAGCACTGCCTGAAATGCTGGCATTATCATTTATTACTTCATCGATGTCCATCATTTCGTTGCCTGCTTCACTGCTTGTGAGTGCTTGTGCCGACGCAGCAGACTCCACGCCCAGCATCATCGCTTTCTTTTTGTCCATTTCCCACTTGTCCATTTCATTGTCCATTTTAAGTTCTCCTTCATAAGACTGCACCATCATGTTCTGGTAGCTCACTGCATCCATCGCTCCGCCAACAAGCCCACGCGATTGCTGATATGTTGCCAGAGAAGATGGATCCAACTCTGGTGAAATGGCCATCACTTGCTGCGAAATTTCCCTGTTGCAATCAACCTGGTTGATCTGTTCTTGCGCTGAAAAAAAAAAATGATTAAAAAAATTTGAAATTTGAGAAATGATAAAAAGCAAACTTCGTGAATTCTCCATTTCAACAAATTGATCGCTAGCAACTTGAAGCGATTCCAAAGATGAAAGAGAAAGAAGATAAGATAAGTCAATTCTTGCTTGACTGTGTTGATTTAGTGCATTTGCTATTTGTTCCACGAAAATTGGAGAAGAAAGGTTTGTACCAAATTTTGCTTGCTCTTCTCGGAAGAAAATCTGTCCTAATTCTGGAACAATGAATGAAAAGAATACAAGATATGGATTTTGAACGCTCGCCATCAAAGGATTTTTAGGTTTGACTGTTAATCGATCAAGTATTGATAGCTTTTGAGCAACTGTTTGCAAAATAAATTGTTTGATTTGAAAGAAGTTATATTCGCATCTTTGATCGACTTTTTCATTTCTAAGTGTCCAATCATATCGTTGAATCATTTCACAAAATAGAGGAAGAAAAGATTCATCATTTTCAGCCAGAACAGTGAATCCAAAAAGTATGTCCAGAAAATCAGAATGAAATGTAAACGCTGAAATTTGAGGATTTGATAAAGTTTGAATAATTAACTGTTCTTTTGATGACAAAGCAAATTGAGGCGATGACATGAAGAGATCAATGTCAACAAATATCCTTTATAAAGATCGATGTTATTCACGTCAAAATATGACGAAGATGTCGTACCACAAGTTGTAAGTTGATGCATCATTCCAAAAAATCCAATACTTTTCACGTCAAATCACAAATTGTAGTCCAAATTTCCAAATTTGATGATTTAATTATTTATGGGTGTCCAATAATTGGATTTCCAGTTAATAATAAATAGAAAAACACATAAATTTTTTCGCATAATTTGAGAAATTGATATTGAATTATTTTCTGCATATTTTTAATTTTATTGGCTTTTCAAGAAGTTTTTATTTTGATATTGGAAAACATTTATTGAATGAATTGAAATTGCACAACATCGATTCCAAATCAAACTAATTTTTATCAAACATTATGAAAAATGTATTTTCATAATACACGGAATAGTTTCAAAGAGATAAGAAATCTTCAATTTTTGTTTCGAATAGAAAAAAATAAATCTTTATAGTTATCGTTTCTGAATTCAGTTTTATTTTGCTGTTAATAAAACAAATAACATTTTTAAAATAAACAACATTTAAAGACATCTTTTAATTCTCTTTTTTTTTTAATTTTTTTTCCTGTGATCAAGCCACAAGAAAATTGGTGGATTCAATTGATAACTTTCATCTGCAATTATTATGAAAGGTGGTGCAGATGATCGACAAAAATCTTCACAAAGTGATTCATTAGAAAAAAGTTCTACCACTGACGAAATTATTTTTAATTTATGTTATCCTCTTGCCGTACAGGTTTATTTTTTTATATTATATATTATTCATCTGAAATACAATTTTTCCAACATTGATTTTTTTCTAATTATTTTTTCACAAATAATGTTATTATTTTCTGCATTAATAATTTAGAATAAACATGGAACACCGTCATTCGATCTTTTTCTTTGGATTGTGTTTTTTCTTCAATGCACTTCCATTTCATTGTTATTCTCACCTTTGCCATTTCCGGACATGTTTTATACTATCATAAATTGGATTACTCTTGCTCCTCTTGCAACTTTGTCTCAAACGTCATATTTTATTTGTTTTGGATTGGCCATATTTTTTCTTTTTAATTTGTTGTTATCAATGATTCTTGCTGCGAAATTTTTTAAGGTGTGTCGATTAATTCATTCTTTCAAAATTATGTATATATATCGATTGTTTGAATTCAGAAATTACAAAAATCAATGAAATGGCTTCTTGATTATTATCGAATGTGGGTGAAGTTCTATCAATATGTTTTGTATGCATCATTTGTTAGTACTTTTTATATTACATTATTATTGATAAATTTAATTGAAATTTTATTCTTTGAACTTCATCTTTTTTTCTATTGTTATTAAAGAGTTATTCCATCCATGTGTTGGCTATCTGTCATATTTGTTTTTGACTACGACTCGCCTGAAGATGTAATTTATCTTGATCTTCTTCCTTGGATGACTGCATTGTTTGTTTATTTTATATTTGATCATTTGTTAATATAACTACATTTAATTTTCTTTTGTTAAACATTGAAATTTCGTCATGAAAATTTATGAATATTTCAAAAACATTTTTCTTGCTTCTTCCACAGTTCTGCGACACATCTTTCTCTATTTATTATTTCGTGCGTTATTATTGTTCTCATATGGTTTGTTATATATTTCGTTCGCTACTATTGCAACCCAACAAACACGAAACATGGAGGAATATTTGCACGTGAAAACGGAAATTGGGCATTTTGGGAGGTAATGTCATATGCATTTACTTATATAAATTATAACTTATTTTATTTTCTAAAAATAAATAAATAAATAAATACACTTTCTTTGATTGAAATAGTCAAGCATTGAAATCAGTCATGTGGTTGTTGGATACATCGTCACTTACTACGGCTGGTGGAGATTCGCCCTCGTGTCACTGTTTTTTCTGGTGCTCACATATTTCTGTTTTGACGAGCAGGTTTGATGCTTTTTGTCTGTTTGACAACGGAAGTTCAATGAAAAAAACATTTATTTAATAATTATTGTGATTATTGGTATCAAAACATTTGTTTCTTCCTTCTCCTTTTTCTTTCACTTTCTATAAAAATTATATTGTTTATTTATTTGATGACTTGGATGGCATCTTTCGATCTGACTGAACGATTGATTGATTGATTTACTCTTGCTGCACAGCCGTATCATCAAGAAACAGGGAACATCTTGTTTATGACGAACACAATTGTCCAATGTTGGATTCTGCTCATCAGCTTCATATGTTTGCAATAGAATTTTATCAGCTGTTGAAATTTTTCATAATTTAATTTCCTTTTTTATTTATTTATTTATTTATTTAAACAATAAATAATAATATTTTATAAAAAAAACTCATCCACTTTTCCATTAGCACTGTATCTCCCCCGGACCACCGCAATGAACGTCATCACTTTCCTCCTCCTCTTCGCCGGGGTCATCGGCCTCCCCCTCCTCCTCTCATTCCTCTTCAAGCATTCCTTCCGTGGCAAGTGGTTTGTCTGGAGCGACGGCGAAATGTATGCCGACCCGGCTGATCCGCAGCAGGTGCGTGTTCCTTCAGAGCCAGCTGAGGCGGTTTTGTGTGAGCCAGCCGCGCGCCCGACGTTGCTGGGCAGGATCGAAGTCGAAAGAGACAAAGTGCTGAAGAAAGAGGACGAATCAGAGCAGGAAAGAGAAGACGCTGATGTGGCAGACGAGCGGGCGAGGAAGAAGGCGGTGAGGGACCGGCTGAAGAGGAACAAGAGCGAGGAAGAGAAGATGATGCTGGAAATGGTGCAGCTCCCGTCTGAGACACCACACGAGATGGAGGAGCTGAACTATGATGACAGTTTGCGCATATACATATTTTTTTTTTTTTTGAAATTAATTGTTGGATTATTATTTTGTGAATATTCTTTGATTTACAATTCGATTTTCTTTGTTTTTTCTTCAATAACTTTTTTCTTCTTCCTTTTTCTCTTCTCTTCTCTTCTCTTCTCCAGTTGATGTCGTAGCACCACCCCACAGCCAGTACAAATACCCTCACATTCCAAAGCTGCGCGCGCCCGACGAAGTGGTTGGAGCTACTCGCTTCGTCACCCTCAAGCCCTTCCGCACAAAACGCCATCTGCACTACGCGGAAGCCATCTACCGCGTCTCCCTCGAGCGCTTCAAGGAAATGCCCCTCTCCTACATCCGCTACGCCACGTTTCTCCACTTCTACACGAAGGACAGCGCCAAAGCCCACGCCCTGATGACCACTGCCCGCCAGCACCACCCAGAGCGCCTGCACCGCTTCTGCATCTTCGTCGCCCTCCGCAGCTGGACTGCCGACTCGCGCTCTGCTGACGATATCTTCGTGGCTGCTGTGTCGCAGCAGCAGCTCACAGAAAACCTGCCCCTCGCAGTTGAGTCCCACAAGCAGGCGAAACAGGCGCTGAGGGAGTTCTGGGAGAACCTCCAGCGCCCGCAGCCGGACTTTGCAGGGCTGCCGTCGCTTTTGAGGAGAATACACGACCACTCGGCAGAAGCGCAGAGGAGATACGAGAAACTCATGTCAGAATATCCGAACTCAGCAGATGTTGTGTCGTCGTATGGAGACTTCTTGTATGAAGTGATGAAGGACGACGACGCGGCGGAGCAGATGTACTACCGCGCAGAGGAGCTGGAAGAGGAGAGGAAGAAAGAGGAAGACAGAGAGAGGAAGCGGAGGGAGAAAGAAAAAGCTCAAACAAGTTCAGGACCAGCCACAGTGTTGCCAGAAGCAAAGCAGACAGAAGGAGTGGAGCTGTTGAGAGCAGATGCGAATTCCGAAAGTGCCAAGAACGCTGGCAAAGCAGATGGCAGTGATGGCTCATCAGAGCAAGTGATAGTGGTGGAGAAAGAGAGGAACGAGAAGGAAGATGAAAGAGAGCGCGAGCGGAGAGAGAAAGCGGAGCTGAAGGCGACGCTGCGGCGGAACCGGCTGAAGAAGCGGGGCGGCAGCGGAGGGGCGAGCAGCGACAAGCAGAATGCGCTGCGGAAGAAGCGGCAGATGGCAGCGCTGATCGGCATTGAGCTGACAGGGCAAGAGAAAATGGCATCATCAGTGGATATCTACTTGGTTGTGCTGCTTGTTGTGTTTCTGCTGGTTGGTGGAGGTTTTCTTGCGAACTTCCTCGTCTTCAACTCGATCCGGAAGGCGACAGAAAGCCACGTGGCGACGCTGGCAGAAGTCGGGTCGATCATGGCGAATGCGTCGAGGATGGCGGTGCTGACGAAGATTGGGCTTGTCTTCTACATGAACGCCACGGGCTCTCCCGGAGATCCAGACAGCTGCCTCACACTCGATGCACAGCACGTGCTGCCTCCGCTGGCCGAGCTCGCAGCGCAGCTGGTGGCTGTCACGACCGACCTGTCTGAACTCGTGCGGACATCAGCGAACGACAACCATGTCTATGCACTCTGGGAGAAGAGGGAAGAATACACACACATCACAGTAGAGAACGGGCTGGCGACTCGGCAGAACACACGGGCAGACTCAGTCATTGGCATCCTGCGGTCGGTCTCACAGAACGTGATGAGCGAGGCGAAGAACTTGGTTGCGGCGATAGAAGCAGGGGGAGGTGGTTCTGCTTCTCTGAGCAACTCCTTCGCGACGCAGATGCTTGTTTCCCTGGCGACAGTGCCTGGCTTGCTGACTGAACGCATCAAGGCGATTCTGGCGACAGACAGTGCGAACATGGAGAAGAACATCACGAAGATGTCAGCCATCATCACAGCTGCCCTGTGTGTGTGTGTGGTTGCAGCGATGGTGCTGCTGAGTGTGTTTGTCGTGGTGACGATGCGGAAGGCGTCGGAGAAAGGGAAGCAGTCGCTGCTGGTGCTGTCGATGGTGCCACGTTCAACCATCGGAGGGCTGCTGGCGCGGCTGCAGGATGTGACAGCGATAGAGAGCGAGTTGGAGTGGCAGAAGGCAGACGAGAGGACAGAGCTGGGGTATGAGGAGCTGGTGGCGAAGGAGAACGAGGAGAGGAGGAGAATCGAAGAAGCTAGGCTGAAAGCAGAGGAAGAGGAGAGGATGAGACAGGAAGAGGCAGAAGCAGAGGCGGAGGCGGAAGCAGCAGAGAAACTGAAGCAAGAAGCGATGCTGACTGCGTCGCAGGAGCAGATGCTGATGAATGAGCAGCAGCAACAGCAACAACAGTTTATTTTACAGAACTTCCGCTCTCCCTCACAGTTCTCTTTACTTCCTCCAATGCAGCTTGGGAATGTGCCATCTTCTTTTTCTTCATCCTCTTCTTCTTTCCAGCACTCCCTCAGCCCATCCGCGCAGAACATGCAGACAGTCCAAGCGATGCAGGCGATGCAAGCACAGAAAGAACAGCAGATTCTGTCTCTCCAATACAACATGCAGCAGCTGGAGATGATGCTTATGCAAGTTGAGTCTGCGATCCAACAGACAGAACAGCAGCAAAATGCGATTGCGTTCCAGGCGATGACAATCGCCCAGCAGATGAATACACACGCACCGGGGGAAGACATCCAGCTCCAGCAGCAGATGCAGCAGCAACTCCAGCAGCAGCAGTACTTGCTTGACCAGCAGTTCCAGCAGGGCCAGGTGGCGCTGAGTCAGATGAGTGCACAGCACCAGCAGATTCAGCAGCAGTTGGTAGCGAATGTGAGCGCGCTGAATGCGCTTTTGCCGGCAGATCAGAGCAATGGAGTGATTGCGCAGTCGGGGGTGAAGGGCTCGGGTGATCTTGTGTCACTGGTCAGCCACGACGGCTCAATCTCTCATGTGAGCATGAAATCATATGGAGCAAACAGGAGGAAGGAGAAGCACAGAAGCAAGAGCAAGAGCAGAAGTAAACGCAAGCACAAACATAGACATCGTGTGAGTGAAAGCAGAGAGGAGGAAGAAGAAGAAGAAGAAGGGTCGGATTCTTCCTCGTCTGGTGGCAGACATGGCGAAAGAGGAAGAAAAGGGAGCAGGAAGAAGAGGGGAAGGAACGACGAGCGGAAAAGAAAGCATTCGAAACGGCCGCCGTCGCTTGATCTGGAGATAATACAAGGAGGTGACGGGAGTGAGGAAGGAAGGCAGAGAAGAGGGAGAAAGGGACAGCAGGGGTACAAAGTGAAAGTGAGATATGGCGAAGTAAAAGGGATGGATGAATCAGAAGAAGAAGAAGAAGGGTCGAAAGAGCGCTACAAGGAAAACGAAAGGGGAGAAGGAGACAGAGAAAAGAAGGGGAAAAGAGAAAAACGGAATTCGATCAGCTCCCTTCACAAGCGTCTGAGAGATCGCTACCACAGAGCGCGAGGAGGAGGAGGAGGAGGCGATGATCGGTTGTATCAGTCAGACAAAGCCGAAGGCGAAGCAAATGTAGACAGCCACCAGACAGCCCGTGCCTTAGCTCTGGATGTTCCGCCGACGCCTCCTTCGCCCTCAGTCGCTGGTGCAGCGCATGTGGATGTGGCAGAGCTGAATGTGCATGTGCGCACAGAGAGGGAGTGGAACGAGTGGCGGTCGAACATGAAGCACGCTGTGGCAGAGCTGCAGACGAAGGCGAGAAAGTTTCCCTCGTTCATCAGCGTCCGCGCCGTGCTGCAGCTGACAGTCGCGATTGTGTGTGTGTTGGGCCTGTTAGTCGCGACAATCATCGTCGGCTTTACTTCCTTCACGAAAGTGGAAGCGCTGGGCAACCAGCTCATTTTGTCGTCGATCCGCCATGTGCAGATCATGCAGCTCAATTACTACGCAATGCAGCTTGTCTTTCCCAACAACCCCGCACCAATCACAAATGTTGTTGACTCCAAGGGAACATCTCCAGTCAGCAGAGACCTGTGCCACCTGATGAACAGCAAAGCAGAGCTGCAGAAGCTGCTGGCGAGGGCAGTGATGGACTACCGCAACACCGACGACCACCTCAGATACGGCTCTGACTACATCCGCAGCAAAGTCCGAAGCGAAGAGGCCGAAAAGGGGGTGGTGGTGGAGGAGATTGCACAGGATGCCACAATTGCAGGGCTGAAGACAACTGTGCTGGAAGGTTCACTTCCATCGGTGGATGTGCTGATGGTGCAGCGCACGTCTTGCTTGCTGAAGAACCGCACGAAATGTGAAGAGAAGCCAGACAGAAATGTGCTGATGACGCAGCGGTTTGCTGGCCTTGATGGGCTGATCCATGTGTTTCTCCGGGACTGCCTGTATCTCTCACACATCAGCCTGGCCGATGTCAATTCGAGCAATGCACAATTCCTCCGACTGTTCAGCATCGCCAGTAACGACCTCACCGAAGGCTCGGAGATCCACACGCAGCTGATTCGCGCGCAGACAGAGGTCGAAATCGGCGATGCGGAGAAGATGAACCGGACGATGGCGATCATCAACCTGGTGATATTTCTGTTTGTGGTGCTGTTTGTGATGCTCCCCTTGCGCTCGTTCTTCACTGACCTAATGAACCAAACGAAGCTGCTGCGCGACCTGATCCCGTCGATTGAAAGAGAAGACCTGCAGTGGAAGGACGAATACGCCACAGCTCACCCGCCGCTCAACTTCGCCAACAAGCGCCTGCTCACGTTGCTCGCATCGGTAGTTGAAATCGCAGAGGAGAAGAGCGAAGTAAATGAGCAGTCGAGTTCAGGGGCAGGCGCGTCTGTGTTGCTCCCCACAGCTGCTGGTTCGTCTTCGTCTGGCTCATCTTCTTCTTCCTCATCTTCTTCTTCTTCTTCTTCTGACTCTGGTCTATCAATAGCTGCAGACCCGATGCTTGTGCAGGCGGCAGAGAATGTGCTGTGCACGATGAAGAGCCAGTTCGACCGGGAAGCGCAGTGGATGATCACGCTGTGCCCGCAGTCGTATCAGGAAGGAGATGCCATTGAGCACATAAGAGAACACAAGTTTCTTCTGAAGGAGGCGTCGTATCTGCTGCGGCTGCTCATCCACCGCCCCGACACGTCGCTGGTGACGTCGAACGTGGTGCAGTCGTTCTTCATCCAGCACATCGTGACGAGCGACATGGAGCTTGGGAGGGTGATCACAGCGTATGCACAGAGGAGAGAGGAAGAGGAAGAGGATGATGAGGATGATGATGATGAAAGTGATTCGTATAGCAGTGATAGCGAGTGGAGAAATGGATCGGATGAGGGAAATGGAAGTTCGACTGGAAGGAGTTCTTCTTCTTCTTCTTCGATGTCGTCTTCTTCGTCTTCTCCTCATCGTACGAGAAAGAGAAAGAACAAATGAAAGGTTAATGAGAAAACAAGTTTTAAATAAACAATAAAAAAATTAATCTAATTATAATCGCATTTCAATGAAAGTAACACATTTCATTTTCATTTCACTTCTCATTTCAAAGATAATTTTTCCCAATGTCTTTTTTTCTAGTTGTTTCTATTGTTTCTATTATATGTTTGTATGTTTCCGTTCTCGAACTTTATTCCATTTCACTTATAAATAATTTTTTCTTTTCTTTTCTTTTCTTTTTTCAGTTACATTCAAGTTTGCTTTCGATATGTATAATTTTGATTTGAAATTTCCTTTTTATTTCTTTTTTTTTACAATCCAACACAAAAGAAATGTTAGAAACATCTTGAAAAAAGAACTGTCTTTATCGAGATTAACGAAAAAAAAATAAAAAGAAAGAAAGAAAGAAAGGAGAAAAAAAAGAACGTTTTTATTTGGCATATTGACGTGAAAGGCCAAACAATGAATTCATTTCACAATCACACTTATCCCACCAAACTTCTTCTTGCTCATTTGGTTGTTGCTGACTTGGGTTTTGCTACTGCTTTTGGGGTGACAGCCTTTTTCGCAGTGGTTTTGGCGATTGGCGAGCGGGCTGTGACTTTTGTGGAGGCGATTCTTCTGGGAGTGGTTGAAGCAGGCGAAGAAGGTTTTCTTGCTGAAGACAAAGAGGAAGAGGTAGAAGAGGAAGAAGAAGATGGTGATGAAGGAGAAGAAGGAATAGTGGAAGAAGAAGAGGAAGAAGAAGCAGATGAACTAGAAGGCTGGCCCATCTGCTGTCTTCTTTCTTCATTGCCTGTTTTGCTGATCGGATGTGTTGCTGAATACGGCGGCACTTCTTCTTCTTGCCCCATCCGCCCTGTGCGCCCGCTGCGCTTGTTCCGAATGATTGACTGGTCGATGTTCTCAATCTCTTCAAGCTCTTCTTCGTCGTGGCTCGGGGGAACCTCCAGTGATGTAACAAGAGGAAGGAAGCCAAGTTCCTGATGTATGTGAAAAGGGGTGGAGGGTGAGGGTGAATATGAAAGGAATGAGCAATTATTCCAAATGGGAAAAAAGATTAATAAATATAATAATAATAATAATAATAATAGCAATAATAATAAATTCAAAATAAATAATGAAATAACTACAAATGCTATCAATCATCCTGCAAATCCACACCTCGAACGGGATCTCGTACTGCTTGAGGATGTCCTCATAGAACCGAATGGTCTCCCTGTGCGCCTTCGTCAGCTTCTCCAGGTCGTCTTCGAGTCTGTGTATTTCCTGGTTCTTCTGCTTGATCACATCCACGGCAGTGTCGCGTGCTTCTCTCTGGTCAACTCCGCCAATCATGCCATCACCATCGGGATCGGCAAGAAGAAGCAGCTCGGACAGTTGGGCATCCTGATTGGGAAGGGAAGAGAGGAGGGAAGAGAAATAGAGAGAGAGAGAGAGAGAGAGAAGGAAAGAGAAAGAGAGAGAGAAAAAAAGAGGAGAAGGAAGAGCAGAAAATTGAAGTGTTGGTAGATAAAATAGAAGAATAAGAAAGTGTGAAGTTATTATAAATATAGTGAATAAATTATTAAGCATATTGTCATTGAAAAATAAAGTGGAGGTTTCAAATGTTAATAAATAAATAAATAAATAAATAAATAAATAAAGATTTAATTCACACTCTTCTCTCCATCATTTCGTTCAGCTTCGCCATCTTCTTCTCCATCAGCATTCCGTGGAGCAGCGCCGACTGCTGGATGCTGTAGGCCTCTTTCTCAAAGGCCTCCTGCAGCTCGTCTCTGTCCCGCTCCTCCTGCGCACACCGCTGTGTCAGCACCTCGTGCTCCCAGCTCAGCTGCTCCAGACGCGCTTTCAGTGTGAGCTCCTTCGACTTCGCTTCGTCGAGTTGCATTTTTTGCTATGGATGGGTAGGGAAGAGGGGGAAAGGGAAGAGGGGGAAGTTGGGGTGATGTATGTTTTGAGTTGAAGATGGAAAGGAGGTTAAATGATTGTTAAAGAATTTTTATATATGCAATATGTATATGATGTGTGAAAGCATGCATCATTCAGAACAGCATTCGTTGAGGAAAAGTTAAGGGAGAAAATTAAATTGTCAAAAAAAATAAATAAATAAATAAAATGAATCATTTAACCTCATCCCAAGTTTTAAGCCTCTGTCGGAGCCTCTCTGATTCTTCCACTGCTTGCCGAAGTGGCTCTTCTTCTTTTTTGCTTTCAGCAGCTGTCTGACTCAGCATCTTTCGTTGCGCTGCCTCTATTTTTTTCTTCTCACTGACTTGCCCCTTCAGCTGTT
This sequence comes from Monocercomonoides exilis, assembly GCF_001643675.1. Classification (NCBI taxonomy): domain Eukaryota; phylum Preaxostyla; order Oxymonadida; family Polymastigidae; genus Monocercomonoides; species Monocercomonoides exilis. The sequence continues at coordinate 896,997 of NW_027150547.1, read as the reverse complement.
CAATTAATGTGAAGTGTTCTTGATGAGTGGTTTCATTGTAATATGCTTTGATTCGATGGAATTCCTAGAAGAAAAATGTTTAACAAAATGTTGACACGAATTTGAATGATTAATTCTATTTCTTTTAGTATTATTATCACACTTCAAGATGCTTTTCAGTCAGTTTGGTGATTTGTTGACGTTTTGCATCATTGAGAGCTGTTATCTCCTTTTTGCGTTGTGCTTCCATTTCATCTCGCAAATCCCGAATAATTTCATCATATTTATGAATCATTTCTCTCACTTCCATTTCGTGTTGCTGTCGGATTTCTGATATTTCTCGATCATGCGCCTTAAATAACATTATATCAAATATGAACAGCTTTGACAAAGAAAATGCAAACAAGTTTTTCCCTAAAAAACAATTCCGATTCATCCAAATCAACTCTTTTAAATCTTTCCTTTGCGTCTCGCCTTTCAATTTCTGTTTCTCGCTCTGAAGTTCTCAGTTCATCAAGGTCTCGAGCAACATGAACGATGGCTTCAGTTTTCTTTTGAGATAATTCATTTTGATACTCATAAAGCAAATGGTTTAGCTTTTGAAGATATTCCTATATTAGATAAATTTGCTTGTAAAATGGATCATTCTAAATAATTAAAAAACTTTTTTCATGATGCGATAACTCTCGCGTTTTTCTTCGGCAAGTCTCTCTTGATTACGTATTTCCGATTGAAGTGCTTTAACTTCTTGCTTTTTAAAAGTTAGAAATGTTGATATTCTTTCCTAATATTAATAAGAATCAAATATAATCAAATATTGATAATTTTTAATTATTCAAACTCTTTCCCCGACATATTGGTCTTTTAGCATCTGCTCCATCTCATACTCTTTCTTTGCCTGAAGCACTTTTTGAATTTGTGCTTCCTTCTCCTCTGCTTCGGTCATTTAAAATAAACGATTATACCATAATTACATACATATTCTTAATAACCTCCAATCATCGATTCGACAATTTCTTCACAAAAAATAAAATCTATAAATGAAAATGGATGACGATATATATGCAAAACGAAAATATCAATTCAAAATTTTTTTGGATAATTATTTGCATTTTTTCGTTTTTTTAATGAAAAAAATGTTTTTTTCGTAATTTTTTATAAATATCTTTTTTTGTTGATCTAATAAATGAATGCTTCATATACAATCGAAAAACAATTTCCACAGTTTTTGATAATCAGTTAAACAACCATTTATGAAAAAAACTTGAGGAAGAATTTCAAACTTTCATAAAGAAACTGATAGTTTGCACTAATTATTTTTTTTTTTTCAATTTCTTTTTTGTGTTTTTTGTTCCAAAATTAAAAATAAAAATAGCAAAAACATCTTTCCTGAGATGAATCACAGCACAGACAGAAAAAACTATTTCAATAATTGAACCAAAAAGATTTATTAATAAAAATAGAATAAAAAATGAAAATACGAAATTGTGATAAAAACACATTTCATTTTTATTTTTTCTATAACTGCAAGAGGAATAATTCAGAAAAATTAGCTCGAAACAAACTTCATCTCGACTCACTCATGTTGTGTTCGAGTCTTTATTTTCGTGTTGACTGAACATTGCAAAAAACAATTATTGAAAGATGTGAAATTTTGGATTTGCTTTTTTGGAGATAACAATAATGTTTTTTTGCCATGTTCAGTCAAAACAAAAATGAAACGCTCATATGCTGAATGAGTCAGTTTCGACAAAATTTATTACCATGAAAAATACCTGAATAATACCTGTTTCAGTCACCGAAATAACAATATTTTTCAGTTATTTGTGTGATGTCTAGTATTTCTTGCATTAACAATAATAAATTGATGTAAAATTTTTATTTTTTGAATGATTTTCAGTCCATTTTTGAACGCAATGCAATCCATTAATTTTAATTCTGAATTAAATGAAATATTTTTAAATGATTATTGATTTCATTCGTATAATATTGAAAAAAGTTAATTTTTTATCCAGAAACGGTTTGTTCATGTTTTTTTTTAAATAAAATTGACTTCAGACAAACTGTTCTATTTTTGAGTGTTTGAAAGGGATTAAAGAATCATATTCTGTGAATGATTGTTCCACTGAAATCATGAAAAACTCCAATTTAAAATTTTTGTGCAAAAACATCGAAAAGTTGGTTTTTTCAAAAAACAATTATTGATTGTTGAATCAAAGAAAAAAAAATTTTTTTTCCATCCAAATAACATTTTTGTTTGTCACGAACGAAAATATTATTTGCAGTTTCATGTGATGATGAATATTGGTTTTGCAATAAAAAGTTTGAGTCAAAATTTATTCTTCCAAAAAATTTTTAATGTATTTTTTAATTCAATAGATACAATGCAGATTAAGTTGGGAAATTTGAATTAATTGAGGTTTTTTAAATAAACCTATGTCAATTTGAATTAATACCACCCAATTCAAATAAAAGGGAAAAAATTTAAAATCTTCATCCTAATTCAAATTAGAAAAGATCATTCAAATTAATAATAATTGTTGGAAAGGAATATAAAACAAACAAAAAACACTAATTAAAACAAAGTGGAAATAAATGAAAAATCAAACCTTTTTTGACTGTTTTATTTACGAAATCTTGATAATTCTACGGAAGCGTGAAAATAAGCTCAAATTAAATAAATGTTAAATAAATAATTTGTTAATAAAGTGAAAATGTTATTTGTTTTGAATTTTAAGAGAAGAATGATTCGCTTCGAAGATAATTTTTATAGTTTTTGCATAAATAATAAAAAGAAAACAATAATATTCTGAAAATTCTGATGAATAAATTTGTTTCATTTGGGTGTTTTATAATACAGAATGAATCATCACCATTTTCATGGAATAGTGATCTTAAAGTTGCAGAATCGTATGTCCATTTCCTTTTTCTTTTCCTTTTTTCTTTATTTCCTTTCATTTTTTCCCTCATTCTCTCTTTTTCCGTTATATCTAAATTTTGAATTGTTCTTTCTCTTTAATTTTCTCATTCTTTTCACGTTGCACATCATCTATATTTTTGTTATCAATTCTTTCTTCCTTTTCATTCTTCATCTCCACAAATCTCTTATGAAAGCTTCTTTTCAAAAAAAGCGTATTCTTCCTTTCACCTTTGCTTCTGTTTCCATGAACATTCATCATACTCTTACAGTTATTTCTCATCAATCTCAAAAGCACTTGTTATTCTTTGCTCATTTATTAGCCCGTGAAAGTGGAGGCTCTCACCGAAAATGCGTTGGTTGGGGCAGATGATGCGAATGAGATGCACCCGCCATTGGTTGCAGTCTGTTGGTTTTGTGGAGCTGAGTTGATGCTGGTGATGGTGCAGTTGGCGAGGGAGAGGGAGAGGGCAGGGGAGGTGGCAGAGGAGAGGACACAGCTGGAGGGGGTGGCTGTGGAGGTGATATCGGTGATGCTGGAGGAGTTGAGGGTGAGGGGAGCGGTGAGGGAGGTGAGGTGGAAGATGCTTTGGCAGTTGAGGGCGAGACTGGTGATTGCTGTGTGGTTGAGGGCGAGGGAGCCAGCAGTGAGGAAGAAGAGGGGAGTTTTTATTGTTATGGAGGTTGTTCCAGCGATGATGGTTGTGTTGAGGTTGAGGGAAGGGGAGTTTTGGGAGAGGTGGAAGAGGATGGGGGCGATTGGATTTGAGGAGTTGTGTGCGATGGAGATTACAGAGACTGTGAGGGAACCCTGGGTCTGTTGAAAGAGAGCAGAAGAGGCAGATGGATCTGGTGAAGAAGATGTTGATAATGATAATGAGGATGAAAATGAAGAAAATGATGATGTTGATTGTGAAGATTGTGAACATGAGATTGGTGGTTGGGGAATGCCACTGGAGGCGATGGTGTTGGCAGTTGTGCTATTTCCTGTGATTTTTGTATTTTATGCACTGAATTTGAGAGTCCTTGTGGGAGTGAAAGGAGACGAGAAGAGAGAGGGAGGAATCGCTGAAGGGAGCAACGCATCCGAGTGCATACTCCACTGTGGCGCATGGGATCTGTTGAGTTCTATCACAGACTTCAGCATCAGTTCCACCATTTGGCACGATTTTGAATGTTGTTATGAGAGGGAGCCAGCCGTTATATACGGGGCTATCTGCGGTATAGTTATTCCATACTCTTTGTGTTGGGGTTGTTGAACCGCATTGCTGGAATGGAGATTTGGTGATGATACTTCCGTAAAAGAATACATCATTCCCTCTGCCATTAGTTGCGGAATTGCCATCAAAGAAGCAGAATGTGATGAATTTGAACCCGCTCATCCAATCATATGTTCTTGTGCAGCACAGCGCAGCACCGCCGTAGGTAGTTGGATTTTCGACTTTGTTGTTGATGAACTGGCACTCTTGGAGCAAATATTGAAGAGGTATTACTGGTGGAGGGTAATGAAACGTGACTGCACCAGCTGCATCACCTCCGGTATTAGCAATACTGACACATTTCGAAAACAGGAATTGACCGTTTGATGTCATATTGTCAAGCACGATATCCCAACCAGTTCCAATGTTGCTACTTATTGAGCAATTATCCACTCGGTTTTCTGATAATACCCAAACAGAACTGGATTGGGGCCAGCCAACATAAGCAGCACCTGCATGTGCAGCTGAACAACTTGTGAAATTGGATTTTGCAATGTTTACATTTAATAAATATCTGTAAAACAACGCCCCGTCAACATCACCACTAGAACAATTGTTGAATGAACAAGACGTGATTGAGAGATCTGCATTTGTGCATTCAACATAAAGAGCTCCGCCGTTATTTGATCCACCAGTTGAATCTTTCCATGTGCACCATTCAAAGTGATGGCCGTACTGTCCGAATGAAGCCAATCTTCCTGGTGCTTCTCGCTGAGATTCTGTTCCAATATGAACAGGAGCATTTTGTGAAGAGAGTGTTTGGTGGAAAAAGGAAGCGTTGAAGGCAGAGAAGAAAGTGTCGGAACTGTTGGCAGAAGAGGCAATAGAACAGTTGATGGTGTTTTTAACGTGCTGGAAGCGAAAGCTGTTGATGGGGACACGAGAGAATAAATGTTTGCCACAATTGAAATAAGTATTTCGTTTGTGAGCAATCCTGAGGATGGATAGCGTTGCAAATGTGGGATATACAAAAGCAAAAGGTTTATGGAATTTGGATCTGTAAGAAAATTGTGTAATCTGCAAAATAAGAAGATAAAAATCGAAAAAGAAAAATTTGTTAAAAATAGAAATGTTTAATACTCGACAGGAAATCTTGAAAAATAACCACATATTCCTTTAAACATTCAGTGTTTTATATATTTCTTGTTAATGATTTTTAACATTGTTTTTCAACAAGGTGAAAAATGTAAAACAATATTGTTTGAAAATTGCTGTTGCTTAAAACAAAAAAAGTCGTAATTACCTAATGAGTGCTGAACAAAATGGAACAGAAGTTGTCATTGGTGCTTCGGTTTAAAAGAAACAGTTCACAATTGTGAAGAAATAAACTGAAAATTTGATAAAGCTTTTATGATTTGTATATTGGGAAAAATGACTTTTTAATTGTTATAATCAAACAAACTCACATTATAAAGCTGGAATTTTCGATTGAATAAGTTAGAACAGTCTTTTAAACGAATTATCGAATTTTTCTATTTTTTCGAAGAAGATTATTGAAAGATCAAAATTTTTCTAAAAGAGAATCAAAAGAAACTTCAGTATTTCATATCAATCTTTTATGCGATTTATTTAATGTTATCTATTTTCATGTTTTGAACATTCAATTCAAAATTGGATGAAGATTTTAAAAATAAGCAAGTCAATTCAAATAAACAGGGGTTATTTTAAATAACCCCCACAATTTTAAATTATTTTTTCAATTTGAATAATTTGATTTAATCTGCATTGTATCTAATATATATATTCTTTAATCATTGTTGATTGTTTTTGGAATAAATTTAATTCAAAATGAATGTTCATCAAAAAAATGCAAATTTGTCCTTTTGCAAAAAAAAAAAAAAAAAAAAAAAAAAAAAAAAAAAAAAAAAAAAAACGACTGCAAAGTGCAATTATTTTCAATAGAATGTTTTCAATTTGACAATTTGTTTTTTATACAAGAGAGATGAATATTCAGCTTGAAAAAGTCAATAATAATCCTCCTTTTTTTGTTTGAATGATATTCTGAGTGTTCTTTTGAAATATCTTGACGAAACAAACTATTTGATTCAAATATTGTTTTGAAGGAGACAGATTTAATTTTTTACCTAGACTCCGAAAAGAAAAAACATGGAAAATATTATTATCAATGTTTATTTTGAAGTTTTTTCAAAGCACAGATATCGCACAAAATACCGGACAAGATCGATTTCACAATATATGCAAGAGGAATAATTCTGACAATTTTCATCAAAATATATCTCATCAATGCAAACTCAAATGATAAACGAGACTTTCAAAATAGCTTCATTTGAACCAAGAAATAAAATATTTTTGAAATCTCGGAGAAACTCATAATCCTATTTCTACGAGATTTTAATAATATATTTCTCTGAGCACAAATGAAGCTATTTTCAAAGTTTCTTATATCAAATGAGTTTGTATTGATGAGATATATTTTGATGAAAATTGTCAGAATTATTCCTCTTGCAGTTATTGTGAAATTGATCTTGTCCGGAATTTTGTGCGATGTCCAGTATTTTATGCGATATCTGTAATTCAAACAATTTTTCATTTTTTTTTCAGTTAATAAAATTAATTCTCAAATTAATAAGCTTTTTGTTTTAAAAAAGTGGAGGTATTGATGTTGACAAACTCTTTTTTTATCACTTCAATTTGGACTAAATTCAACTCAATGCAACTAGATAATAATTCTATTTTTTTCAATCTTTTTTCAAAGAATACAAGGTTGATATATGACATCTTTCAAATTTCGATTTATAAATCATCATCATTTATTCATTAATTTATTATGTTAATATTTTAATTCTAACAAAAAAATTTTTTCTGGCGCCCTTAATACGTTCATTCATATTTCGGTATAATTTCGTATCAAATGTTTGGCTGGGTTAAATCAGCTGTCGGACATTTAAATCCATTGTCATGGAAGAAAGATAATAATGTGGATGAAGAAAAAGTTATCGAACAAAGAATGAGTCGCTCAAATCCAAGAAAAGATAATGAACAACTTATTAAAACTTTGACTGCTCCTTCATCAAGCGTACCACATGCTCAAGATTCTCTTCTTAAAGATTTACCAGATTATCCGGAACTTCCTCCTAAACATTCAGATGATGATCTTCCTGAGCTTGGATTGCCTGCACCTCTAATTCAAGTTCATGGAGTTCTGTTTATTTTCAATGGAAGAGCCCAACAATTTGAACTTGCCGAGCCATCATGCACAGTCAGCATTTATCCAACAACCAATGATACTTCTACTGCCAAACCGCAAAAAGGCAAAAAAACAAAACCGTTTTTTGATTTCAATTTATATATCTCAAAAGAAGATGGAACCCCACTTATCCTACATAGACTGACACCCGATTTGAATTTAACATTTTTAGATGCTCATCAATCATTTGTATTTGTTACTCATCTAGAAAGAACTGTCCTTACATTGACTGTTCGTATTGTTTCTTCAGATGAATTTGAACAATTTCGGACCGAGTGCATAAAGAAACTTTTTGAAGTTAATAATCAAATTCCATGGGAAAAATGTGAAGACCAAGAATTACTTTTGAACGGATCAAGAAAAACGATAACAGAAGATGATAAGGATGAAGACGAATCAGAACTTGATTTTGAAGAATATGACGACGAGCTGGAAAAGAAAGAAATGCAGCAAAGAGAACTTGAATTGATTGAGGCACGTAAAAGAGAGCTTAACTTAAGAGCACGCGGAGATGAGATGATTGAAAGTGAAGAAGAAGAAGAAAAAGAAGAAGAAGAAGATGATGAAGAAGAAGAACATGATCGAAAAGCAGAAAAAAGTTCTTCGGCAACTGCTTCTAGCAAACATGAAGACAACAGGCTGCTTTTAGTCGGAAGAAGTGTACCTCGCTCATTTGTGATCACGTCCAATGGTGGAATTGATATCTACGGACTTCCAATGCACCCCGAAGACGAAGATGAGGAGGAGGACGAAGAGGAAGAGGAAGGAAAACATTCACGTGGGAAAAAATCCAGACGCGGGCAAAACAGCGGGCCGATGAAGAAAATCCACACATTTTCAACAGTCAAAGGGCTTGCATCGTCGCTGGGAGCAAGCAGCGACGGCATGATCCAGCTTGTTGCTGAGCGGTCACACCCGTCGCAGGCGATGCTGTACCGAAGCGACAACCAGATGCTTGTGCGGCATCCGCTGGACATGAGCCGGGTGATGGCGCTGGACTTGGAGCGCGGACAAGTGGTGGAGGAGTGGGGCACGAACGAGGTTGGCACGAAGATCGACGGGCTGATCGGAGCGACGAAGGAGTCTCCGCATTCAGACAACCCTCTGTTTGTCGCCTTCAACAAGCAGGGACATTTCCTGATGGATCCGCGAATCGCTTCCCAGGCATCGTCATCGTCCACAGCGTCGTCGATCTCGACGCTTCGTGGCGAGTCAGATGGGTTGCACGGTAGGCTTTGCAGCGATGCTGGGCATTCGTTCTTTTATTCACCTTCAACGAGAGCAAACCTCCTTTGTGAGGCATCTACGATGAACGGGTGCATCGTGTCTGGCTCGGCGAAGGGCGACCTGCGCTTCTTCGACGAGTCGCTGAAGAACCGCGCGAAGACGATGATGAGCGTTGGGCCTGAGGCCATCATTGGAATAGACGTGAGTGCAGACGGAGAGTGGGTGGTGGCAACAACACAGACGTGCCTGCTGGTGGTGCCGACGCTGCTGTCAGCATCAACCGAAGCCTCGCCTATCAGCTGCTTCACGAAGTCGATGCCGCGCGAAGACAAGGCGCGTCTGCAAGTGCGCAGGTTGGAGCTGTCGTATCGGGATGTGATGCGTTTGGGCGGGCGGGTGTGCTTTACGCCAGCGAAGTTCGATGATGAAGGATGGGTCACGATGATGCTGACACAGAAGGACAGAGAAGGAAGCAACAGCTCGAAGAAAGAGGAAGGAAAAGAAGAGAAGAAGCGGAGATCGATGGAGGTTGGCTTTGATGACGAGGGCGGTGAAGGGCGGGCGATGCCGAAGGAGCGTGCGATTGTGACGACTTCGGGTCCGTTTATCATCACGTGGAACATGCGTCGTGTGAAGCAAGGCAAAGTGACTGACTATCAGATGAAGAGGATGCCACAGATTGTTGTTGATGGCGACTTTTCGACTTCTCGCACGCTTTCACAAAAGGGCATTGTGGTGGCGATGGAGAACGATGTGACAGTTGAAGGAATACACTTGAAGAAGTAGGAGCAATTTTATTTTTTTCGTCTCTTGTATTTCTTGTGGTACAATGTCTAAATCATTTTTTTTGTTGTTGTTTTCTTTCTTTTTTTTCTGATTTTACAATTTTCGAAATAGTTTCATTTCTAATCCTCAATTTTTTTATCAACATCTTTAATATGATGCGTTACAAGGCAAAACCGACTTATCCTTTGTCTATAAAAAAAGAATAAAGTTCCTTTAATATTAATGAATTAGATTGAGGAAGAGTTTTTCTCATTAAAACTTCATAAATAGCAAATGAATTGACTCGAAAATTTGAATTCTGATGCAATGTTATATTTTTGACTAATTTTTTCAAAAAAAAAAAAATTGAACAAATAGAGAACATCTTTCTTATTTCTTTCTTCCAGCGTAAATCATTGACAATTCGAAGACAACAAAAAGATGAGTAATAACCAAGAATATTTTGAATTTATTTGAAGCATATGATATAATGAATGAACAATTACAGATATAATAATTCACATAAATGCACAATTGATAATTTTACTCCTTTTTCTGAACTTTCGCCTTTTTCTTTTTATCTTTATCAGTTCTGGGAATTTTCTCAAGTGGAGGAATTGGTATATCTTTTGTTGATTGGTTATGTGCATTTTCTAATTCTTTTGCAGCCTTTTTAATTTTTCGAAGAATAATAAAGAATCCAACAAATGGAAACAGAATAAGAAGCACTAACACCACAAGCTATACAAGTGTCAAATAATAATAATAATAAATAGATGTCTTTAAACCAAGATTCTTTTTGATGTCTCTTCTGGCCATTCTACCATTTGCAAAAGAATAAACTAACTAAAAAAATTACTTTTTTGATCTAAATAACGATTTTTGAAATCCAAAGTTTGGCTAAGATAATTTTGTTATTTTTGAAACATTGTCACAACAGATTGACAATTTCAAAGGCAAATATGTTTGAGTTATGAAATTCAAGGATATTGCAGAAAGGGATTCTATTTCTGCTTTTATTTTGTTTTGGTTCATGCACATGATTTCTTGACTAATATTCAACAAACGAATTATATTTTAAGCGAATCATAAAACAAACCTCCATTGCAAATTTATTTTATTGTCCTTTGCACGTTTTACAAGTGCATCCATTCTGCTTTGATCTTTGGTTGTAAAAGGAAGCATAGCACCTTTTGGAATTGGTATTGGAGATGAATGAGAAAGCTCGGAAGGATATAATCCGATCCAAGTTATTGAAGGTACACATAACTCCTCTCGATCAATTCTTTCCTTGGAATTGTGAATTATGAAATATATTCTTAAAGAATAACATAAACATACAACAGGTCCATATGAATACAATAAAAGAATGTCAATTCCAAAGGGGTCCGCATCAACGAGAACATAAAAGGGTAGATCTGGACAGTCACAAGACAATTGATGAAGAAAATTCAATGTTTTAAGATCTGGATAGCCTTTTCCCTAAATCTTTCAACAATTTTTTCTCGCAAAGAAAACGATTTCAAACCGTGACAATAATGCAGTTTGCGGTTACGTCATATCTTTCATTTATCAACGATTGAAATATTGCATCTTTTTCAACAATTAAGACGAAAGACGCTGTTGACGAAAAATGACTGTACGTTGTTTGAGGATTAATCAGATGATGAGAATGACCCAAAGTTGTGCGACTTCCATCTTCATTAAACGAAACATTTCCGATTACAAGACCTTTTGGCGAAGCAAATACATTCAATGAATATCGTGGAACTTTCAGAAACGAAGCTAACTCTTCAATCGCAGCATTACTAGTTGATTGCGTTTGAAATAACCCAACATCCATGTAAAACAAATCACTTCAAAGGCAACAAAAGATAATTTAAAAATGATTTTCCGAGTATTTTAAATACCGCTTTGTTGTCCGTTTATTTTCCACAAGAAGTTTGTGAATGATGGACAGAACTCGAAAGAAAATGCATGCTTTCTTTATTGAAACTGAAAAATAATGCAAATCAGATGAGAATCTTTTGAATATATTTAACAAACAAGTTCTGGTTTCGGATTGTTCTTCACTTGTTGGATCTATAATTTTCCCTTCTAAAAGAAATTGAATTTGTTTCTCAGCAATTCTGAAAAAAACAAAAATATATTTTTTTTCATTGTTATTTTCGCTTATTTGTTTAAAAAAACAAATAACGTACAGTTCTATTTGCTTTATAATTTGCTCTCGCGTTTTTGTTTCCATTTTTAAATGTTTATTTCATTTTCCGGATTATTAAAAAAACTTTGGTTTCCCACTTTCACTACCATCTCAAAAAAGGAGAATTATTATATTTCACCAAGATAATACGAAATATTACAAGTTAATATTTCAAGCATAGTGCGTTTGATATCAAAGATAGATTGTGGGCCATCAACCATAATTTGTGCTGAGGTCTGAATTTATACAATATTAATTTATTTTTCCTTATTAAGCACTATTCGTTTTATTTTCCTGAAAATTTTATCGTTATTATTATTTGTCTACATTTTGCTTTGGGCGACCATCCTCATAAAATGCTTGCTATTCCAGAATCCTTTGCTGAGAAGTCTAATTTATGTCAAGCCATTCTGTGTGCATAAATTTTTGAAGCGAATAACTCTTTTTTATCTTTAACTTTCGTCCTGCCTTTTTATGATTTTGTTAAATACGTTGTGGATATTATCCACAGAAATATCCGTCAAGAGCCCTAAGTCCCGGGGGTGATGATTTAGATGATCTTGAAGCACTCAGCGAAGATGAAGACACTTTTGAATGCAGGTTTTGAAAACATTAAAGTTGTTGTATCTTTCTTTATTATTCTCCATGTCGTTGTTTTGCAATTTAAAGCTATTGTGGTGTTCGTTCTCCAACTTGTGTCGTCCAATGCAACATATGCAAAAGATGGTTTTGCAATGGTAAAGGGAATAACTCTGGTTCTCACATTGTTATGCATATGGTTCGCTCAAAGCACAAAGAAATCAATTTGCATCCTGCTGGACCTCTTGGAGAATCTAAACTTGAATGCTACAACTGTGGAAATTGTAATTGCTTTGTTCTTGGATTTATTTCAGCAAAAGAAGAGTCAGCTGTTGTTCTTTTATGTCGGTTTGAATAATATTGTAAATTTATGTTTTTAAAAAAAGTGTTGAATAATTTCAAAAAACTGTAAAACATTAAGTGAACCTTGCGCATCTACCGCAAAAGATCCTTCTTGGGATACATCAGTATGGACTCCATTGATTCAAGAAAGAAGTTTCGTAAACTGGCTTGTTGGTGCGCCAAAAGATGCCGAAGAAAGGATGTGCAGGCGTGTATCTGCAAGTGAGATTGCACGATTAGAAGAGCAATGGGGCAGAGCAGCAAAGGCTGCAGCGGCAGCAACAGCAGCTTCGTCCAACAGTGGGTCGTCTGGAGGAGGCAGGCAACAGAGCCCTGCAGTTATTGATATTTCGGATGATAGAGAGCCTGATTTACTTCCGGTTCCTTTGAGATTCGAAGAGCCAGAGCGATATTTCACTGTCTTTGCACCTCTTATCACGATGGAAGGAGATTATGATCGGAAAATGAAGGAATCCCAATCAAAGTCTGGAGTAAATGTGCGGTGGGATATGGGATTGAATGGGAAAAGATTAGCATTCTTTCTGTTTCCAAAGGAAGAATCCGAATTTCGGTTGATGCCTGGAGATGAGCTCAGTCTGTACCATCAGGCTGAAGGAAAGAACCAAGAATTCAGCTGTGTTGGCCATGTTGTTAGAATGACAGCAAGTTTGGACTTTTTAATTAAAAAAGAGATTTTTCAGTATTTGAATGTTTTTTTAAAACATCTTTTTAACATTCTTAAAATTATAAACAACATTTCCCATCTTAACTAACTTAAACTTGCACATTTGTTGACACTCAGACGAAGAAGTCTGCCTGGAGCTGCGAAGCAATGCCGGCGTGAACCCGTCCATCACGACTGACTACGCTGTCCATTTTATGTGGAAGTCCACCTCATTCGATCGGATGACAGCTGCCCTGCGCACATTCACTGACCACCCAACATGCATCTCTCCTTATCTGCGCGCTCTCATCCTCGGCGACAGGCAGCTTGCCCTCACCTCGTCCCAGATCTTCTCCACGCCTCCAACCGAAGCCACCGCCACGCCTCAGATGATCGCGCAGCACATCGAGTCAGCCAAAGCAGCATACACAGAAGCAACTGGTTTCCCATTCCCTTCACTTCCCGAGCGCTTTTCTGCGCCGAACCTGCCTGACCTCAACCACTCCCAAGTGGCTGCTGTGAAGCAGGTGCTGACACGGCCGCTGACGCTAATCCAGGGTCCTCCAGGAACAGGGAAGACAGTCACATCTGCGACGATTGTGTACAACTTTGTGGCGATGAAGCAAGGGCAGGTGCTTGTGTGTGCGCCGTCCAATGTAGCTGTGGACCAGCTGACTGAGAAGATCGCGAAGACGAACCTGCGCGTGGTCAGGATGTGTGCGAAATCACGTGAAGCCGTTACTTCTCCAGTGGAGAAGTATACACTCCATTGGCAGGTGGAGAAGCTGCAGACGCCCGAGGCGATTGAGCTGCACAAGCTGCAGATGCTGCGGATAGAGACAGGCGAGCTGAGCGACACCGACGAGCAGCTGTTCTTCAAGCTCCGTCGCAAAGTGGAGAGAGAAATCCTTCTCAATGCAGACGTCATCTGCTGCACGACGGTTGGCGCAGGAGACCCGCGTCTGGCGGGGTACCAGTTCCAGCTCGTGCTGATTGACGAGTCAACACAGGCAACAGAGCCCGAGTGTTTGATTCCCCTGGTGAAAGGGGCGAAGCAGATTGTGCTGGTGGGCGATCACTGCCAGCTGGGCCCAGTGATCATGTGCAAAAAAGCAGCGAAAAGTGGTCTGTCGCAGTCGCTTTTCGAGCGTCTTGTGTTGTTGGGTATTCGTCCTATGCGTCTGCAGGTGCAGTACAGAATGCACCCTTGCTTGTCTGAATTTCCATCGGCAATGTTTTATGAAGGGTCGCTGCAGAACGGTGTGACGGCGGCAGACAGAACGATGCAGAGAATCATCGCAAAGGGAAAGTCGAAGGCGAAAGACAATGATTCTAGTTCATCATCATCGTCTTCTTCTTCTTCTTCTTCTTCTTCAAGCTCTAACAGCAACACGTATTATGATGGTTTCCCGTGGCCAGTAAGCGACAGTCCAATGATGTTCCAGATGTCAACGTCATTAGAAGAGATATCTTCGTCTGGCACATCCTATCTCAACAGATCAGAAGCAGAGAACGCAGAAAAGATAGTCACACGCCTCCTGCACTGCGGAATCTCCCCTTCCTCCATTGGTATCATCACACCATATGAAGGCCAGTGTGCTTATATCCCGTCAGTCTTGCAGCGTCTGGGCCCATTGAATGCAAACACATACAAGGACGTGGAAGTCGCATCGGTGGATGCGTTCCAAGGGAGAGAAAAAGATTTCATCATCTTCAGCTGCGTCCGAAGCAACGAGAAACAAGGGATTGGCTTCCTGAACGACCCAAGAAGACTTAACGTGGCCTTAACTCGTGCTCGTTATGGGCTGATTATCTTAGGCAATCCACGCGTTCTAGCAAAAGAAGCACTGTGGAACAACCTCCTTGTGCACTTCCAAGAGCGCCGCTGTCTTGTGGAAGGCACGCTGAACAACCTGAAGCAGGCGAACATCACATTCCAGGCACCCCGCAAGTTCATCCCGACAGTCAGATACATCCCACAAGAGGCGCTGACTGAATTCAGAGCAGCCGGAGGCAAAGCAGTGGGAGGGAAAAGCGGGTTCAATATGATGGGCATTGGGATCAGCTCACAAGGAGGTGTGCAGCCGGGGGTGACGGCGTGGATGGGCACGTACGGGCAGAAGGTGATGATCGCAGGTCCAGGTGCAGCGAATGGAGGAGGAGCAGCTGCGGGGAGTGCGCAGTTCATGGCGAGTTTGCCATCCTCGTCGCCGTTTGTGGCTGGGGCGCAGGCGATGCTGGGGAGCATTGGAGGAGGAGGAGGAGGTGCTGGTGGAGGAGGGAGAGGAGGAGGAGGAGGAGGAGCTGGAGTGACATTGCAAAGCACATCAACAGGAGGTATAACGATGATGAAGGCAAGTGGAGACAACCTTGCTGATGTTGTTGGGGCAGCATCGTCGCTTCCGGAAGGAGCAGCAGAAGGTCAGTTAGACAAGGCATCATCATCATCATCATCTTCTTCTTCTTCTTCTTCAACTCCGTCTTCCTCTTCTTCTGTTCCAACAAATCCGACATTTACTGCAATGTCGTTGCTGTATCCATGGATGGCACCTCATCTTTCTCATCAGACAGGAAAGACTACTGGAGCTAACTTGCCATCATCATCATCTTCTTCATCTTCTTCATCTTCTTCTTCATCTGCATCATCAGCATCAAATTCAGAATCTGCTGCTTCACAATCCAGCTCATCCTTAAAATCTGGTGCTTCTTCTTCTCATGTTTCTGCTTCATCATCATCATCATCATCATCATCATCTTCTTCTTCTTCTTCTTCTTCTTCTTCTTCTTCAACTCAAAAATCCGGAGCGAATTCATCCACCACATCTCAGTCATCTGCGCCCGCCGGCGACTGGGAGAAAGAGCTGGATGAGCTACAGGCGCGTGCTGACGCTGAAGCTGATGCGAAAGCAGCACGCGATGCACAAAATGCTCAAAGAGAAGCTGCTGCTGCTGCTTCTTCTGCTTCATCTGGTGCAGGAGATGGGGCAGATGGAGAACAAGCAGCGCCGAAGAAGAAAAAGAAGAAGAAGAAGAAGAAGAAGGGTGCAAAGAAGGCGGTGGAAGGAGAGCAGGAAGCAGAAGGGAAAGGAGTTGCATTGGGAAGTGCTGAGAATGAAGAAGCATCAACAACAACAGCAGCAGCAGCAAACGCATCGTCTGCTCCCGCACTTGAACAATCAGCAGCAGAAGCAGCTTCTTCTTCTTCCTCAACAACAACATCTTCTTCTTCCTCTCCTTCCTCTTCTTCCTCCTCAACCTCTTCTTCTTCATCACCAACTGCCTCATCCACACTGGATGCGCTCGCTGACCACTCGCAGTTCTCTCTAACGCCTCTGATTGAGACCGGCTTCACACTCGAGTCATACATGGAGCCTTCCTTCTCCCCTCTGGCACTGGGCTCCCAATCAACCTCTTCGACTGCCTCTGCATTCAACTTTGCCTCCGCGTTTGACCCAACCACGATGACCACTGACTTCTCCTCGCTGCTGCAGATGCCCTCGGGAAGCGGGTATGATTCGCAGTCGTTTAACTTGTCTCTTTCTTCGCTTCCTCCACCTCCTGGCCCTCCTTCCTCTTCGTCTGCAGACGGAGGCGATGGGTCTGTGGTGGGCGGGCTGGAGAGCCCCACGCGGCGCTTGTCAGACAACTCGCCGCTGGACTTCTCCCATCTCTCTCTCCCGACTTTTGACACGATTGGAAGCGAGCTGGATGCGTTCAACAAGTGAGACAAGGTTTGCTTGGTGAAAAGAGGAAAAGAAGTAAAAAAAAAAGGGATATCTATTTTGTGATCGTTGTCTGACACGTAGTGTATTGTCCGTATCCTTTTCTGTCTTGCGTGCTCTGCAAGTTATTGTCGGTATGCCATATCTTTTTGCTGTTTGAATGCCGAAAGCTCGGGCCCCAAATGTTGACCCTTGAGCATATTCAAGCTCTTTTCATATTGGAAGGAAACAATTTGTTAAAAATAATATTTTTACTTTGATCATTGTTATTTTTTTTTTTAATTATTAAAAAAATTTGCACGTCTTTTCACACTTTAAAATGTCGGACATGAGTCGCATAAATGAAAATATTATCCTTAGTAAATAGGCATAACTTTCAAATATTTGAAAGATGTTTTTTTTTATTAGAGAAATTGCGGATTATTGCAACATAGAAACAATAGAAGGAATAAAAATACAATAAGGGAGTTTTCTTATCTGGGATAAAATTTTTTGTTTTATGAATTTTGTTCCACGCAGTTCTTTCAAAGATTTTTTTCGATTTTTTTATTTTCATATTTAATATTTCACTTCAATTTTGGAATAATAATCATAAAATTGCTGTAAAAGTTTGGAACAAATCATTGAAATTTTCATAAATGAAAGAACTCTGTCACATCTACTCAAAACCATTTTTGGAGGATAACGCTTAAATTTTGATGCATTTACCAGTTAACAAAAAAATTTCATGATTTAAAAAAGAGATTTTGTGATTTCGATCCAACTTTTTTATTTTCATTCTGGTAATATTTTGTGAACTGGAACAGAAATTCATATAAAGAAATCAAAAATAATTTTTTGGAGAAAAAAATCAATTAAATCGAATTATATTAATAAAAAAATATTTATTTATATATTTATTAAATTCACAAGAATATCATTTAGAAAAAAAATGATTGTGAAAAGAGAATGATAATTCTTGATGATTTAATTTTTCTTATCAACTTCTGTCAAATACTTTCAAATAAATATGAATCCATCTTTTAAATATAAGTCGTGTCTGAAAACATAAGTTAGATAAAGAAAAATTAACAAAACATAATGTTCATTCAATTATTATTTTTGTTCAGAATAAATTATACACCAACAAAATAACCATAAGTAATATTGACAATCAAAAAAATCCTTTTTGATATCACCTATGATAATGATAATACATTGCAATTGAATTTTTGATATAAATTAAACAAGATTCATCATCCGACAAAAACAGCAACATTTAAATTATTAAGGGTACTTTGATTAATCCTTTAACAGTTGCATAAAAGTATATTTATGACTGATTCAAACCACTTTTCTATTTACAATAATCTGTATCGATTTCTCCCTGACCAATGTTTGTTGTTGTTTTTCTTTATTTATTGTTATTTTATCATTTTATTTTTAGTTGGTGTTCATGTTTCCGCAAATGGCTCTTGTCACTTGCCATCAGGAGATGTTCTATGTAATTACTTTTCAAAATATGGACGAATAATTTCTTTCGGATATTCAGAAAAAAGCGCTCATATTTTCTTCAACAAAAAAATCAATTTGGCAAATGAAATTCCCAGGACTGTACAAATTTTACCAGGAACTGAAGTGAACATAATTAAAGAATATCGACCTCGTTGTGTTATTGTTATGGACGGGGATATAATTGTGAAAGCAAATAGCGCTCTGTATCCTTCCGAAGATGAAGACAACATAATACGGAAGTCTTTAATTACTTATGACAAGGCCCATATACCCGATAAAGGGAAATTGAATCAATTTCAAATAGAAAGACTAAGCACAGAAAAACAAATTGTTTTCTCAAAGAGATATTATCATCATTCAACTGGAAGATCTTTATGGTTTGTAGAGTTTTATGATCCAAACGATGCTTCTCTTGTGGTTGATGCATTTAACACTATCTTTCATCCAAATACCTTGGAGCTTGTTGAACTTAAAGAGGCTGCTCGTTTGATTTTTGGAGATCGTCAGCGAAAACAATGTTTATATTGCGGAGGTTGTCACGTTATGAAAGATTGTAAAGAAAGAGAACTCTTCATGAAAGATGTTAGTGGAATTCGGGAATTACGAAGAGGGAAATTACATATTCGAGACGTTAGAGAAGCTGTAAAATTGCTATCTTTATTTACGACAGAAGTTAAGATAGACGATGAAAGTGATTCAATTCTGAACGAGCTTGTGAGCACAGTAAAACCATTTGATCTTTTGATAGACAGATCTATTAATAAGGTTGAAGATCACTTTGAAGCAACTCTACAGTTCCTGACTGTATCTAGTGCTGTTGATATAAGTTCTATCCTTCATTATCTTCGGAAAAGACCAGATTTGAAGCCGTTGGCTTTGGCTGATTTTGAAGAATTGCAAAAGCGCAAAAAACAAACTATATCACATACAACTATTAACAGTTCATGTTCCCATAGCACGAATTCTTCGAACACATTTCTAGCATATGTTTCAAAGGAACATTCTGAAGCGTCATCAATTTCAAAAACACTCATCAATCGAGAAAAATATCAAAAACAACAGAGTCAGGCAGACTCTACAATATTCGTAAAATCAAAATTTGGACTTGGCTTTGAAGAAGTCACAACTCAAAATATTCAAAAGAACGAATTTGATTGTTTCGATCCAGATAAAATTGCAATGTCCAAACAATCTCCTCCCACGAAGTTGGTGTCACCTGCAATGCTTTCATTTCTGTGTACGACGCTTTCGCCCTTTTTCTATTCAATTTCAAATCCGCCAAGGAAATGGCTGGAAAATAGTATTGAATCTGACGGTTTATTATGTTCATCTCCGAATGTGAAATTATTCAATTCGGATGATCAAGGTAAAAGCGATTCAGAATCACCCGGACTTGATAT
This sequence comes from Monocercomonoides exilis, assembly GCF_001643675.1. Lineage (NCBI taxonomy): Eukaryota > Preaxostyla > Oxymonadida > Polymastigidae > Monocercomonoides > Monocercomonoides exilis. The sequence goes on along the minus strand of NW_027150547.1, from coordinate 877,241 downwards.
TAATTATGTATCTCTTGTTCCGTGCTATGCCGACTCCGAAGATTTTCCGCATTTAAAATCTTCAGTTAAATCGAATTCCTCCGCATAACTCGAAGAAATATTGCTGTGTTTCCCCGGGCTTTTGAAGCAAACTTTGGAAAATAATAGCCAACAATGGATTTATCTTGTAATTAACCCGTCAACTTGTGAACCAGATAATGTTTTGATTAATATGGAATTGAACATGGATGGAAACTATGGTAATGTGTCAAGAACAAGAAAAAGAATAAACTGAAAGCACTTTCCGACTCGTATCGCATTCAAAAATTAGTGTTGAACGATGTTTTTTTATCATTCACAATTTGTGTTTTGGATGCTTGTCTTCTCAATCCATTGTAATTCATTTCATATTTTTAGCTTCTATTTTTACTTTTTTTACTAATGAAATAAATTTCTTTTGCTTATTGTTTCAATTAGCGGCTGACTTGGACAATGAAACGTGTATTTTTTTAAGATTTTTTTGTTTAAGCTTTTTTTTTTAATTGTTTTTGTTGACATTTTTTCAGATTTTTGAAGTTTTATTTTATTTTATTTTTGCATTTTTTCGATTTTGAAATTTGGCGCTTTCTTAAATATTTATATATTCTTTTTAGTATTGATAATACTTTATTATTATTAATAAAAAAATTATTGTTATTGATTTATTTCTGATAATTTAATTGATGAATCAATTTTCACTTTTTATTTTTTCCACTTTCATGAATTATTTGAATACAAAAATTTTGGATTTTTATCATATCAAAAAATTAAAAATAAAAAATCATAAAAGAATGTTCAATCAATTTAAACTCATTGGATTTTTTTTTTTTTTTTTTAGTGTGTACAATTACAACAAATAAAAGAATATGAATAAATCACGTATTTCTGCTGCCTTATTTGAAGAAGAAAAAAAAAAAACCTAAGAAACAATCACAAAAATATAAACTCCTGGAATACCCCGTTCACATATCGAACGATAGAAGTTCAGAGATAAAATTCTGGTTTATCGTTGCCCTGTACCCGCAATTTGCAATGATGCACTCGATAATTATAGAATGCAGCGAAGCAGGCACCAAACTCACCAGGAAGTTCACTTTGCGCCTGAACAGAAACAAAGGCGTGTGCAGCTGAATGGCCGGAGAAACTGAAGACGGAAAATTATGTGACGAAGGCTGCGATGAGATGTTCGATGATTCGGCGAATGAAAGTGAAGGCAAACGAGTTCTGGAAGGAAACGGGGAAATGTTGGGGTTTTTGGCTTTGGCAGTTACTGAAGCAGAAGGAGAAGAAGGAAAAGCAGAAGCAGAAGAAGAAGAGACAAAACTGATAATCGACTCATCGCTTCGGTCAGGAGACGGAGATGTGAACGAACGGAACATTTGCTCTTTCTGCGGTGGATAACGCGGAGATGGTGATGTTTGCCCATTTGAAGCTGTTTGTATCTGTGTAGATGCAAATGGCTGCCAAGGAGAAGACGAGAATCTGGTGCCTTGACGGGCAAGCGGTGACGAAGACGAAGACGAAGAAGAAGAAGGAGCAAGTGAATTTTGAGCTTCTCTGTTCGGAGCGTGTTTTTGTTCGGTAAAATGGCCTACACCACTCCACAGCATCCCTTCTTTCCCTGCGCTTTCTTCTTCGATTGCATCTTCTGTCTCGTTCAGTCTGCCTGTGAATTTATCATTCCTCTCATTCTTCCCTCCCTTCTTTCTCCTTCCCCCTTTCTCAGCAGCAGCAGCAGAACCACCGCCCATCGCCGGCTGTGTGGGCGGCAGCGTCGCAAAGTGCATCGGAGCGCCTCTGCCGATCAACGGCGCTGTTTGGCGGGTCAGCTGCTGCGACTGCCGGAACACGCTCCACATGGACAGGAGAGAAGGAGGGACGACTGAGCCGTACTGGTCGATGTAGTCAACGACGATGAGCACGATGGTGTTTGCGATCAGAAGATGGAGGGTGTTGGGCTCGCTGGAGGGGAGTGGAGAAGAAGAAGAAGAAGAGGAGGAGAAGGAAGAGGAAGAGGAAGAAGATGATGATGAAAGAGTTGACTGGCGAAGGCGTGTGTTTGTTTGCGAAATGGAGGAAGCAGCAAAGGAAACAAAGAAAAGAATTAGCAAAGCCACATCAGAATCTGGAAGTTTGTAAAGTAGCTTCTCATTTTCAGACGAAGAAGAAGCAGAAGCAGAAGCAGAAGCAGAAGCAGAAGCAGAAGCAGAAGCAGAAGCAGAAGTCGAAGAAGAAGAGGCAGAAGTTGAAATGAATTCAACAGGAGCAGAATTAAACGGAAACAGTTCGACCATCTCGTGAAGTGTTTGGAGTCTTTCGCAATTGACTTTCCGGCTTTCTGGATTCAAAGAACGAGGAAGAGATGAAAATTGAGATGAATGCTGAGAAGATGGTTGAGGTTGTGAACCAAAAGAAGGAGTTTGAAAAGAAGAAGAAGAAGAAGAAGAAGAATGAAAAGAAGGCCGAAAATAAACATTCTTTTCTCTATTGACACTTCTGAAGGAATTATCGTCATTGCCTTCATCCTCTCCTTCCTCCTCCTCTTCCTCCTCTTCGTTCTCGTCCACATCATCGTCAATGATCTTCATGCTCCTTCCTCTTTTCTGGCTCTTGTGCTCGTTGGCATCCATCGGCAGCTCCTCAGCCTCTGAACTCAACAGCAGTGCCATTTCATACAGAGATCGCGTAGTGACTGGCGTGTTGGCGAGGAGAAGAGACAGAAGAATGTCCAGGGCTTGCTCAGAATCGGATAGAAGCGGCTGGGCTGATGAGGAGGAAGAGGAAGAAAGAGAAGAAGAAGAAGAAGATGATGATGATGACAAAAAAGCGGTTGATGTGTGCTGCTCCATCAATGGAACAAAAGTCCTGCAAATCCCGCGAAGCCCCATAGAACGAATGGAAACAGAAGAATCTTCACAATTTTTGATTGATGAAAAAATATGTTATTGATATGTTGAGATATCCAAGTTTTTGTAAACAAAAAAATGATATGTTTCATTATAAACAAAAATAAATAAATAAATAAATAAATATGAGATTGATGAACAAACCATAAAGAGTCGATATGATCCAGCTAAGGTCGATTGCCAGCACAGGATTCGGAGGTATTTTATTTTGATTGCTGCTTTGCCATTCTCTTTCTGACTCTTCATTGACTAACAATTGGTCATCCAATCTATCTGACATGCTCATTCCTGCCATTTTCTTTGCATTTGCTTCTTTTCTTTGAAAGTCCTGCTCATTCATTTCATTTTCTCTTATTTTTTCTTCTGTCTGCCTCCTTCTTTTTTCTAATTCGATAAACTCAAACAGATCCCACAGCATCGCCACTGAGCGCGTTTTAATCAAAAACGAGAGTTGGTTGTGCGATTGCCTTTGGGAAGCTGCAGTCAAAAGCTTAATAATCTTCTCTAACAAAGTTGCAAAGCAATCCTGAATGGAAGCCGCAACCTCTTTCGAACCAGGAATTGCTGTTGAAAATGCCTTTAATGGATTACACAATGCAAATGGAACGAGAATGATAATGAAACGGAAGCACAGATCAACCAGCTCCCGAGATCCTTCATATTCTTCATCTCCTCTCTTATTCCATAACACTCCTGTCACAAAGTGAACAGCTCGCACAACTGTAGCTGTATGATGACGCCTTTTGTTTGCTTTGCTTTGCCGAAGCTGTGATGTTAATTGCGATGGCTGGAGATCATTTAAATCTCCATAGAGTTCAAATCCTCTTGAAGACAGTTGCGTGTTCATCATCAATGAATCGTTAACATTCCTTTCTGATCCGATTGTTTCTTGCTCCTCAATTGTATTTGTTAGGGATGTGAGCAAAAGAGTTTTTAAGACAGAACACAAAGCATCAACTTCTTTTGCCCAAAATTGAGTTACAGATGCTTTATAACCTCCACCGAAAAAACTTTGCACAACTTCGTTTTCTGCTTGCAATGTTGCGTGCAGCGCTTGAATTATCATTCCAATCATTCCTTCAAAAAATATTATCAATTTCGAACAAAAGCATATTGAGTCAGAATTTACTGAGCTGAGAACAGATTCTGGTTCTTTTTCTCTAAGACGAAAAAGAAACGACTTTAGAAGAGGAATAGGATGAATTTTCATTCTCGAAAGAACTAGCATTACATCAAGAGACTGAACTAAATTTATTCTGAAAATGATACATCCTTCAAAAATTAAAATGATTTCAAACCTTGGAGACAAAAACATTTCCAAAAGAAGAACTATTTCTTCAATAAGATGCTTTTTTGATTGAAGTTGTATTCTGCTCAGAATAGCAAGCATATGTGGGAGCATCTTGTATGAAGATTCCTGAAGAAAAATATGCTTCACTGAGTCGAAACAAATCTTTTCCCATTTTGCTTGTGTGCCGATATCCAACTGATCTGAACAATCTTCAATAAAATATCTAGCAAGAACTAATTGCTCCTCATTAAGGATTTGGCTCATATTTTTTAAATCGCATTAATTGTAGAACTACGATCAAAAAAATCACATCAAAACTTTTAATATATATTTTAAAAAGAAGTGAAAATATATCAATCTTTGTATATTTCAAAATAATCTTCAAAAAAACGAGAAAATACTGTTGGAATAATCTCCTCTAAAATCACAAAAGAAGCAATTCCCATGGAATAAAATATGTTATCTTTAATTGCATTAAATTTATCTGATACGCACATTTCTGAGGAATGCGAATTTGATTCAAATTGCTCGATTGAAAGAGAAATATTTACTGAATGACAATTATCTATGGGTTTTTCATCAGATTTCAATGGATTTGAAATCCAATTTTTCATATCAAATGCTGTAATATCCTTTATCATCTGCTCCTGTGAAGGAATTTTAGCCGTTTTAAGAATCTTGATTCTTGAAACAAATTCTGTTTGAGTAAGATTTTCATTTTCTCTGCCTTTGCAACAGATTTTTAGCGAAGAAGAATCTTCATCACTTGAATGAATTAACTGTTCATTATTTAACAATGATGGAAGAATTGATGTTCTCCAATATTCCAAACTATCAGGATAACTATACACAAAATGAGATAAATCTTGATCTGATACAACTGTTTGAAAGGTTTCTTTTTCTGAAGATGCTGAAGAACACTCGCTTGAAGAAGAAGATAACTCCTTTTCAATGCATTCTTTAGAGGGTTCAACTAAACTTTTTTTGGCTCGTTGCTTTCTGCGTTCCCACAATTGAGCAATTCGGGCAGGATTATTTGAACAATAATGAATAAAAGAATCGCATAGGCGAGGTATTCTTTGGTCTGCCATAAGTAATATACCTTCCACAATCAGAAAGCGAAAGAGAAAATCTTGCATTGGATCAACAATCACAGAAATTGAAGAAGAATGAATTGCATCATCTTCTTTTCCGTCTTCACTGAAATTTGGGCTTTCTTGATTCTTCTTTTCTTTCCACTGAACAATTGATTTGCAAAGTGAATCAAAGTCAAATGCATTTTCGCTATCCCAATTGATTGCCTTCAGATGCCTTTCTTTTGCTAATGTCTCAGTTGAAGATGGATAAGAAGATGGAACAGCTGGCTGTGATGAAGACGATGATAATGCATCTGAAGCTTGATCTTGTGCTTTTTCACTATTTTTGTCGATGTCAGCATGAAGAGGGACAAGAATTGATTGTGGAGAATCGTCTTCACTGAAATGAAGTGGAAGAGGAAGGTCAACACGAGAAGTTATTTTATCTTCTGCTTTGCAATAATCGTCAAGAGACAAGCAGGTTGATATCGATGCTGTTGAAATGTGTGATGATGGTGATTCCGATAAATAGTCAGTTGGAGAAGTAGAAGAAGAAGAAAGAGGCAACGAAGGCGAAGACGAAGGCGTTAATGAAGATGAAGATGAAGATGATGGAGAAGACGAAGATGACAATAATAAAGGCTGCTCTGGTTTCGCAGTAGTTTGAGAAAGAAAAGGCGATGAAGGTTCGTAATGTAGTTTTTTAAATAATGCTGCTGTCTCAAAAATTAAGTGAAGCATCAAGCTTAACGTACTCTTCCCTGAACATGTGGCTCCTTCAACTCCAATAGCAATGTAATTGTGATGAAACAATCGCTTCATTGCGCTCTGCTTTATTTCCATCTGTTTTTTCTCTTGTTCTTGAAGCAAAGTTATGCAAAATTGCTCTGCAACAAAAAGAGAGAAAGCACAAATGATTAAATTTTGATAAATAATATCCTGCGAATCAAAACAGATTGAATGATTCACTTGAACGGCCAAATGATTGTTAAGAATTTCAATGAAATGTTCCTGTAACGCACAGTGCTTTGCGAAATTTAATAAATTACGGCGAGTTTCATTTAGATTTGAAATAAATCTGCTTAAATCAGATTTTCCACGCTGTTCCTTGCTCATTTTATTTATCAACGAAGTTATAATTGTAAGGACCTTCCTTGAACATAAGTCCACTTTATGATTTATGCTTTCAAATGTTTTTTGGCGATCTTTTTCTCTTTCTTTATTGATTATTTCGGTATTTATTCCAGATTCAATATCTGTTTTCTTTTCCTCTAAAAAATCAATAATTTGGTTAAAATATATTTCGCTATAATTATCATTGGAAACGAGTAAGACATTTCGTTCTCTGGAGTCTGGAATATCAAAATCTTCATTCATCTTTCGAATAATATCTTTTCCAACTGGAGTGGCACGCTTATCATCACGCAAAATGCACGCATTGAGAGAAGATTGAATATATAATATACAATATGGTAATTTAGATTGAATTGAAAGGCGGCGATAGCGCTGCCTCATACTAAAATATTGATGATTGTCGTCAATCACAATAGCAAATGAAGAATGCAATTCGATTTCTTTTTGAAGTTGGTGCCTTTGAATTGTACTAACAACCTTTGAATATAATTGCTCTTCGGCCAATTTCCAAAGTTCTGGAGAAAATCGTTTTTCATTGTCTTTTAAAAGAATTTCACTGAGTATGCTATCTAAATCAAATAAATAGCACTGAGAAAATATTTTTTTTTCTTTAAACAAATCAACAAGCTTTTTCGCGACCCAAGATTTCCCAGAACCAGGAAGGCCACATAAAAGAATTATCATAATTTTACATAAAAGATCACAATATACATATTGAAGAAATTAATATGTAACATCAAAAACATAAAAATTATTAAAAGGTTATGATTGTTGTTGCATTTTCCTAAATGTGAAATATTTGTTAATAAAATAATTAAAAATTTGAAAAAAATTATAAAAGCTAAATCACACTGTTGACGACGAGCAAGAGCAGCAAGAAGTGCGCTGTTACCTCCCATTGGACCACCGCCCATGCCCCCTCCCATTCCTCCGCCCATTCCACCAGCTTTTGGTGCAACTTTTGGTCGCGGATTCGGAGTTGTTTTCTTTAATCTTTTTGGATCAAAGTTCTGAATTCCTGATAAGAAATTAGAATGAACATCTGTAGGAATGCCTTCTGGCTTATGTGGTTCATGCCTTGAAGATGACGAACTTGATGAAGAACTTTTAACAGCAGGAGCAGTTGGAATAGAAGACTTTGAAACGGGAGGCGCAGCAGGAATTGAACCTGCTGCAGGAAGAGGAGGCGCAACAGGCACGGACCCAGCAGCTGGCAAAGGCGGCGCAACCGGAACTGAGCCTGCTGCTGGTAAAGGTGGAGCCACAGGAACGGAGCCTGCAGCTGGCAAAGGAGGTGCTATTGGAACAGATCCGCTAGAGAGTGGAGGAGCCACAGGAACCGAACCTGCCGCAGGAAGAGGAGGAGCAATAGGAACCGATCCACTTGATTGCCTGGGAGCAGGAAGAATTGGTGCCTGTCCCATTGTCTTACCGGGCCGTTGCCACCCGGTTGCCTTTGGCTGTGGATTGAAAGATGTTTGCTTTGGAGAAGATTGTGGTGGTTGCTGCATTGGAAATGAAGGCTTAGCAGGCGCAGCTCCAGCAGCAGGAAGTGGAGGTGCAACTGGAATAGTAGAATTGGCAGAAGGGGAAGATGAAGAGGAAACGGATCCCAAAGGAGGAGCAACAGGTATTGATGACTGTGAAGGATTTGTTGCTGGTGCTTGATATCGTAATCTATCTCTTTTTTTCTTTTCACACTTCTCGACCAAGTCTGCCATCTTTTCTGCGTCTTCGACATGAACGTCGTCATCTTTGTTATATTTTTGCGAAAGCTTCATCAAAAATGTCATTAATTCTTGATCATTTAGAAGATCATCATCGGTGAGACCCCCTGATTTTGCAACTTCTTTTAAAGTTGGATTGATACCTTGTAGTGATCGTGATTGATATGAAAAACCTAAGCCTTGACTAAAATCAGTAGGAGCCCCAATAACAAGCTCTTCTTTCTTTCCAAATATTTTGCTAAAAAATCCTCCTTTTGCCTTTGTTTTGAATGAATTAAACGACTGTAAAAATGATTTGCATTCTTTTGATTCAACAAAAAGTAATCCCATCCAGCAATCATCGACAAAAAAATGAAGAAAGTTATCATTTGAACTTGTAAGTTTCATGTTCTGATAGCCTGGAAAAAGAAAATATGTTCAGATTGAAAATACTCGAGAAAAATGAAATAACTTAAATTTCACCACACACTCAAACTCAAATATGAGTGGATAAGTTGAAATTTCGGGATTCAGAATTCCAAGAAATTGAATATCATCTTTTCCATAGACTGCAACAATTCCATATATGCCAGAGAAAGCCCAGTTATCTCCTTTGAATTGATACAGACGGGCAATCCCTCCTATCTCTGTATTTTGAGCAGAAAGAACTTTCTTTGCTGCTTCTTTGATCGATGAATCAATTGACATTTAATGGTTTTCATATCAAAAACACATGTTGCACCAACTCAATTGACAAAGTCACTATTTGAATATTATTCTGGTGTAATACTTTTCACATGAAACAACTTTCCCTTTATTATATTTTTGCGGAGAAATCGGATTGTTATTTCGATTTTTCAGTGGTTTGCAAATGTTATTCAGCATTTATATTTTATCTTTACAATATAATTTAATATATGCAATTTATTTTCTGTATTTTAAAGACAATTGATTCATTGAAATTTGATATGACTGCTTCATCTAAACCTTCAAGTTCTCGAATTCTACTCGATCCTCTATCGCTTGCAGACGATTTAGACGAAGGACTATCTGCAGCAAATCCTTTTCTCCAGCCACAACAAGCAACAGGAAAAGAAGAAGTTGTAAAAGTGTTTGGTTTGGATAATAGCACATATGAGCCTGGATTCGAAACAAAGATTGATGAAGTTGATATGGTTGAAAGTGGACTAAACGAAGCAATCATAAAACAAATTTCTACAAAAAAGCACGAACCAGATTGGATGCTCGATTTTCGTCTGAGAGCTTTTCGTGCTTGGAAAGAAATGAAAGAACCTCATTGGGCTTATTTTGATTATCCTCCAGTTAATTATGAAGATCTTGTTTATTATTCAGCACCAAAATCTGTTGCATCTAATAAACCCAAAACAATTGATGAAGTTGACATTAACATTCGTCAAACAATGGATAAACTTGGAATTCCAATTGATGAGCAAAAGACTTTGGAGAGAGTCAGTGTAGACGTTGTGTGGGATTCTCTTTCTGTTTTTACTACACAAAAAGAAGAGCTAGCTAAGCTTGGAATCATTTTCTGCTCAATATCTGAAGCTATTGCAGAGCATCCAGACTTGATCAAGAAGTATCTTGCCTCGGTCGTTCCAGTTGAGGACAATTTCTTTTCTGCACTGAACTCTGCTGTGTTCTCTGATGGCTCATTCTGCTACATTCCACCATACACCCACTGCCCCATTGATTTGTCAACGTACTTTCGTATCAATAGTGCTGGCACAGGTCAATTCGAGCGTACATTAGTGATTGCTGATGTTGGAGCAACTGTGTCTTATTTGGAAGGTTGCACCGCACCAAAACGTTCAGAACATCAGCTGCATGCGGCTGTTGTGGAGCTTGTGGCGCTGGATGAAGCGACAATCAAGTACTCCACTGTGCAGAACTGGTACCCTGGAGACAAAGAAGGCAAAGGAGGCATCTACAACTTTGTGACAAAGAGAGGGCTGTGTGCAGGGCGAAACAGCAGAATAACGTGGACACAAGTGGAGACCGGATCAGCCATCACGTGGAAGTACCCGTCGTGTGTGCTCCGCGGGGACGGCAGCTCGGGCGAGTTCCACAGCGTGGCAGTGACGAACAACAGGCAGCAGGCAGACACGGGGACGAAGATGATCCACATTGGCAAGAACACGACATCTACCATTGTGTCGAAGGGGATATCCGCCGGACAGAGCGACAACGTGTACAGAGGCATTGTGAAGTTTGCAGCCGGTGCGAAGGGCGCGCAGTGCCACTCGAAATGCGACTCGCTTCTGATTGGGAGCGAATGCGGGGCACACACATTCCCTCTGGCAGAGAGCTCGCAGCCACAGGCAGTCTATGAGCACGAGGCCAGCACGAGCAAGATCAGCGAGGAGCAGCTGTTCTTCTGTGCACAGCGCGGCATCGATGCAGACGATGCAGTAAATATGATTGTGAATGGCTTTGCAAAAGATGTGCTGTCGCTGCTGCCGCTTGAGTTCGCTGCAGAAGCTAGAAAGCTGCTGGGTGTTGTTTTGGAAGGCTCGGTTGGTTAGTTGAACAAGTTAAAATAGTCGAAATATTTTTTCTTTTCCTTTCTCTCTCTTTCTCTTTCTCTCTTCCGTTTTTCTCCTGAGGCTTGCTTTGCTTGATTACAACTTAAGACAAAATATTTTTTTTCTCTTTCTCTTTTCGTTTCAATTGGATGAAACAATGTGTTGCGATGTATTGCAACGTCTTCTTTCAAGTAAAGTTCAATCTCTCTTTTCTCACTCTCAAATGCTCGTAGCCTGCATAAGCATTGAGACTGCTTTGCTCAAAATTTCCCACTTCAACACCAAATATCCTCAATGCTCATGCTTATTTTTTTTCACTTCCCTTTTCAATATTCAGTCAAACAAAAAGAAAAAAATTCTTATTTTTTGTATGTTTCATTTGAGCGTGATAAGATGAAGGTTACAATTCCAATTATCAAGAAGCGAGATTCTTTTTATTTAAATTATAAATTGTTCAAGCGTATGAGGTTCCTATGCTAATTTCTATATTACAAGAAAATCTCTTTTTTTTCAACTTTTTTTCAACAAATCTCAACAACTTATTTATCATAAAAAAAAGCAAAAATTAACAATATTTTCTTTGAAAATGGACAAATTAAAAAGAAATACAGATTGTAAACATAAAAATAGCAATCAATCAATCAATCAATCAATCAAAAACGCAAACAGAAAATTAAATTTAATAAAAATTACGCTCGGAGAAACGTCAGCCAAAAAGAATTGATGAATGCGAAAATAAAACAAACAGCTATAAATAATGAAGAAAGAGATTTGCCTCTTTCAGATGAATCGCAAATTAGAGGGGAAATGTTCTGTGAAAGAAAGAGAAGCAAGTGATGAGAAGGGGAAAAAAGGCATTGAGACTTGTTGGGAAAAATAAAAAATAAATAAATAAATAAATTATACAGCGAAAAAGAAGTGAGAAAGATCAAATATGAAGGAATGGAGAGAAAATAACAAGAATGTTTGCCAGAAGGAGAATTATTCAAACTCAGAGGAAGTTATTCCAAAACAAAGTTAGAATGAAAAGAAGGAAAAGAAAGGAAAGAAGAAATCAAATTATCTGAAGATTCAAAGGGATAAGTTAATAAATAACTGAAGAAAAAGACTGTTTTTATAAAAAATAAAATAAAATAAAATAAAATAAAAGGGAAATGGAATGATAAAAAAAAGGAAAGGAGAATGAGAAGGAAGAAAAAGAATAAAGTGTACTAGAACTCATTTATGATATCTTTAAAAGAAAAGACTAGAAAAAAGCATTTATTCAAAGAAAAATACACCTCATATTTAATTTTGCTAAAAAAGAGAAAGAAAGAATCCAAAAAGATTGATAATTAGAAAGAAAAGAAAAGAAAAGAAAAGAAAAGAAAAGAAAAGAAAAGAAAAGAAAAGAAAAGAAAAGAAAAGAAAAGAAAAGAAAAGAAAAGAAAAGAAAAGAAAAGAAAAGAAAAGAAAAGAAAAGAAAAGAAAAGAAAAGAAAAGAAAAGAAAAGAAAAGAAAAGAAAAGAAAAGAAAAGAAAAGAAAAGAAAAGAAAAGAAAAGAAAAGAAAAGAAAAGAAAAGAAAAGAAAAGAAAAGAAAAGAAAAGAAAAGAAAAGAAAAGAAAAGAAAAGAAAAGAAAAGAAAAGAAAAGAAAAGAAAAGAAAAGAAAAGAAAAGAAAAGAAAAGAAAAGAAAAAGAAAAGAAAAAGAAAAGAAAAGAAAAGAAAAGAAAAGAAAAAGAAAAGAAAAGAAAAGAAAAAGAAAAGAAAAGAAAAAGAAAAGAAAAGAAAAGAAAAGAAAAGAAAAGAAAAGAAAAGAAAAGAAAAGAAAAGAAAAGAGAAAATTATTTTTATTTCAAACATTTATTTCAATCAACATTTTGGTGAATGCAACTCGTATGAGAGAAAGAGAAAGGAAGTTGCTGTGAAAGAAAAGACCCAGAATTAGATGCAAAATAAAATACAAATTGCTTATTCCTTTTTTTTTTATCAACACAAACGAAAAGGTACAAAATAAGGTGCCTTGCTAATCCAACTCAATTTTTTCATTTGATAAAAAACATATTTCTAACAATTTGAAAGTTCCTCACACTCACTTCCACTTTTTTGTTATCGTCACTGTTATTATCATTGCTATATTATTATTAAACCTCACATTTTCCTTCCTCTTCTTCCTCACCTTCCCCTCATCTTCCCCACTTCTTCCCCTTTTACTCCGCCTTCTGCTTCCCGGACTCGCTCTCCTTCTTCATCTCCTCCTCAAACTTCATCGCATCAATCACCCTGTCAATATCTGTCTGCTTAATAAACAGCAGCAGCGCAGGAGACGTACCCACTGCCGCTGCTGTAAACAGGGACAAACGTGAATTGTGGAAGAAAGGCGAGGAAGAAAGCTCAGCAGAACTCGAGAACATCTCAGGAGACAGATGGAACTTGCTGGCAACTGACGCTGACGCCAGGTCGCTCCACGAAGGAAGCCCTGTTTCGATCGGCTTTTCTGTGAGTGAATCTTCTTCTTCTTCTTCCTTCTCTTCCTTTTCCTCTTCTTTATCTCCTTCTCCTTCTCCTTGTCTCTTCATCCTCTCCAGCCTCCCCTGCATCTTGCTCCTCATCTTCTCGTTCATTCTCCTCTCCTTCTCTCTCCTCTGCTCCATCGTCTTCATCGCCTCTTCCTGCCACAAAAGCGGTCTGACAGGCGCTACCGGGTTGAGCAGCGCATACGGAGTACTCAAGAAATCCACACTGATTCTGTTTCCTGTGGCTGATATGTAGAACACCTCCAGTTTCCCACTCAGAAGAATCGCCATATCGGGTGACGGCATCCCCTGGATGCACACTTTAGACTGGAACGGGATGGCAGAGAGCGAAAGCGTCTGGGCAAAGGAAGAAGAGGAAGAGAAAAGCGATGCTGATAACTCAGCAGCAGCTGTGGCAGCAGCGGCGGCTCGCAATTTCTGTTTTTCTTTGATTTTTTCGTCGTTTTCGTTTGTGTCTGAAGAGCTTTCGTCGTCGCTTTCTTTCTTCTCTTTCTTCTCCTTGTTCCTTCTGTGTCTTCGATGCCTTCTTTTTCCTTCGGCTTCTTCTTTCTCTTCTTCCTCTTCTTTCTCCCTCGCTTCCTCTTCTTCTTGCTCCAGCCTCTCTTTCTCTCTCTCCAGCACCGCCAGCTTCTCCTTCTCTTCCTCAATCTTCTCTTTGATGTATTTGTCTTTATCAAAACTGGGCACCAGATATGCTGATGACATCGAGATCAGAAGACGCACAGATGACAAGAAAGCAGGTGGAACAGGTGGGAATGAAGAAGAAGAAGAAGAAGAAGATGATGATGATGACAAAGATGAATTCGAATACGAACCACGCCCATCAGCCAAAGAAAGCCCAGAACTAGCCCCTTTCCCAAAGAGATTGGGGATAGTCCTCCACAAATACTCAGACAGGAACTGTATTTGTGTCGGGGCGAAGTCAAAAGCAGGCGGGCAGACGCGCCAGATGTGGTGGTGGTAGCGCTGCTGATGGTGAGGGTGGTGCGGGTGGAGACGCATCAGGAAGGAGAGGGAGGAGGTGGGAGCAGAGGTGGAGGTGGAAGAGGAGGAGGAAGAGGAAGAAGATGATGATGAAGAGGAAGTGGCTTTGATGATGTCATGTGACTGATATCCGCCTATCACATTCGTCGCTTTCTCCATCGATCCATCAATATGCTCATCTTTACTCGCTCCTCCTTCTTCTCCTTTCCCATTCGAACACTTCCCTTTCTCCTGCACAGAAAGCAAGCTGACTCTCAGCTTGTCGTCTTCGTTCATCCCATCAAATGACTGCGCCCAGCCTTCTTCTTCACTCGAACCCAATGTCCCATACCCTCCCCCTTTCCCTCCTTTCCCTCCTTTCTCCTTCAGCTTCTTCTTCTCTCCGTCTTTCCCTTTCCGCCCAAACAACGAAAATCCCTTCTTCTTCTCCTTCTTCTTGTTATTATTACTGTCCCTCCCTTTTGACTCGTCCTCTGACTGCTCCTGCTCTCCATTCACTTGTCCATTCGCCTTCATTGCCAGCTGGTGCTCCTCTTCTTCTCTGTCCTCCAGCCAGTTCGGATTCACCTGGTGCACATCCACCACACGGCCTTCATCATCCACAAAGATAAACGCCTGCTCCAGCTTCCTCCTGTTCTCTTCTGCCTGCTTCTCTTCCTCGTCTTCTTCGTTCTCCTCCTCTTCCTCCTCCTCCTCATTCCTCTTCTTCTTCTTCTTCTTCTCAAACGGATTCGTCGATTCGACTTTTGGCTCCTCTCTCTTCTTCCTCTTCCCCGCATTCGCTCCTTCTGCATCTGCGTCTTCTCCAATCAGCTCTTCGATGATGTCATTCCGCGACACTATCCCAACCGTCTCGAAAAACGGGTCAGATTCTCCTTCGTTGTTCACTCGGTACACCACACACATCCCATACGCCTTCTGCACCCCGCTCTCGGCGGCTGGCATGAACGACGGAAACACATTCGACGTGGTCGAGAACAACGTCTCCATCTCTTCTGGCTCCTCTGGCTGGTGCAAATCTGCTTCTTTCTGCTCTTTCTTCGATTTCTTCGATTTCTTCCCTTTTTTCCCTTTCGCATTCTGCTCGTTTTCCTTCACAGAATCCTTCTTCTTCCTCTTCTTTTTGCTGGCTCTGTCGTCGTGGCCTTTCATCTTCTGCATCACATACGGCAGACGCGATGCTTCAGGCATAAACAGAACGGGTTTTCCGAAATAAGAGAAGATGGAATATACAGAGAGGTTCTTTGACATTGTGTCAGAGGACAAAGGAAGTGAAGATGATGAGGAAGAAGAAGAAATAATAGAAGAAGTTGGGTTTGTCGAATTTCCTTTTTCATCTTCGGAGGGTGTGGCAGGTGGGTTGATGGCAGTTGAGGAAAGAGAAGGAAGAGAAAGAGACGAGACAGATTGAGTTTGGTTAAAGGAATTTAAGAGAAGAAGAAGATCTTTTGTTTGGATGTAGCCAATGATAGGGTATGTGAAGGAGTTGGATGATGCTGAAATTTTAAAGAAAAAAAAATTTAAAAATCAAAATCAAAAAAATGAAAGTGGATGTGATATGGCAGATAAAGGTATATCGAAGAAGAAGAAAACGTTTCAGAAATAAAAACATAAATATAAATGAATAATGAATTTCAATTTAAAATGTCACACCTTTTGCCAGTCTCTGATTCTCAGATGAAAAGATTGAAATGGTGGACGAGAAAGAGGAATCGTAAATGGGAATTCTGCTAAACCCACTTTGGATAATCCTGTCAATTGTTGTTGCATCCACAATTGTCGACGCTTCAAGCATAAACACTTCTTCAATTGGAGTCATAACTTCCTTCAGCTCCTTCTGAGCAAAATCAATTGAATTCCCAATAAGGAATAAGTCTGATTGATCAATCTGCTCGTTTTTCGAATAAAGCGCTTGAATGTCTTCATCTGCATGTATTTGAATCAGTTTTTTTAATTGATTTCTGTTGTAAGTGTTTCCCACTTCTTCTCCAAGAATAGCGTCGAGAAGTTTACCCATTGGATAAACAAATGGAAATAGAATCACCATAAAAAAGAATACCAGCCACCACAGTGCAGCACCTACTGCAAGTCCGTGACGGGTGCAAATGGCTTGTGGAATAATTTCACCAAAAATAACAGTCAAAAACGATGATACAAAAAAGGCAATCAATCCAGAACTAATTGATTCCATAATCAATGAAATGGCCATATTCACCATAACTAAATAAGGAAATACAAAAACTGCTAAAATTTTATGAAGAAACAACGAAACAAACCATTTCCGAACAATAGCGTACAAAGAAGAACGTTATCTATTAAAGCAATTGAAAATATTAAATAAAGTTAAAATAAATTAACGAATAACATGCCATTCTTACGCACTCGGAGAATTTTCTTCACTCGCTTTTTATCGACCTCAGAACCAAGATCATATAAAATTTGAAGATTAATCTTGTCGAGAGCAAGCAACCCAAGATTTAATCCTAAAATTAATTTTAATCAACGCACAATTATATAAATTTTTGATTCAAACCAGAAAATACAGCCGCAAGCATCAGAAGAACGACAATTGCGACAATTTCAAGAGCAAAAAGAACTTTTTGAGTAGTCTCATCATTCGTATTGGCGCCATCAGCTGACGCTGCAAAATATGCATGTACACCAATTCCAAGCCATGTGGAAAGAAGCATCCAAGTTTTTAATTAAAAAATAGTTTTTCGAAATTTAGAGTTGGTTCAAAAAATCCCCTGGTTAAAAAGATCAATATAAAAAATTTTTGCGTGTTTATTTAAAAATCGAAAGAGAACTACAACAATCCGAAGCGCATAGCAAAAATGAAATTTAGAAATAAGTCGTATTGAAAAAAAGAAATGTTAAAAATTAACAAAAACATTCAAAAAACTTTCTTTAATCAATCTCAAAATAATATTTCCTCAATTGTTCCAGCTGACTTTCGCATTACAATTCCAAATGTTGTAATTTTATTCAATAATTCTGAATATTAAAGAGCCATCACATCTTCAATGTCTTTGAATTCGATTCTTTGCTTGTAAAGAGCAGTCAAACGACCTTTTCCAAGGGTTGCAAGAGCAACAGCACCAGGTCCACCAACACAACCTCCGTCGCACGCCATGCACTCAACAAGATTTCCTGGGCACGTTTCTGGTTTTTCTCCCCATTGCTTCAATAAGTTCACAGCTTTCCTGTCAAGTGGCGCAATATAAATAGGTCTATAATCAACAGCAGGCTTGGCATCTGATGGAGTGGATGACGAAGATGCCATTTCAGGCGATTCTCCCTTTCCAGGCATTGGAGTCACTGGAGCCTTTGACGACTCATCTGCTAAGTTCGGATCCTCCTTCACTGAGCATTCATCGAGCTTTGCAGACTCCAGCTGGGACACAGGCCCAACCAGCGGATCAATATGCTCTCCTCCGTGCTTTGCCAGTCTCGAAAGAGCAGCAGGAACAGCATCCTTCACAGCCGCAGCTACGCCCTGTGTCACCGCGTAGTATGTGCCTTCTCTTGAAGCTTCGCGCGTCTTCCTGGGGTCTTCGCTCACAGCAACTTTGGCGACTTCGATGTTCTTTGCCATGAAGATGCACAGCAACTCCTCGGCTGTCAGAACAAAATCCACATTCGCCCTGCGCAGCCCTTCCGCGCGCTTTGCCACACAAGGCCCGACAAACACAGTGACTGCTTCTGGATCTCTCTTCTTCACAAGCTCTGCTGCATAATGCATCGGAGAGCCCGTGTGCGACACAAATTGCGCCAGCTTCGGCGCGTGCTTATGAACGCACTGGAAGAATGCAGGGCAGCAGGATGTTGTCATCAATGGCTGCTTGCCAGAACCAACGTGAGCAATAAACTCTTCTGCCTCCATCAGCGAAGTCACATCTGCGCCTGCAGCCACCTCTACCATTTCGTGAAACCCGCAGTTCAGCAAAGCTTGGTGCAGTTGAGGAACTGTTCCTCCAAACTGGCCGAGAATCGCAGGCGCCAGCATAGCAACGACTCTTCGCCCGTTTTTGATGCTATTAACAACATCCACAATTTGCGACGGCATTAAGATTGCGTTGAATGGACAGTTGACCATACATTTCCCACAGTGAATGCATTTTTCAAAATCAATCTTACTGTACCCGTGCTCATCTTTTGATACAGCACCAACTGGGCATATTTCAACGCATGGAATGTGCTTTTTGTGAATTGCGTTATATGGACATAATGATGCGCATTTACCACATGCAATGCACTTTTCCGGGTTGATTACAGCTTTTCCATTTATTCTTGATATTGCCTTTGTTGGGCAATTAAGCATGCATGGACGTGCAATACAACCTTCACAACTATTTGTTACGTAGTATTTTGATTGATTGCATTTATGGCATGCCTAAAAAAGATAAAAAAAGCAATATTTTCAGTGACGTGATTAAGCAATCTGGAAAAGAGAAAAAACGGCAGACTTCTTTCGCAACAGCAACCAACGGTATATATTCTTTTGTTTTACGTTTAAGAGCTTGCTGTGCGAGTGCTTTCAGATCCAATTCGCTTCCTTTTTCTTCTTTTAAATCGAATCCGAGGATTGCTTTTAAGCGCAATCGAGAGATGCTTCTGTCTTAATTCCAGAGAAAAAATCGATTTATTATAAATTCTATAATTTATTTATGTTTGTTTACACCTTCTTCAAGTGTTGGCTGTAAATTTGTGTCTCTTCCTTCACAGCATAGTTCAATTGGAATAAGATCAATTCTTTCAACCAAATTTCCTTCATACGTTGCCTTCGCAACTTCTGTAATGAGATCTCGATAATGTATAGTATCTCCTCTTTTAACTCCAGGAATCATTTCACTTTATATAAATGGGGCACGATCATGTCATGTCATTTATTGAACCACATTAAAATTTATTAGAAATTTTTTCTATTTTGCCCCTGTTATTTCTTGCATTAAACGCTCAATTTAGAAAAGACATTTACACAGTAAAATATTCATTTTCTGCTTAACATATATTTATGCTTGAATTGTTAAAGACATTCACTTTACATGCAAAATGAAACATTAGTGGTTTGTTAATGTTTAATGATTGTATTTGAAATATGCAAACTTCGACTTTTTTCATAACTTAAATCGATTATTAATTATTATCAGATTTCCAGCCAGTTATTCGATCTTTTGCCAAATAAAGAGGGAATAATGGATAAAGAACAAAATTTTTCACCAAACGTTCAAGTCGAAAGACAAAAGTCATTTAATTTTTTTCATAAAATAACAGATTCGAATTTTCCAAAACGTTCTTCTGGTAATTTCGAAAATAGAATGTTTTGTGATCCAATAAATTTTTCATCTTTCAGTTCCGCAATGAATAGCGCAACTACTTCTCGTCCAACTTATTTACCGTCTGATATATCTTCTTTACCATATAACCTTATTCATGAAAAAATTCAATTGAGAAAGGATGATCCACAAGCGAATTTTTCGTGTGATATGAGCATGACAACTTGTGCGGAACTTTATTCTCGAAAGCCAGCATCAACGGATTCTACCACATCAAAATATTCTGAACAAGAAAGATTGCAATTTATTCCATTTTCAACTGGACAAGGCTTTGAGAACTCAAAAGAATTAAATAAACAAGATTGCGAAAAAAAAGAATGCATTCATAAAATCAAACTAGAATCCGAGAAAATTTTAATAAACGAACAACCGGATGATAATTGCGAACAACAATCGAAAGAACGGTCAAAGGAAAAGAAAAATCGGCAAGTTAAAATCCAGAAAATAGAAATTTATACACCATCTAATTTTTATGCGGATATTGGAGAGGAATATCGTCAACTGAAAGCAAAGGAAATTGCAGAGAAAAAGATGCGCGAGGCAAACGAATCTTCAAGTGCAATTCCTTCAGACGAGCCACAACAAACAGAAAGCACTCATTCTCAATCTCATTCTCCTGTTTCACTAATGCCGCGCACTATCAGTTCGCCAACAACAGCATCTGTTTCATCCGACATCGACTCTCTTTTGGAGGAGAACATTGAGCACTGGAACCCGGACCCGCGCTTCCAGGACCGGTTCATTCCGGACTGTGACTACCTCTGCGACGGGAAGAAGCAATCGTCGATGGCACAGCACAAAAGGACGGAGATGCTTCTGCGCTGGCAAAACGAGGATGTGCAACGCTCGCTTCTTGGAGACGGAAGAGAAGACGCTGGTTCTGTTGGGGCAAATATTGTTATCAATGCGAAGAATGGGAAAAGGGACAAAGGGATTGAGGAAATAGAAGATGGAGTAACAAAAGAGTTTAAAGGGAGTAATGTTGGAAATGCAACAAGCACGAATAAAACAAAGGGAGATATTTTGGAGCATTCTGAAGATTATTTATCATTTGATAAAGCTTCTGACATTAATCAACCCAATTGCAATGAGTCAAATTCAAGCGCAGAAATTAAAATCATGAAAAGGAGAAGAACGGTTGTGAAGAATCAGATACGAGAAGCCAAGCAGCACTGGAAGCTGTTTGGGGAGTGGGTGAGGAAGCCGTGGATAAAAGACAATGATGAAAGGTTGATGTGGGATGAAGCTGAAGCGAAGTTATGTTCAAGGGACGAGGGTGAAGTGAAGGAAGGGAATGAAAAAGATGCAAGAGCTACAACATTGGAAGAGCTGAAGGATCTGCTGAAGAATGAAGAAGTGCTGAATTTGACTGGAGAGCAGCTTGAGGCGCTGAAGATGAAGATTCAACAGTACGAAAAGAAGAGAGAAAAGGAAGAGAAGAAGATGGAGATGAGCGATTTTGAGAGGTATTGGGAAGAAAAGGAAAAGAATGCTGGAATCGAGGAAAGCAAAGGGAATTTCATTCACAGTGAAAAGACCAATGAAAATGGATCAGATACAAAAAATACTTCTGACTTCTGCTTCAGCACAACGAGAAATAAAGACAGCTATTTCAATGATCAAATTAAGAAGGATGAGAAATCAGGTGGAATTTATTCTTCAAAAGAGGGAACCCATGAGCCATCTTTTACTTCACTTTCACCTTCATCTGTTGGATTGCATCGTGATGTTATGCATCCACTCACGTCTTCGAATCCTCTTCTGTTTTTGCATCATTCTCAATCTGCTCAAGCACCATCAGAAATAAAATTTCAAGAAAATTCTTCATTTCCTCGTGAATGTGGAGCATTTTTATCATCTTTTGCATTTCATTCTCCATCTCGTCAACTTTTGCATTATCAAAATTCTTCTCCTTTTGTTCATACATCGTTTAATCCCTCTTTTCAACTACGAAACGAACGTCCTTATTTTCAGCAATCGTCCAAGTTCCACATAAAAAATTCATTGCTTCAAACAAACCAACTGCTTTCACCTGAACAAACTCTTCAGGAACAAAAGCAGAATGATAAATCTCGGGTTCCGCTTCAACCATCTCAAAAGATATTTCAAGTGAACAAAGATGTTAATCAATCAACAGAATTTCCATCTTTCGCGCACTATTTTCAATCATTGTTCAATCTTAACCCAACATCATGTTACGATGAAAATTCGCAAAATCCTGCTTCCGTGCTGCATCTTTTGCCTGCTGAAGCATCTCAATTTCCAGATGTTGGCAAAATTCATATCACCATCGATCCAGCAGAATGGTTCACAAGATATGCGGATTCTGTTTTTCACCCGAGGAAACTCAGCAGAATGAAAAAGAAAGGAATCGACGTCAAAAATTATATCGATAATGCCCATATGTTCCTAACGGAAAGTATAAAGGAAAAAGTAATTGTACGGCCATTCTGCATTTGCACTGGAAAAAATAAAAAAAGTTTGTGTATGAAATTTCCATTTCGAAAAAGATTAACAACTCAAATTTTTCAATAATTTATTTGTCTTTTTTTCAAACAAATTTGATTTCTTTAACACAAAATTTTATTTTAAAAAAAATTCATTTTTAAATTATTCCCTGTACATATTACATGGAAGTGATATTGAGGGACAAAATGCCATGTTACGAATCAAATGAAAATAAAAATACAAACAATTATTAAATTAAAAAGTTTAACAAATAATGTAACAGCAAAAGGAAAGATGGCAACCCGAAGTTATCAATCAAAAATAAAAAGAAGAAATGAAGATCGTCATCCGACCTTGTGCTGAAATCTGATGCAATCATGTTCTCTTTCAAAATGCTGCGATATTGATCGGCGGATATAAGTGTTTGGGACCATTGAGAAGCACTCCTTTGATGAGTGTTAGTAAAAAATATCTCATCAAGCTCTGTGCTTCAGAAGGGGAGAGAAAAGCGGCAAAGCCAATCAAAATTAACTAAAAAGGTAAGGGTTGTTATCACATAATCTTCTCCAGCAAATAATTATTTGTGATAATAATTAATTCAATACTCCATTTGCATAAAAGGTCGTATTGCTTTTGGAGCCTTGGGTCTTCTCTTAATTGTAAGTATTGTTTTCGGTAATGGCAACGCTGAACCAGGTGGTGCTTGAGGTGAGATCTCAGCGCGAGGAGTTCTTCTTGGCGGTGAAATACTCGATTGATCATCTAATGGGGTTGGGGAAATACTCGTTTTTGACGGTGCGCCTCTGAACGGAAAATTCTTGTGAAACTCGTTCATAATCAATTGTTGTAAATTTAATTTGTTTTGTAAAGAGTTTATTTAATTCTGAGAGCCTATAAATCGTTTGGCCCAAAAAGTATGTTATTTTAATGTTGATTGTAAAAAACAACCAGAAAAAATGTAGGTTGATCCTTTCCATTTTCATTATTTTGACTGCTACCCATCATAAACTTCACATCATTTCTTTATCCACCTTGATATATTATGGGAACAATATCTTTCCATAAACAAACAAATATTAAAATTTCGTAAAATGTGTTCGCTGATGCTTGAATTTTATTCAAAGCAAATCCGTGGATTTTTTGTGTTTTGGTTTCATTTAAAAATTAGGATAATTCTTTAACAACGATTTTTCATTTGGTATAAAGAAAAGCATTCAAAATTTTTTAAATTATCATAAAGATGGGAAATCTGTTGGTGCAAAAGAAGGAGGAACTGAAGCAGCAGATGCCGCTCCACCGGAATACATGCTCCCTCCTCTTTCATCTCTCTGTTCATATCCCCTGAACCCTCCTCCTCCTCCTCTTCCGCCTCCTCTTCCTCTTCCTCTTCCTCCCCCGCGAAATCCCCTTCCTCCGCCTCTTCCTCCGCCTCTTCCTCCTCTCCCGCCAAACCCTCTCCCGCTGCGCCCTTCGTCCTCAGAAGAATGGGAAGAAGGCAAATTCACGCCGGCAAAGAAGTCAGCTGTCGTCATCTTCTCAGGAGGAACATACGATGAACTCTGTTGTTGTTGTTGTGATGGCTGTTGAAATTGAGGTTGAAACTGCTGCGAATAAGAAGCCGATGAAGAGGCATACGCAGTGGCTGGCCGCGCTGCAAATGGCTGTGGTGCTGATGATTGTCTTGGAACATATGAAGAAGAAGAAGAAGAAGAAGAAAATGGCTGTTTGTAGTTTGAAGTGTATGAGTGTGAAGCAGCTGGCACAGGTGCAGGAGCAAGTGCAGAAGCAGGTGCAGAAGCAGAAGAAAATGAATCTGGGATTGGTTTGAATGAGCTATTAAAGCGCTGAGGCTGAAACTGAGACTGAGACTGAGGTTGGCGCTGTGCTGGCTGCCATGTCTTCTTGTCTCCTCTTTCCTCGTTCTCTCTGCCAAACTTCTTCACTCCGGCCACTTTCCATCCCTGATCGGCCTTGTTGTCTCTCTCGCCCGGCTTCTCGTTCCACTGCCTGCTTCTCTCATAAGATGTCGATGGCCTTTGAGGTGGGACATATGAAGACGATGATGAAGGCGAAGGAGATGGTGCAAAAGAAGAAGAAGAAGCAAAAGCAGAAGCAGAAGCAGAGGTTGAGGGTATTCTTGAAGAAGATGCATAAGAAACTGTTCCCTTTCTTCCAGTTGAAGTTCC
Source organism: Monocercomonoides exilis (assembly GCF_001643675.1). Lineage (NCBI taxonomy): Eukaryota > Preaxostyla > Oxymonadida > Polymastigidae > Monocercomonoides > Monocercomonoides exilis. The sequence continues at coordinate 853,097 of NW_027150547.1, read as the reverse complement.
TGCACCGAAAGCTCCTGTCCCACCAGGAATAATTGATGAACCTCCTGCTTGAAATGGAATAAAAGGAGGACGAGCAGGTGCTATGTTTGCTCTTTTAACATCGCCACTTTTCTCGAGTTGAGGAACATAACCCCCAAGAACTTTAACGCTCTGAGGAGTGAGAAGAATGATATTGTGACTTGTTTGAGCGTTTCTCAAAGAAAGTTTGCATCCCATTCGTGTGTGGATGTCAAGTCCTGGAATTCTTTCCTTGGATATAATTCCTTTTCCTTGTGCGTATCCATCTGATAAAGTGATCATAAGAAGTGATGGAAAATCATTTGAAGAATATGTGGGTTGGCAAATATTTCTAATATCAGTAACTTGTAAAATATATGGACCCGCAATGGCAGCATTATTTTTTCCAAAATAGCTATCTCCAAAATTACTTTTTTCAAAGCAAGTTTTTAAATCAAGGTCGAGAATTGATTTTTTCAACTGAAAATAACATAAAAAATATTTTCTTAAATCATAAATGAAGTGACACAAACAGTTTCTTTTGTCACGTTATCCAACGTATCTGCAATGCGTTTGACGCTCCCCAAATTAAATAAATAGCCATCACGCTTTAGTTCTGTTTTAAACGCCTTTGCTTCAGCTTCTGTAATTCCGTCATCTTCTGATTCGTTTTCATCGATATCTTCAATGTCTTTTGTGGACGACATTTAAAAAATAACCGAAAAAAATCACTCGATCCCAAAAGTAATAAAGAGATATCAACCCTTAATTAAACCTTAAAATTACCATATGCAACCGCAGCAAGGCCAATGGCTCGATAAACAAATAATTCGCGAAATGATGGAGACCAGAGAGCTTTCGTATTTGCAGAGGTTAGGGGGAATAGGAGGTGTTATGCAAATGCTGAACTCCAGCCCGAATGGGCTGAATCAATTAGATTTACAAGCAGAAATCAGACAGAGCATGTTTGCGAGTCGTCTTTTATCACCATTATTACAAATATTTATGTATTTTATTTTATGTATTTTTTGTTGTATTTATTTTGTTTTTCAGCTATGGACGAAACGAACTTGCAAAACCTCAACCTAAATCTTTTTTCCGACTTTGGCTCGAAGCTTTTAATGATACTACATTGATAATTTTGATGGTCCTTGCGGCTATTTCATTAATTATAGCTATTGCTGTTGAAAAAGGTGCTGATCTTTCATGGCTTGATGGAGCGGCTATATTTTTAACTGTATTTGTCGTTACATGTATGTGTTTCAATTTCATTTCTCGATATTGATCTAATTATTGCTTTTCTTTAAAAAAGTGGTATCTGCTTGGAACACATGGTCTCAGGAACGTCAGTTTCAGAAACTCAATGAAAGGCAACAGGACAGGAGTATAATTGTAAAAAGAGGAGGGGAGCTCGTTCAAATATCTATTTTTGATATTTTAGTTGGGGATATTGTGCAAGTGCAAACTGGAGATGTACTTCCTGTTGATGGGATTTGCCTTGAATCCAACAATATATCTTGTGATGAAGCAGCAATGACAGGTGAATCAGATCTTATAAGAAAATCTCCTGAAAAACATCCATTTTTGTTATGTGGATGCAAAGTGCAGACTGGCTTTGGGTGGATGCTTGTGGTTGCTGTAGGAATGGAAACGCAGTTTGGTATTTTGAAACAGGCGGTCATTACAGCTGCTCAAGAAAGAGATCAAACTCCACTTCAGGAGAACTTAGATGAATTAGCCAAACGTTTGCAACTATTTTTTTTTTCATGTTTGTTGAAACAAATTTGAATACGTTTTCTTTTCAACTGTTTTTCAATAATGATTGTTTTGAATTTTATCTTTCTCATATTATTCAAAATCTAAAAATTCAACTTCTTCTCTTGCCCTTCCTCTCTTCTGCTCGAAAATAATTTTCCCACGTACAACCGCAAAACACATGATCCTTTTTTTTTTTTTTTTTTTTTTTTCAGACATCGGGTATGTTGGAATGGTTGCGGCTGCATTTGTGCTTGTGCTGCTGTTTATCTTCTGGCTTGTCCCTGCCATTCAAGAGCCCGACCACTTCAAGGCAGGCTCCTACTGGATCCTCCTTCTCGACTACTTCACCATCGCCGTCTCAATCATCGTCATGGCTGTGCCAGAGGTGTGATTATTTTTCAGTTCGATAAGAATCGTCTTCATTTTCATCAATATTTTTTTAAAAAAAAAATTAAATTTCTTTATTGATTATATATTAATAAATTAATATTAACACTTGATCCCAATCCAACCACTGACAGGGCTTACCCTTAGCTGTGACAATTGCTCTTGCATACTCAATGGGCCGTATGCTTGCCGACAACAACCTCGTCCGTGTGTTATCAGCCTGCGAGACGATGGGCGGTGCCACAACCATCTGCTCTGACAAGACAGGTACACTCACACAGAACAAGATGAAAGTGACAACCGGCTGGTTCAACGGCGCGACTCTGTCTGATTTGGAGAAGAAGAACAACACTTCGAGTGCTGCTTCTTCTGCTGCTGCTAATTCTGCTAATTCTGTTGCTGAGCCGGCGGAGATGTACCAGAAGAATGCTCTGATTGACACAGGAGCCTCTTCAGCAGGTGGAGAAAGCAATGGCCAAGACCGCTTCATCAGCTCCGTCAGTCAGGCTGCTTCTGCCTCTGTCTCACTGGAATATGCCACTAACGACCAAAGCAATTCTTCTTCTTCTTCCTCCTCCTCCTCTTCCTCCTCTCCAAGAAACAGCCCAAACAACACCCTGGGCCTACCTCCCCCTTTCTTTGACACGCTTTCTGAGTGCATCGCTCTGAACTCGTCGGCCAATCTGAAGCTGTCACACACAGGCGGAGTGGACTACCTGGGCAACGTGACTGAATGCGCCCTGCTGTTATTCGCACAGGACCAAGGGGTGAGCTACTCTGCTATTCGACAGAGGGAAGAAGTGGTGCAGATGTTTCCCTTCACGTCAGAGCGGAAGCGGATGACTGTCGTGGCAGACAAAGGAGAGCAGTACAGAGTGTATACAAAAGGGGCCAGTGAAATCGTGTCGGCGCTGTGCCACAAGATGCACTTGGATGGGAAAGTGGTTGCGATTGGCGATGAACAGAAGAAGCTGATTGATGAGAAGATACTGTGGATGGCATCACAGGGATTGAGAACTATTGCTTTAGCGTACAAGGATGTGCCGAAGGCTGAGGTAGAAGCGATGAGAAAAGAAAAAGAGATGAAAAAACTGAACAGCAGGCTGAGGGGCAATGCAGAGATGTGGAGGCAGGAGTTCCAGGAGGTGCTGGATGTGGTGGACGAGACGAACGAAGCTCTCACAGACGTTTCTTCACATGTCTCGACTCATGTGGCTGCTTCTTCAAATACTTCAAATATTCCGAATGCTGCTCCACAAAACATGGCAGATCAGCACTTTTCTTTGAGCCCTGACCCGCTTTCTCCGACTCTTTCTGGTAATCAGGCCAATGGCTTTAACAATAATAATGCAGAAATTTATTCCCAAAATCCATCCTTCAATCAGGCAATGATGCTTTCTCAGCTGCCTCCCACATCTACCTCTCCTCTTAACTCCTTGGCTGATCCATTGCTTCTGCCTCCTTCTTCTTCTTCCTCTGTACAAACTTCTTCTCTTTCTCTCACTCCCTCAAAAGGTGCACATACAATGACACTTGCTGACTCTCTTCGCACTCCTTCTGTGAATGACCCGCAAAACCCAGGAGTTTACCCTCCTTCAGGATACGATGGAATAACCACAGCGACTTCTGAGATAGAGGAAGGCTGCAGTGAAGAAGAAGGCAATGATAACAACAATAACAATGACAATAAAACCAATAAAAACAATGAAGCCGAAAATGATGAAGACGAAGAAGACGAGTCAACCGGTCCCTTTGGCAGCACACCACCCGAGGGAGAGATGATTCTATTGGGCATTACAGGCATCAAAGACCCGCTCCGACCAGAAGTGCAAGAAGCGATCCAGGACTGCCACGATGCACACATAGTGGTGCGGATGGTGACTGGTGACAACATCATCACTGCGATGCACATTGCCCAGGAATGCGGCATCTACGATCCGCAGAACGGGATTGCGATGGAAGGCCCCGTGTTCCGCGCGCTGAGCGAAGAGGACAGGAAGAAGATTCTTCCGAAGCTGCAGGTGCTGGCACGCTCGTCTCCCATTGACAAGCACACACTGGTGAGTGGGCTGCAAGATCTGGGACATGTGGTGGCTGTGACTGGAGATGGGACAAACGATGCACCCGCGCTGTCGAAGTCAGATGTTGGCTTTGCGATGGGCATAACTGGAACAGAAGTGGCTAAGGACGCATCGTCTATCATTATCACTGATGATAACTTTGCGTCTATTGTGAAAGCGGTGATGTGGGGTCGGAATGTGTATGATTGCATCCGGAAGTTCATCCAGTTCCAGCTGACAGTCAACATCGCTGCCATTGTGGTGGCTGTGTTTGGTGCGATCTTCGCCATCACTCCTTTGAGAGCCGTGCAGATGCTGTGGGTGAATCTCATTATGGACACGCTCGCTGCCCTGGCACTGGCAACAGAGACACCCACAAAACAGCTCCTGAAGAGGAAACCGTACGGACGAAGCGACTCCATCATCTGCAAGTCGATGTGGCGCAACATCATCGGAGGGGCAGCATATGAGGCGATTGTGCTGATCGTCACGATGTTTCTGTGGGGCGAGAAATTCTCTGATGCTAATTTCTCCGCTGACACGAACTGGGCGGTTGAGAGGTGTCCCTTGTTGCAGTCTAATGACTTGATTGAATGCTCTCACGTGATGTTTCCTAAGTCCATCTGTCGTCCATTCCTGTTGGACAGAAATGTCGCAATATTTTCAGAGGAGCATTTCTCGTTCGTGTTCAACACATTCATCTGGATGCAGGTGTTCAACTGGATAGCGTCTAGAAAGTGCTACAATGAGATCAACTTCTTCGACCGCATCTTCGCAAACCTGATGTTTGTAGCCATTTGGATCATCGTTGCATGTCTGCAGGTGCTCATCATGCTTGTCCCGGGTGTCAGAGATGCGTTCTCCATCATCTGGATATCCGGACAGCTCTGGGGCTTCTCTTTGCTCTTTGCCATTCTCATCCTGCCCGTCCGCTTTGTCATCCACCTTGTGAAAATGCCCGACCCGTTCAACGGAGAAATTCCGCTGGTGTTCGAAGAAGGCGTGCCTGCTGGTGTCTACACGCTCAACGGCCCTCCACCGCCCGGCTGCACGCTCTCCTTTGGAGAGCAGGCAGCCACGTCAGAGGCGATGCAGAGCGCGCTCATTGAAGCACCCCCGCCGCCTCCAGTCGCACCAGAGATGGTCCCTGCTGGACTGGACGCGTGGGACGGCTCGTCTTCTGATGGGAATGTGCCTGCCCTGTCGCCTGTGGCGTCGCTTCCAGCCATTCCGCTTGTGGGGCCGGTGGGCATCAGAGCGAATCGGCAGCCTTCGTTTGTGTCTTTGGTGATGAAGACACCCCCAGGCGGCAATGCGCAGGCAGCAACAACCTCACCTCACTCGAGCCACTACCCGCACGTCAGCTCGTATGCGCAGCTCGCCACAGAAAAGGGGCAGACGTCGCCTGGCGCCTCGCAGCATTCAACAGGGAGTTTTGCTTCAGCCAGCATGGGAGATTTGACATGTTCTGCTGCCAGTCTGGAGATGGCTGCTGCAAATGTGCCCAAGCGGTCGAGCTCGTTCTATGACAAGAGCAGCAGTGGAAGCGGAGGTTTGGAGGACAAAGACGGGAAGCCGCGCCAGTGGACGGTTATTCGGCACTTAGTCATCGGAACGGGCAAATGGAAGAGATTCAAAAAACCATTTTTCAGCGGTCAAAGGACGCTGGATGTGGAAGAGCACTTTTTATCACCTACGTAATCTTCATTTCGATTAGAATTCCTTTTGATAAATTTATTCCTCGAATGTTATGTTATTACTTCCTTTATATTAATGCAAATGATAGTTCTCTTTTTCATGTCATTTTTCTCTTTCTTTTAGTTATAATCATTTATTCTCAGATAGTTATGTTATTTATATAAAAAAATTATTCCTTTTGTATGAAACTGATAAAAGTTATCAATTTCTTTTGTTTGAATTTTTGTTGTTATTTATTAATTTTTTAACGCCATATTTTTTGAAATCTTTCCATTTCGTTTTTAATTTCTAGTTAATGGGTAAAAGATCAATTTTGAGAACTTTTTTTAAATATTTCTTGAAATGTCGGAACAGCCTGTTTTAGATGTTGAAAAATCGCTTGACGAAATGATTAATGAAAAAAGACAGCAGCAACGTTTGGTATGAAATGTGCTCTAGTGGCTATCACAATTAGAATTCAACAACCGTTAATCGTTTCTCTGGAATCTTGTCTAGTATCGTGGAAAACAGCAAAGAGATAGAGGATCCTCATTTTCTCTTAGAAGAGCACAAGTTAGTCGGAGTGCAAGGCTGGAACAACTTCGTGGACAAACACGAACAAGGAAACCAAAAACTCAAAGGAATTTTGGGGCGGCTGGAATTTTAAAAGCTCCAGTACGTGTTCCTATGATGGCACCTGTTGTTCAACCAGCTCCATCTGTTCTTGTTCTACCTGTTGCACCTCATGCACGAAAGGGAGGCAGATCCCAATCAGTCCTGACAAAGTATCCACATCCCTCCCTTCTACCCCCTTCACTTTGAATCGATTTATTATCTTCTTCCACTTCCTCTGTTTCAAGGGCCCAAAGACGCGCACTGACGCAAGAACTGACGAAGATTACTCGAAGCACGGCACCTGTCCAATTTCCAGCCCAATTTGCTGCCCCTGTTGCTCCAAAAGTTATTAGCACATATAGACCGGCGCACGCCCAAAGAAAATCAAAACTTGTCCAAAGGCCACCAGCTCAACCAATGATGATGATACCTCCACCACAACCAACCATGACACCACCCATGTATCTTGTTCCTGCTCCGTCAGGATCTTCGCGAATGAGAACCAGAAGACCAATTCGAAATCAGCCTCGCAGCAAGCCCAGATCTCGTGGAACATATTAAATTAAAAGAGTTACCAATTTTTTTAATTTTGATTAAAATCTGTGATATTTTATTCAATTTCGGCGATGTGCATTATCAATGGACATGAAAATTTTTAGGTGATTTGCGAATTATTTATTCTGTTATTTTAAATTAATTTAGATTAATGTTTTTCTTCAACCATTTCAAGTAAACAAACTTTTATAATTATTTGTTCAGTTTATATGATTATAAGATATCTACACTTGTTTAAAATAATTTTCAATTTTTATGAAAAGAAGAGTTATTGCGGTTTTTATTTCTGATTAGTTAACCCGTTATCTTTTAATTTTTGTGGATCAGTTATTTAAAAGAAATACAATGGAAAATCCTGTGAAATTATCAAGTGCTTTGATTGCTTCTACGTCTAGACATGTTTTTATATCAGAAGAGAAATGTAATCAATCTGCAGAATGGCTTTTGGAAGAAATCAAGGTACATTTATTAATATCTTAATACCAAATCAGAAAACAATATAATTATCTTAGAAAGGGAATTTTTCACAACACAATGAACCAACAGATTCGTATATTCCAAAAATAGAAGAAATTGGTGAAGAAATGCTTGCTCAATGGATCTTCTTCCTTGACGTTTTAAATTTCTCTTTCTATTATGATGATGGATCGTCATATTGTATTGAATTTCCTGAAGGTTCTAAAACGATTATTCAAGGATATTGGGCTCATGTTATATCGATGCATAGAGCTCGGATGGAGCATATTCCATTTTTAACTGCAAAATGGATGTCTGAATGTACTGAAAAAGATGTTTCGTTTGTCTTTTTTTGAAATTAATTTATTAAATAAAATGTTGCAGACTATTTTATCGGTATAATAATTCTCATCCAGAAAAAACTTGTCCGCTTGTTGAAAAAAGAGTTGAAGTTCTTCATGAAGCAGGAAAATGGCTTACAGCAGAATGTGATGGCTTATTTGCTAATTTCATACGTAAATGTAATCACTCTGCTGTTCAGATCTCTGTTCGAATTGCTGATGCTTTATCTTCTTTTAGAGACAGAGGAATTTGGAATGATGGATCACTTGATTCTTTGCCGAAAAATTCAAATTTGTTAAAAGAACAAATTTACAAGCATAAATTAGCAGAAAAATTGTTAGATGAAGATTGGAAAGAGCCAATTTCTTCTACAAGTGAAATTAAAAGTACGAAATTATATTCTTTCTTTCTTTCTTTCATTCTTTATTGATATAAATTTCAGTTCCTGTTGCATTCCACAAGAGAGCACAAATCATTGCTGCAGATTTGTGGGTATATTTTAATAGAGAATCGCTAGGTAGCTTCAATGACATTGACGAATTGACGATGTTTGCTGACTATCGTGTTCCTCAAGTACTAGCGCATCTTGGTGCTTTGCAATATTCCGATCAGCTACTTGAATTACTTCGAAGTGGAGAAAAGAAAAAAGATGATAAACAAGAACAAGATGGACTTTCTTCTTCATCGTCATCTCCTCAGCCATCAACTTCATCAGAATCTTGCATTTCATCAACATCGCAAGAAAGCCTTGGTCAGTCAACAACGACTGTTATGATAGCACAATCATCGCGCGTTGAAATGGAAATAAGAGGATGCTCTATTTTTGCGCTTTCCCTCATCACACAAAAGATTAAAGAATTAATTGCTTCGACTTCATTAACCTTACCTGATGATGTTATTGTGAATGATGTTACGGTTGACAATTATCTCTGGTTGTGGGGAAAACAACATCTGAAAATTTTATCTGTGCCTGCTCATAATACAAGAACATGTTTTTATTAAATTTCTTGATTTCTATACAGCTTGCATTAATTAATAAATGGTTAAATATTATATTTCTTACTGAAAGTATATATTTAATGGAACTAAGTCTTATTTTTCTCTCTTACACAAATTAAATTTTTAATTTTTTTCTTCACTAATTTTGAATAATGTTAGATTTTTTATTTGCCCCATTTTTTTGTTGGCACCAAATTTTTGAAGTGAAATATGTTAAAAAATGCAAATTTCAATAACAAAAATAGGCCTTTGCGACAAGTAAAAATAAAGCGAGGCATGTCGGTCGAATGACAAAATCAATGTCGAGAAGTGTTTTCTTTTTTTTTTTTTTTTTTTTTTTTTTTTTTTTTTTTTGATTTCAAAATGTATTTTTTATTCTTAAATATTCAGCTTGTATCTGAATACCGTTCTGACATGAAAATTTGAAAAAAATATATTTTTGAATGAACGAAAAATTGTATAAAAATCGTTTTGATAAAAAAATTTTTATGAAACTTCAATTATGAAAGAAGAAAGCCAAAACAGGAATTATTGAAAACAAAACTAATTTTTTTAACTTCAGAAGATGAAATGAAAACACGAAAATGTTTCTATCAAACCAAAAACAAATAAAATAATTGAAACATAAATTTTTTTTATTAATCCTAGAAAATATTCAGTTAAAGGACGTACAATCGAAAAAACATGAAATTGTTAATTTTGAAGCGATACTGTTTGAATTTGTTTTCATCTGCCTGTTCCATTATTTGTTAATATTTTAGTGATCTTAATATATCACTGTCAATTGACTGCATCCAGTTTCTTTTAATATAATTGAAAAAGCTCATTACAAATACAAATGAAAGTTGATGAGCAAAAGCAAAAATTGATTAAAAAAACATTTCTTTAACATAAGGAACAAGAAGAAGATGGAGTGAGTGAGGAAGGCTCTTGTTTTGTGTTGAAATAGCAGAATTTGATAAAAGCGAAGCCTGAGAAGATGGTGAAATGAACACAGGAGATTGAGGAGAAGGATACGAAGGAGTAATTGATGTTGAGTAATGAGGTGCAGATGCTGGATATGTGGAAATTGATCTCATTGGCTGATTATTTGGTGATTTTGCTGTTTGTTGGTGCTGTGAGTTATGGAATCCAAAATTGGAACATCGTGTGTTGAAGAAAGAACTTCAATTCGATGAAAAGTTGACTGAGAATCAAAATGAGACTGAAGCAAAGCTGGAGTTTCAGAATACTCACTATTTGAAGAAGCTTCATTGAACTTTCTAAGCTTTCTTCATTTTTCTCCTCATTTAGTGTCAGTTCTCTTTCAGTTTCTCTCCACCTTTCTCTCAATTTCTATTTCCTTCTCTCTCCTTCTCCTTTTGCATATCGTCCTCTGTTCTCTACTGCGCATCTCCCAACACCCGAAAGTTCTGCATGCACACAAACTTGTATCCCACATCTATCTTTGCTATCGTCGTCATCAACGCAGTCGTTATCACCAACGCCGCTATTAACTTCTCATTCAGCATGCACAGCCACCTCGTCTTCTCTTTTGCTTCCTCTTTCTTTAAATTTTTGCGAATCTCTGCAAACTTCTTCTCATCCTGAAACTTTTACGCATCTTCTTCTTTCTGTTCAGATTGAATTCGGCTCTGTTCAGCCTCTTCCTGTTTTCGCTTCTCACGGAGTGTCTTCTTCTCCTCCTTCCGCTGATACTTTTCTTGATTTGCCATTTTCTTTCGCTCACCTTTCAAAAATTTCTCAATCTTTTTTTTTCTTTCTCTTCTCATTTCAGGTCCAATCTTCTCTGCACATATCGCTCTTCAATCTCCTGATGCTTCTGATTTGCTGCAATTGTTGCTTCCCTCTGCTTCTTCTTCTGTTTCTCTTGCCGCATCTGGATCTCCCTTCCTCCCTCTCCCATCCGAACTCCTTCGTTCGCTCGCGCTGCTGCACTCTTCCACGGTCTGTCGTTTTTTGTGTCTTATTCGTCTTTCGAGTCATCTGCTCCTTCTTCTTTTGCTTCTGTTTTGCCTTTTTTACTTCTTTGTTTCGTATTCTTCAATCAATCTTGTAAACAATGTGTCATCTCTTGCATTTCCCTCCGACCAATTCTTCCTCTCGTTCTCCAAATTCCTCTTGTTCCTTCTAATGTGCTAGTTCATCATGATTCCCCAGACCTCCGCTAAAGACTCCTTCACCCTGTCTCTCATGTCCTCGCCCAGCGTCTCTTAATCCATCGCTCGCAGATACTACGCCCTCTCCATCATCTATTGCAACCCGTCGCACCTCTGCTTTTGGTTGATGTGCTGCCAGTTCCAGCTCTCTCGCTTCCTCCTCTCGCCTTTCAGCACATTCTGGATTGCCCACTTCCACAGGTCCCACAGCCGCTTCCGCACAACTTTCTGCCCTATGGCAATCGTGTCCAGCATCCAAAGATGCGTCGAATCGACGTTAACTGACTCAGCTGAAGGTGAAATTGAAGGTGATTGCAAAGAGATGGGTTAATCGTGTGATGAAAAAGATGCAGCAACATTTGAAAAAGTTCTGTCGGAAGATGAAGATGAGAAAAGGCGAAGAGGAAGAAGCAGATGAATCAGGTGATGGAGATATACTGTTGTTTTGAAGTGAAGTCATCTCAAAAGGAGAATGATTGTTTTGAAGTGTTGCGTAAGTATTTGCAATTAGTTGTCGTTGCTGCTGTCTGTTATTTCACTGCTGATGCAGCTGAGAATCAGAAATATAAGACTTTAATTTTGTCATATGTGAGTTTGCTTCGCTTGATAGCAAAGTCTTTCAATGAGCCGTTAATGGAATGAAAATAGATTGCTTCGCAATTTGTTGTGCATATTGCGAATGCGACATTGATGACATTGATGGAGAAAGTGTTTGCATGGAAGAAATTGCAGAAGGATGTGATGGAAGGTTTATCACAGAAGAAGTATTGTTTGAAGGAAACTTCAGGATGAGGATGGAACTGTAGCTGGAACTGTTGCTGCTGCTGTTGTTGATGAAGCAAATGTATGTTTTGGAGGATGTTTTTAATCAGAAGGAGCACATTTTGTTGCTGTGTCTGCACCAAAGACCAGAAATTGGGGCAGAACAAGGAGATGTTCTGAAATGAGATGGATGTGTTGGAGGAAAGAGGAGAATGAGAAGGAGGAGGAGGAGAAGTTTCAAATCCTTTCTCTTTTTGTTGTTTTTTGATTGTTTCTTTCTGTTCTTCATCATCCTTATCTCTTTTCCTTTTTCCTTTTATTTTATTCTTCCTTTAAATCTTTCTCATCCTCCTCTCCCTCTTTTTCTTCTTCTTCCTTTTTCATTTCATCATTTTTTTCTGGATGAATAAATAAATTTAACACACGCAGGTTCAATGATTTTGTGCAAATTGACACTTTTTATTTACTAATAATATAAGCCGCAAACAATTCTATCAAACTTCAATCTTTATTCATCGTATTGATTATTAAAAGCAATGGCTCTTGCAAACCTTTTTCGTGTGTTTACCTGACATTTCCACAAATCTGAGTTTTTTTTTGAAAAAACTTCAAATGAGTAATTATTATGGAATTTAAAAAAAAACTATTTTCAAATAATAACGTGAATAACTTGATTATCCGCAAGAAGATGAAGTGTTTAACAAAATGTGGTTTTGGACAAATAATGAATTAATCAAACAGACAAGGACTCAATTTCTTTTTATTCTCAAAATTTTCCAAATTAAATATGATATTTTTGATAAAAAAGTTATAAATGTCCATTCACTGAAATGAAGAAATTAAGCCTGTGTGACATGACAAATTTTAAAAATTGTGTCAGTCAAATTAGATCATGAAAACCCATAATATTTTAACTAATATTATTTATGAATTTTTTGATAAATTAATACCGATTGTTTTGAACAGAAACATTAGAAAACATTTATTATTGAAACAGTGATATTGAATACGAAACCATAAATAAATATTTGGAATTTGAATATTTTCAGTTGCGGTCTTTATTCGTAATAACAACTTGTGATCAAGCAATTATAGATCTTCTATGAAAGAACAAATTGTCTTGAAAGTCAATAAACTATTTTTAATACTAAAATTGAAGAGGATAAAGTTTGTTCCTGTATCATTTTAGCGAATACAAATTTGTATGTCAGCTCGTTCGATTGATTATGAGATGTCAAAAATGAACTTTTTTCCAGTACATATGGAAAACTTATTTTCAAGAGATATACAATAAAATGGACATTTGTTTATTAACAGGGACAAATAACTTTTTGCAAATCAGCAATGCAATATTTAAGCAACAGATGGAATTCAAAAAAGACAGATACTACGTGAATGTTCAATACATAATATTGAAAAAGATTACTCACTAATGAACATAAATGAAGGCGTTTTTCAAGAGTATTGTGAGCTATCTATCATAAGCAGAAAAGGGGCAATAAATACACAGATAAATCGAAAAGCCAAGCTGTATATTACTTCATGCATATTCACAGGATGAACGCCACCAACCGGAGAAGAGAGGATTGGCTTTGAAAAAGGGATAGCATTGATGTTTGTTAGTAATGATCCATTGTTAATTATTTTTCATAGTATTTGATGCAGGCAAGCCAAATGCAGCAAGATATAAAAATGTCATGTTTTATAAATCTTTTTTATTGACAAAGAGCATTACAAACGTCTCTCTTTTATTTGTGACTGTACATCTTTCTGATATTTCGTTTGAATACATAAGAGGCTTTGATGGAAATGATACAGCAAATGCCATTCCACTTGTTTATTTCTGGCACTCGCTCGGCTCGGAGGCATTTGTTGGCAGTGAAGGAAGAGATATGGGTGCTTGCGGATCCTCAGATTATCTATGCCTGTCCATCGATTATTTTCAACCCAGAATTCCAGGAGGAAATAATAAAAGCATAAGCATTATGAATAGTGCAGTTCTTCGAGTTTACGTCAATCTTTGTGGAATTTCAATAAGCTCAAATAATACAGATATGTGCTCTCTGGAGTGTTGCTCTTCACTAAGGGGAGTGGAGGATGCTGCAATGAAAATTCCAGGTATTTCATATTTCGAATTTATAAGCTTCATTCTGCCATCTTCATTCACTGGTTATGAAAATGTGTTGACGCATATTTGCTCTTGAGAAGGATCGTTAACTTTAAATAATTGTTCATTCGCAAAAAAGGAAGATGGAGAAGACATAATCAGGTTTGGGCTTATCAAGGCAGATGGAGGAACGGTTATGTTGGAGTTTGTGACAATACGTTCGCTTTCATTTTCCTCTGACATCATATCAATCGCATCTGCAGCATCTTTGACATTCAGAAGCTTGACAATGAAAAATATAAAGCTGGAAGGCAGAAGCGGATTGCATATTGATAGGTCTTTTGCTGAAGACAAGAACACGAACCCCGAAGCCGATGAAAGTTCTGCTGTTGAATGGAACACGCTTGAGCAAGTGACCGAGAGCGCAGCTGGTGGCATTGCAATGATCCGAAGCGCAGACCTTGACCCAATTAAAATGGTCATCCGCAATGCAACAATCAAAAAACGTGGTGGTTCAGGATGAGAAAATGGAGGGACCATTTTGTTCAGATTGAATGAAGGAGGAAGTTTTGACTGCTTGTATTCTTCAATTACCGACTGCTTCTGCTCATCAACTGGAAGGGGTAGATGCTTGTTTTTGGAATGCACATCTGCAGCTGCGGAGCCAGCAGCATTTGTGCTGTCGATCATCACGTTCAAGGGCAATGCCGCATATCATGGAAGAGATTTGTTTGTGAAGTGCCACTCGATAGAAGTACAGATTGAAGATAATCAGTTTTTGCTGAACTTCAGAGATACATTTGTGAAAGAACTCGCAATATGGGGGTGCACCTCGGACATGTATCTGGATGAAGAAGATCTGCTGAAGAGAATTGTGAAGTTCCATAGCGAGAAGGTATTTGTGTATTCGGTCAGGGACAATCACGAGAACAGCAAGCAGTTTGGAGAGTTTGAAGCTCGTTTCCGATTTTAGAATGAAGAATATTATAAACTTAATCGATCCTAATACTCTCAACGGTTTGTATCGCTACACAAAGCTATCTGCTCCCAGTGCAAAACAACAAGCGTGAGCAACTGATAGTAAAAGTCTCAGTCCTTCACTAATTCGTTTCGATTCTGTTATCTTATTCTTCCTCGCCTTCCTTGCAACCTCTGCAAACTTCCGGATGGAACATTTCACCCTCTACTTCGTGTTTCCCTTTTGGTCCTCTGACAGTGTTGATATGAACAACACCAATTGGCGCATCTCCTTCTCATTTGCCAAATGCAACTTAAATCCTCTCTGCTCGCTATGTTGTGTTACAACGTTCCAGTAAACAATTGCTCAGCCTTGCACCTCAAGTTCGCTCTCTCGCCTTTCCTTCTCTCCGATGCCGACTATGTTGCCCTCGCAGGCATAAAATACCTTTTACTCCAGCTGTGCTCCAGCGCCTTCGAGTTCTGTCAGTTCAGGAACACCTCGCCTCACAGTCTGTCTGCTGAGCATCATTTGTTTCGCAAGGAGGAACCCTCTTCCTCCCCTCCACATCAGTGGAAGATCTTGCCTTTTCCTGATCATTTTTTCACAACTGAACAAACGTAGGCTCCAACACCAGCTCCGACACCTCCTTCACAACGTCTGCACTTCCTGCGTCTTCCCTTTCTTCACACATTGCCCTGCGCAACTGGACATTCTTGCCTTGTGCCTCATCTTCTGACTGCAATGCAGATAAACCTGCACGGAATGGGAGCATTAAAATGTGAGAAATACACCCGAACTCTCGCTTGTAGCATGATTCATTGAAAGAGCTCACATTGAATGCATCGCAATAATAAACGGAAACAGCTGCGACAGAATCTCCTTGTTGATTTATGCAACACAGCAGCAGTCATCATTAATCTCAATTTTTCAAGTGCATCTAATAGAACGTTATCTATCTCTTGAGGTGCTGTCCGCATCAACAATGCAACGTTTTGTGAGTAACATCCCCTCTGCCTGAAGTGACGGTTAGTAAAGCAGCCAATCGTCTTCCTGCTCAAAAATCACCAACTCAGATTTTCAATCGCTGACTCTGGCGATCTTAAAACGAGGTGAATGTGCTTTTGGCAACACTTCTTTGCAGATCCGGAACGAGGAGCGTCCCCTGGCTGGAATCATCTCCGTCTTCACCTCATCATTCTTCGTCCCCTTATTTTCATCACTTGCCGCTCAGGAGACCTATAGCCTCGTGGAGCTTAACTGTTTTGATCGCTTCTCCTGCAACGCGCACTCGCTTTCCGCCTCGTCACAATCGCAGATAGTGTGGAAATTGTCTATAGCAACGTATCCGTAGACGAAGGGTATGTGTCGGAGAGCGAGGCCTGAGTGCATGTCCCGATTGCCACATTCACACATTTGCTCTCCACTTCCGTAATTACTATAACTATTCTATTTGGCAGTGCCTATGGTGTTCTGTGTATAGCACAACCCCTCATTTTCAAAAACGAATCAGAGCCTGCTAGTACTGTATAGCCAGTCGAAGCAGCTACGCTTGTACTCCCACACTGGCTGGAGTTTCTCATTGTTGTCTTCGGCCAGATGTTCCTGCTGTTCTGGTTGTGCGGAGGCTGAAAGCGAAGAATGAGAACAAGGGCTTGAAGAAGATAGTGGCTGACGTGGTGTCGAAGGATCCGAAGCTGATTGAGATGGTGACGATGGAGATGTCACCGGTGGAGCAATGGAGGAGAGACAGAGAAGAAGAACGAGGAGAGAATAAAGAAGAGAGTGTATGAGAAACGTTTGGGACACTCAGAATCATCAGAGCATCTTCTTTCTGAGAGTGGCTCAACTGAATATATCTTGGGAAGAGATTCAGACAAGATCCCTCAATGGATGCTGGAAAAGGAAGAAGATGTTGAAGAGACAGGAAACAGAACAACCTCGCCATCCGTTTCATCAACTTCAACCACAGATTCTGATACAACATTTATTCATGGGGAGGATCTGTGCCCAACCACTTCATCAATGTCGAATTTGGTGGATGCAATGGCCTGTTCATCGCTTTATGAAAAACTGAGTATGGACATTTGGAATTCGCTGTTCATGCTGCAGTATGGAAGAAATAAAACAAAGAAGATAAAGATGGGGATTTTTCAAACGGAATGCTTTATGATTTTTTTAAAGAAGCTTGAAAATATTCATTCATGGAATTCTGATTTCAATTTTTTATTTTAATTTTTTGAAAGATATTTTTTTTAAACTCTTGCTTAAATCGAAAATAGAAAATTTATTCATTACTTTAAAAAGATATATATTTGTGTTTGTTTTACGTTGTTAATGAACAATTACTCTTTGAACGTTGATTTTTCAAGATTTTTGTTAACTTTAAAAACAAGTTAAAATCATACAATTGCAAATGGTTTATAAAACTTTCAGTAAAAATAAAAGCGATATAATTTTAATCTGCTAAATATTTATTGCTCCATGTCTTCAACGGCTCGAAAAACAAAAATGAAAATCAACATAAAGAATTCTTGAAACAAATAATATTTAAACAAATTTTAAAAAAAAAAAAACAAAATAAAAACTTAAACAAAAACCTAAAAACAAGAATGTTTACCAAAAAAACCATTTAAAAACAACAAAAATCCATCGAAACAATCAAACAAAATAAATTTCATTTTGTCAGATCGTTTTGTGACAAATAAGAATTTTCCTCACAAATAAACGAAATATATTAGCTTTTCGATTTCAACAAGTATTAAGGAGTGTTTTAAAAAATGACAAAATGACAGATCTGACATGTCAGTGACAGATCTGACAAGTGACAAAACCACAATATATTTATTTGATCAATTTGTCACTTTTTTTTTATTAATAAGAAAGTGTTTTGATTTCTTTGAAAGTTGAATAAAATAAGATACAAAAACATTTGCATGTTTTTTAACGTTTTAATGAGTTAAAATTTTTAATAGTTAATAATTCCACTTTATTTATTTGAGTGACAAAAAAATGACAAAATCAAAAGATCGTGTCTGTCATTTTTGAGTTTTTTCGAATTTTTCGTGTCATGTCACACAGGTCTAGAAGAAATGTTTTCAAAAAAGTGAATCTGTTCGACAGATTGATCTTTTCGACAGACTGATCTTTCGACCGACTGATCTTTGTCGTTCGACTGATCTCGACAAAGATCTGTCGATAACCCATTGAAATTTCTAAAAATCAATAAATAAAATATTTATTTGTTAGAATCCAGTGAAATTATATTTTTTAATTTATAAAAAAAATTATTCAATGGAAACAAAAGTGCATTTTTTTATTTGAATGTTTTTTCGTTAATCAAAAAAGAAAAATTATGCTTAATGTCTTGTCGGTCGACTTGTCGAGCTAATGAAAAAATGTCGGTCTGTCGCAAAGGCCTAAACAAAAATAAGCAAAACTTAGTTTTAAAAATTTTCCAATTTTTCTCTTTCCATTTCTTTCATCTGTCGAAATATCAATGTGTGTGATTATTTTTGAAATCATATCTTTTTTCGTGTTGCAGATTTATCAAAATTTGCTTGTTATTGAAAAGAGCTTTAGAATTCAAATGCTTTATTGATCACAATTGAATTTAGATTAAGTGAATCAGATGAAATCAATATTCATATGTCTTTATTGAGGCTTTTCACTCTTCAGTGATCATGAATTTATGTTCAAAGGAAACACTTGAACGGAAATTTTTGAATGAAAAAATATGATTTCAATAATAATCACAGATGTTAACAACATTATTGCAAAATAAAAATTGTTGAAAGGTCTCAAAATGAAAAAATTTGACAATTCGACAAAATCTTTTCAGAAATATTTTCATTGTTTCAAATTTCTCTAGTCATGTTACAGAGGTCATAAAAAAACAACTGAATTGAATTTCAAATACAGATGTCGCACAAAATACAGGACAATATCGATTTCACAATTAGACCTTTGCGACAGACCGACATTTTTTCATCAGCTCGACAAGTCGACCGACAAAACAGTTCGCTTGAATTTAATTTTTTGTTCGATGAAAACACATTTATATATAAATATTGCTTTTTTGTTTTCATTGAGTTATATTTTTTATTATTTATAAAATAAAATTTCACAAGATTCGAGCAAACAAATATTTAGTTTTTTGATATTAGAAATATTCAATGGGTTATCGACAGATCTTTGTCGAGATCAGTCGAACGACAAAGATCAGTCGGTAGAAAGATCAGTCGGTCGAAAAGATCAATCTGTCGAACGAATGTTCTATTTTGAAATCGTTTTGTCTTTCAAACATAGTTTTTTTATTTATTCTATTAAAAGATAATTATAAGGAACATTCATAAAAATATGACAGAGATGGAATTTGTGTTTTTGATATATTTTTCGATATTTTCATTCGTTTGATGCCACATTTTGTTTCACACTTTTTCTGTTTATGGATATTAATATTTAAATAATTGCAATCTGTTAAAAGAAATTGAATTGAATCCATAATTATATTTTTTTTTATTTTGTTTAAAAACACAATATTCCTGGAAACCGCTGGAAAAAATATGTCGAAGGTTTAACTCATATCTTTGCTTTTAAGTTTGAATACGTAAGGCAGGATATAGATATTTAACAAGTTGTCAATGCTTGTGAAGATATTTTAATATTTATTGTGATAATTTGAATAATTTAATTACGAATTCAAAAGGAAAAGAGACTCATTCAATTGGAAATTGCTATAAGAAGCGAAAATATGAAGATGATCACAATTCAATATTTTTTTTACGGAAGAAAGAAAAAGAAAAAGAAATTACTAAGATTTTGAAGAAGATAAGGAAATTTACATATTCATTGAAGAAGAAAATGATGAATTGTGCGTTCATAAAGTATCTGTGCCATAGAAATGATTTGTGTGCTGAACAAGAAGATCCATTGCTGAAGCTTCTAAAGACTCTGAGATGGATAGGAGTCAGCTGCGGGCCATCGATTTCTTCAATAAGAGAATTCGCACACTATTTAGTACAAGCACTTGCAAATACACAGCAAGGAATTTAAACATGGAGATGAAACTTGATTTCATTTTGATACCACCTGCAAAAAGAAGTCTTACTCAGTCTTATTCAGCTCAAAGTGCTCAATTTTCTTTTTCTTCTTAACTTATTTATTTTTTCGCCCAGGATTGAAGTAAGAGAAGTCCGGGAATGAGGTTTATCTATCTGTTTGTAAGAGGAATTATGGCTCTGCTGCATGCTTTACAAAAGGAACAGAGATACGGGTTTCATTCCAAGCATCTAACTTCTCTCAATTTGTGGAAGCCATGCAAGGCTGTGCTATTTGATAGGAGATATATACCAGGGAGAAGGAGATGATGGAGTTTGATCTGACAACATGGCAGGTTCTGGTTTCCTTAAAGATAAACAACGAGATATTACAGCTGATTCAGGAAATGAGAGGGGTGCTACCGAACCAACTGGGGAGCAAAGGCGATGAGCAGCAGATGAACAGTCACATTGATTTTTGCGGTTCGTTTGTGTGTGCACATCTTTGATCCAGTCATGCAGCCCAAAACCACATAGATGATTGTCTATTCGCACTTTTCACTGCAAATACACATGAGGCTGTATAATGATGTTATGAATCCTTCTCTTCTCTCTTCGTAGCCTGAGATTTGCGACAGTGAAATGGCTAAAGAGCACACAAAAGACAATGAGTTGCTGCTATTCTACAAAGCAAAGTTTATTGACTGCCGCCTTATGTTCCACTCACGCAAATGGATGACTTTAAAAGAGTCATAAAGCTTTTTGTTTCAAAATCAAATACCAGCTCAGCAGACGATTCTGCAGAAGACTGCAAAAAGGATAGCTTCTGGAACTGTATTAACTTCTGTCAAACATCGTTTGTCTGCTTCTTCATCTTCATCCTTATCTTAATTTTCTTCCTTATCTTCTTCCACAAATACTTCATTTTCTTCAAATTCTAATAAATAAACATTTTCCCTCAAGAATTCAGCTTGAAACAAACTTCGCTTCTTTTATTCAGAACCTCATCCATCATTTGTTTCTTTTCACTCACCGTTCTTCTCCTTCATCTTCTTCTTTCCTCTCCAAAAGCCTTCCTTGTCCTCGTCTGAAAGTCCATCTCATAGAAGTCGTCGAGTTGATGAGCTTCCATTCATAAGCCATCACTTCGGTGCACTGAATGGAAAGATACAATGTTTGATCACAGCCTCTTACGATCCCATTATGAAAAGAGGTCAATTAACACACAGGAAGTTGTTGGACGCATCAGGCAGTCATTAGGCGAAAGAGACAAAACAGTTAATTCATCGAAAGATGAAGACGAGAATGAAGAAAAGAAAAGCAGAAACATATGAGCAAATACTGCAAATGCATTTTATTTAGGAAAAGGTCGAAGAAGGAAATAAGATAGATGTTAATAAAAAAAAAAAGAGAAAAAGAAAGAAAGAAAGAAAATGTTGAAGCGATGAAGGATACTGATTGCGATGAAAAAAAAAAGCTGAAGAAGAAAGAAAATGAGATCGCAATGTGAAGACAACAAATATTTGTGAGATGAGACATCGAACTCTCCAACCGAAATGCACAAAGTCATCAATCACCTATCATCTCCATCTTGTTCATATCCGTCGTTAAAAAGCTCATCGTCATCGACTCCAGCTGTGTGATAAATGTGTGAAACGCAGCAAAAAAGCAAGGGAGTTTCATGATGTATTCCAGTGTTTGATTTCTATTCTGCATGTGTTTCGATCAGAGTGAGAGAAGGATTATTAGAGATGTTTTCGATGGAATAGTTTTAATCACCAACTGTGACTCTGGTACAGCCTTGAGAGATGAATATCATATTTTCCATCCTGAATTAGATATTAAGAAGGAAAAGAATGCAATCAAACCGTTAAATGCAAAGAAAAAATACATCTTTCGCTGGCGGCGCAAAATGCACTTCTGTGAAGATCCCAAGCTGCTGCTCAAGTCCCACATTGAGTCGCAAATGAAAACATCAATTAATTTGGCGAAGGTTTGTAACTTCCACAGGCATCATTTTGGAATCGTTGTTTGTTTATAGAAACTCTCAGGAGAAGACACAGAGGGAGCACAGTCTGCTTCCACAAGGACTGATGCGCAAGCAGAATGAGAAAGGACAGAAATGGTCCTTCTCCTTAAAGAATAGGCAAAACGCAGTGGGTTATTCACAGCCTTTTTCTCCTTTTTCTTCTTCTGCCCCAATCATCTCGCTTACAGTTGGATGTTCATTCGTTCAACCTGAGCCGCAAAGTTCATATTCTTTTCATCATCTCACATCGCAAGCACAAGGGAAATAAAACTGATATATATTTCAGAACTCATTCAATGCCAACAATTCCATTGACAACCCGAGTAATTGTGCTGCGGATCATAGACAGCGGTTGGAGAATAAATGTTAAATCACATGATGAAAGCATTTGGAGAAGAAAGAAGAGGTGAGGAAAAAAAAAGAAAAAGACGGAACAGAAGGAAATAAAGATTCACGAGTTTTTAGCAGAAACTGAACAGAAGCAGAGGAGCGGAAGCTGATGAAGCAGACAAAGAGAAAGAGGCAACGAAGACAACAAAGGCGATTCATTGCTCAGCGGGAAAAGTCAAGAGCATTCTTCCGTTTGAAGAGAACGAATTATACAGAAAGAGGAGCCTTTTCAACTAGACGAACTCGATTCTTTGTATTTGATGAAGTGCATCACCTCGATTTTTTTAACACACCAGATGGCTGCTGGTTCGCAACATCAGATGGAAGAAAAAATTATGTTGAACACATATGGAGTTGCATATGCTTTAACTGCATTATTTTCTGCGCTTTCATCCACAATGTTTCCATATGACTCGCTAACTTCATCTTTTTTATTTTCTCGGACTTCAAAACAAATATTGATTCCACTGAACACAGGCACATCCAAATTTCCATGCAAAAAAGAAACAAGATGCTTAACGACCTGCCTCTTTCTGCCTTCATTTTTTCTCTCGAAACGCCATCTTCACACGTTTTATGAATGGCCACCTCCCGCTTTTGTTTAACTCTCAGTTACGGATGCAAACAGTCCTCAGAACTCGACTGAAGGGGAAAGGAGGATTAATTGTTCTGTTCGAAATTCCCTTTTCAACATGCAGCAGAGAAGGCAACCTAGCTGAAGAAGGTTCTCTATTGGAAGCACAGACCAGAGGTGCAAAAGGAACATCTGCATCACGAAAAAGTCCTCTCAGCACCCATATGCCAAGTCTTCTTTGTGTTGTCATGCCATGCAGAATTCTCCTCGTTCCCGTACACATTCGCTGCCACCTTCTACAGCTGTCTCTTCATATCGAATATCACTTCCTGTGCCCTATCTTCACTCGCTATCTTAACTTTTGCTTTCTCTCCGCACTTCAAAGTGCAATCGAATGCTGTTTAAAACAGTTGAGCTGCTGAACTGGAACGTTTTATCGTTTCCGGCAATACAACAATCCTGCTCTTTTCTCACCTTGTAATTCGAGCCCCTATCTGCTCACCACCTTTGCTGCTTCGTTTTCTTTCAGTTGGAAAAAATAATTGATGCAATAACTTCTGTTTGTCGCTCCAACATCTTTTCCTGTAACAAATGCAATCCAGCCATTTTTATTTTGTCTTCTTCATTGAAAAAGCTGAACCTTTTTCATCAAACCTGCATTTGCTTATCATCTTCCAATTGCCTTTGACATGAATAAATAAAGTTACATTGTTGGAAGCAAAATTACTTTAATTGGTCGGTCTTCAGATTGGTCATTTAATGCTGCGGAAGTTCAGGAACAGATGACTCGAAACGTAAAAACACAGCGCTGATTTATAATCCTTTATTTAATATTTTCCAAATAATCTGAGCTGAATCTCAATGCTCTTAAAGATCTAATTATTGTTTTTGAATTTGAATTTGAATTATGCTTTGGGTTTGAATTTGATTTTTGTGAATTATTGTTTCATCTTCCAATGAAAATTTCAGAATTACTAACGAAAAGTTGAAACGATATGAAAATAGTTTGATGATGTTTCAGAGAAAAGATGCTTTTGAAAAAGAAAAACTTTATTTCTCGTTCAAGAAAAATGAGTATCAAATTAATATTCTATTCAAAATAAGGCAAAGCAATTAGTCAAAAATACAAAAAGATAAAAATTCTTTGTTAATCACAAACAATAACTTATTTTGAAAAAATAAAAGAGTAATAAAAATAAAAAAGTTCATAAATATTTATTGAGTAAAAAAAAAAAAAAAAAAAAAAAAAAAAAAAAAAAAAAAAAAAAAAAAAAACACTCGACACAGTCCAAGTCTTTCGACCGACACGCATCGCTAAAAATTTCCTTGTCGCAAAGGCCTATTCACAATAACTGTAGGAGGAATATTTCTGACTATTTTACTCAAAATATATCTCATCAATACAAACTCATTTGATATTCAAAAGTTTCAAAAAGGTTTCATTTGTGCTCAGAAAATAATTATTATTAAAATCTCGGGGAAACTCAAAATCCTATTTCTTCGAGATTTCGAATTTTATTTTTTCTGAACACAAATGAAGCTTTTTTGAATTTTTTGAATATTAAATGAGTTTGCATTGATGAGGTATATTTTGAGGAAAATTGTCAGAAATATTCCTCCTACAGTCATTGTGAAATCAATCTTGTCAAGTATTTTGTGCGATGTCAGGAATTTTGTGCGATATCTGTATGTTGAAAAAAGTTTGATGCTGTTGAAATTATTCAATCAACCCAGATTCACAATTGTGGATAGTTTTTGGTGATTTTTTCTTCCAGATTTATTGAATATTAAAACTATTTGGTGTTATTATTGAAAAAAAAAAAAACAAAACAATGCAAGCAAAAACAAAACATATCTCTTCATTGAGTTCCCTTTTGAAAAAAAATAATAAAAAACAGCTCACTTTAACATTTTTGGATTATTGAGGAATAAAGATAGATTATTTGCAGCTGTTTAATATTTTTTTCAATGAGGAAAAAACTGTACTGCTTCAAATAAAAAAAAACCCGGAAGAATATCTTGAAGAATAGCTTAACTTTTCAAAATTGTTTATTCATATTCATTTTAATCTGTGATTCAAAACTCGCAATTGTTCAATCTTTTTTGATAAAAAACAAATAAAGCTTAAAAAGAAAAATTATGAGAAGTGAAAGACAATAAGATTGATTAATTCAGATCGGAGCCCTTCTTTTTCTTCTTCTTTTTGACTTTCTTTTTTGCCTGTTTTCTTCTTTTCCTCTTCCTCTTTCTTCTTCTTTTGTCTCCTCTCCTCTCTCAATCGAGCCTCTTCCCACTCTTCTAGATCCTTGCTCTCAACAATATCATCATCCTTCTTCTCTTCTTCTTCGTCCTCTTCCTCTTCCTCACCTTCACATTCTTCTTCAACTTCCTTTGTACTTTCTTTAATCTCTGGTTTGTCATCCACATCTTTCGCTTTTTCCTTTGCTATATCCTCATCTGATTTGACTGGTGCATTTGATAGTCCTGTCATTCTTTTTAGTCATCATACACTTTTGATGCATATGCATTGGAATCTCCAATAATGTAGCCTGACTCAAACACAGCTGTATCATGCAACAGAAGTGCCACTGTCTCCAGCTTCTTCCGATTGCTTTCTAATTCTCATATACTGCGTCTCTCTCTTCCAGTTCCTCATCAAAGTCTGGACCATCAATGATCTGCGCCTCAACCTGCTGTACAGCAACATTTATTCCCTTGATCAGATTGTTCGTCGGGTCAATCTCCAACACTTTGTGCGATTCTTACACATAAAAACTGGGATTTGCTCTGTTTTGTGCTCTGGTGTATCTTTCCATGTTGGCCGAGGCTGATCCTTCAACATGCGCCAGCACACACGGTGTCCATGCATCAGCAGCCAGACGGGTTGAAACTTCAACTCTTTCAACTTTCTCTCCAAGTGCTTCCTTGAAGAAGTTCACAAGAGGCTTAAATCTCTTCTTCCACTGCCTCAATTTCTCGCGCTCAAATTCAGACTCAGTTGTCAGCGCTTTCTTCTCCACCTGCGTCACGCAAATGAACAGCTTCTTGTCGTATTCTTTCATCTCTTGCACAACCATCTCATTAACTGAATCCGAAAGAAACAGCACTTCCAATCCTCTTTTCTTGAACGGAGTCAAAAATGGTGACTGTTGGATGTTCGAGGTCGCAGGATCGCCTGCAATGCAGAAGAAATTGCTCTGCCCAGGGCGCATTCTCTCCAAATAGTCATCCAACGAAATTGGTGTCTTCACTGATTTTGTTGTGTTGAAGCGAAGCAGACACACCAAACTCCCTCTGTTTCGAATATCTTCCTCACACCCATCTTCAGAAACCTGTGGTATGTCCAGTAGATCTTCTCGTTAGATTGATCTCCCTCACTTTCTGCTTTCTCTGCTATCTCAGATATCATCTGGATAATCTTCCGAACAACTTTTTCCCCAATCTGCCGAAGCATCTTTGACTCTTGCAATGTCTCTCGAGACGCATTTAGCTGAAGATCATCAGAATCCACAAGATCTCGCACAAATTCCAAGTGTTGTGGGATAAATGCATCAAATTCCTCGGTAATCAACACACGATGCACATGCAATTTTACATCACTGCTTTTAGCACTATCAGAAATGTCAACTGATGGCATGTCTTCTTGGACGTTTAAAATTGACCTGAATCCAACATCTCCCTCAGCACTGAAATGTGTCCAGATCAGAGGATTAACTGTGTGATCTCGTGTCAAAGAACGGAATAATTCCACATAATCAGATTCAGGCACTGTCTTTGGGCCTCTCAAGGAGATGGCTTTTCTCGAGTTGACATGAACAAAATCATAAACTTTTCATTCTTCGGTTGGATATGATGCCTCTCTGCGAAGTTTTTCTTCCTCTTCATCTTCCTCTTCATCTTCTTCCTGATCGATCATAGTAACTTTCATAATAGACGGACGCTTTCCCAATGGCCAGACAGTAACCTTTTCTCAACAGTAAATGAAGCAGATTTTCAATATTTTCCCACATCATTTGGAATGCTTCATTAACTCATATTCACCTTACGAATGATGTGGGAAAATATTGAAATTCTGCTTCATTTACTGTTGAGAAAAGGTTACTGTCTGGCCATTGGGAAAGCGTCCGTCTATTATGAAAGTTACTATACAGAGAAACCAAAAGCTGAGAAAGCAGCAACCAAGCAACATTGAATTTTAATTAAAAAAAGGTTATAAATTGTATTGACAACTTATGCTATTCCAACGATGCCAGAACAGCAGTTGCAAACAAATACACGTTCAACATAAAGAATTAAATAATTGTCGTATGATCTCAACCTATAACCCACATCATTCGATATTGATCTTAACACAAAATAAATTTATATTTTAAATTTAACATTGTTTTGTGTTTCAGAGGAATAGCAAGTCCTATGTATTTCACGATTTTTTGTGTATCTATAATTTTACACACAATTTACTGCAATGAAGAAACGAGCTATAAAGCAGATGAATTCAAAAAAGTCGATTTTCAAGATTATTTCATTGGAAGATTAGGAGAAGTTAATGACGCAAGTAAAAGTGCATTCTCCTCGCATAATGTGAACTCAATCAATGCGGTGAAGTCTATTGTGACGCAGGATTTGAATTCATCTGACTGGTCGCAAAATACAGAAAAGAGCATAAAACGATTGCAGGAGGATTCAGGGAGGGCATTTGATCATAACTTTCTTGCTGGCACATTCAATAATAATATGAACAAGTGGAGCTGTGTTTGCAGCAGAATGACGGCTCTGAACTCGTCGTTGGCAGTTGAGCAAATCAATATTATCCAAAAAATAACTTCTGCTATTTCTGTGAAAAATGAATTGTCCAGATTGACTATTTGTGGATGTATCATAAGCGTGGAGACAGAGACGGAATTATCTCCTTTTGACTGTGCTGGAGGAACAATAAGAATGACGAATATTTCTTTGAGAAGGACTTTTCCGAAGCAGGCATGCCCATCTCTTGTCTCAGCAAGCTCCTGCGCACAACATTTGACAGGAAGTGTTCATGTTTTGTGTTGCACATTTTCTTCGTATTGTGCCTCATTTGTGAAACCGTTCATTGGCGATATCGATTTGTCATTTGCCTCAGCTTCTTTTTGCAGCTTCCACAATATATCTACCCAGAGCTGCAACAAAAACTTGCTACAAAAGCATTCTTTGCAAGAGAGCAAAATGGAAGGCTGCGTGGTCGCTGATTGCGTTTGCCCGTTTTATGGTATTCTCATTTCTGGCTCTCGTGGATGTGGTTTTGACTCATCGAACACTTCTTTCATTCGTTCGAGAAACACCATTTCCCATCAGAACTACACGAACAAAGCCCAATCGTTTTCAGATGGAGAAATCACATTTGTAGAATGTACGTTTACAGAATGCAGCGCCTCTCAAGGTGGAGCAATTGCGGTTTGCAATAGCGCAAAGCTCACTATTGACAAATGCGCATTTTCAGAATGCGTCAATACATATTCAGATTCATATGTTTATGGAGGCGCAATTTTTAGCAATGGAAGTAATTGCCACATTGAAAATTCTTTATTTAATTGTTGCAGAGGAACAGGAGAATGGACAGTTGGTGGAGCATTTGCTCATATTACTCATAATTTTTCTTTGATTCTTGGCTGTTCTTTTGAAAATTGTTCAGCGCCTTTTGGAGGAAGCGTCGCATGGAATCACGGAGGAAGTGGATCAATTTACAACACTATATTCAAATGTAGCAGAGCAACATTAAGGTTTGCTGGAGCTGTATATCATGTGCGATCACAAATCGATTTTGTAATGTCAAATTGTTATTTGTTTAAAGGAAATGCTCTGTATGGTGCAGGAGGATTTGATGCTTGCGATAATATTTTCAATGTGTGCGAAATAATCCAATTTTGCTTGTTTGAAAACAATACAGTACAGACATCGACTCATGCGGCAGATATTTTTATTGGAAAGGGATATAGCTTGACAAATAACACAGTTCAGATATTACAAAGTTTTACGCTTTCAACGGCCACGAGAAAAGTCGTGCAATGCGTAGATTATGCAGATATGTGTGGAGATAGAGGTGTTGTATGTGACTCATATCTGCCAACTGCTCAGCCAGAAATACATATCAGTAATTCAGGAAACGATGAGAATACTTGCGGAGGAACAGGATCAGAGTGTCAAACGGTGGAATATGGAGTAACAAGATGGAATTCATATTTGGGGCAGAATGTTTTTATGGCCAGTGAAGATTTCGAAGAAAATATGATTGACATTGATTGGAGAAATATCGTTCTCAGGGGAGCAGAGAACAACTCATCTGCAATAAAGTGTCGCGAAGCCTCGTCAAATGAATGCTTGATCTCCATTGGGAATGGTTCGCTGAATGCAAAGAGGATTTCCTTTATTTGTGTGTTCAACCGATCTGCAATTGCAATTGGCTCCTCTGGATCGCTTGAGCTGGAGCTGTGCAGTTTCACCAAAAGCACACAATCTATTCAGCCATCAACAAAATCTTTGATTCAAGTTGAAGAAGGTTCATTTACGATGAAATTTGTGAATGTATCTGGATTTAGATTTTCGCAAGGCTGTGCAATTGCTTTGTCAGATTGCAAGACTATCTCTCTTGCCAATGCTTCTTTCTGGGGTGTTGAGAGCGAGCAAAATGGCGGGTGTGTGAGTGTAGTGTGGAGGGAAGGGTTTGAGGATGGCTGCGATGCTTCAATAAGTGGATGCACTTTTGAGCATTGTGTTGTTTCTGGGGATGGAAATGGAGGTGGGGCTCTGTTCCTCTCGCTGCCAAACACATGTTCAGCAACAATTTTGGAATGCTCCTTCGAAGAATGCGAGGCACCTTTTGATTCGCGAGTGGGATTTGGGGGAGGGATCTTTCTGAATCTTGAGCACTCAGATGCAGGATTTGCCATCACAGCTCCTTCTTTTTCATCAGAAAAGCCAAACAAAGCGAAGCATGGAAACGACTTGTTTGTTCAATCCCCGAACCTGAAGGAATCAATCACAAAAAAAACGCTTCCTTTTGCTTATTCATTGGGACACAACTCCTTCGACGATTTGCGTGGGTTTAATGGAAATGATCATGAGCATTCGATTCCGTTGGTTCTGTTTTTTGAGGAAGTTCGAAGCACAGTCCATGTGGGAAGCGAGGATGGTGCTGATACTGTGGTGTGTGGATTCTTGGATTATCCGTGCCAGTCTGTTGATTATTGCATAGAGAAACTGGAAGAGGTGAGTGCAAGGACAATATCTATCGTAAAATCAGCTATAATTGAGAGCGAACTGAATCATACGGATTTGATCTTGAGATCATCAAATTCTTCAAAAGCCGAAATCACCTGCACAAAATCGCTGAATGCTCCGACTGGAAAAGCGATGGAAGCCATTGGAAATACATCCATCGAATTAATCCGCTTTTTGCTTCCTTCTTCTTTTGATGCTGAGATCGAAACATTGATATCCTTGACTTCTGAAGCCATCTTGTCGATAAAATCTTGCTCATTCGGGATGCTACAAGGCGAGCTCAACCTGATGGATTACTGGCTGTTTCAGATTTGTGGAGGAATACTAAATATTGAAAATTGCCAGATTGATTCAACCCGTCTTCAGCATTCACCTATAGCAGTGTGCGAGAACACAGCCAGCACCTCAACAACGATTATTTCATTGAATGTGAAGAACGCAGACATTGGAGATCAGACTCTCATCTATGTGATTCCACCATCAACATCCAAACTATTGAATGATGGTGCGACGAGTGACGAGGTCATCTCTCTTTCGCAATGCTCTTTTGAAGAGATTGTACATGAAAATGCAAACAGTGCAGTGCTGTTTTCATCCCATATTTCAAGCCATGTTGAGTGCTCCCATTGGAATGTCACGAATGTCAAAGGCACTCAAAGCATCGAGGGAGGCGCGATGAAAGTTGTTGTTGAAGATCAAGGGAAATTTGCAATGGAAAACGCCACATTCACGAAATGCTGTGCTGAAAGTGAAACAGGTGGAAAAGGAGGAGGCATCTATTTCGACTGCTCGGCTTCCAATGCGTTCTCCTTCCAGCAGATAGCCTTCGATCAGTGCTCTGCAAAGCACGGGAAAAACATGTTCTTTCTCTCGTCAGACCTGAACGTTTCCATCACAAAGCAGACATTGGCGTTTGAGGTTAGCGAGACAGCAAGCGATACAAATCTGCTCGTGGGGAACGACACCACAAAAACGAACTTCGATCTGTGCCGATTTCTGATTGGATTTGCTTCTCAGGAAATCCATCTCAGCAAGAACAGCGGGTGGGATGTTATTCGGTGTGGGAGTGCAGAAGAGCCGTGTGCAACAATGGAGTTTGGGCAGAACCATTTTCGTTCTTTGGAAGATCCAGCGCAGCAAAATATGAATATTTTCCTGATAATCGATGAAGCTCAGGTTAACAGCGAAGTTGACATTTCAAACGTCACCGTAACTTCAGTTGATGCCGAGTCATGCCCAACTCTAACTTTTGGAGCAGCTATCTCTCCTCAGGCAGAAAAGCCAGAAGAAAGTGATTCTGTGTTTGCAAACGATGAGAAATGTTCCTTCATGAACATTGAGTTCTGCTGCGGAGATGGATCTGAATGGAAACAGACGAAGCTGATAAACACTGCTGGCAGCTCTTTTGCTGCTCAAGGCTGCTCCTTCACCAGCACCTCCGGCACCCCCATTCGTTATTGCATTATTGCCTGCCTGTCTGGAACATGCGAATTGTCATTCTGCTCGTTCCAGTCCATCAAAGCCGAAAGTCACATTCTGGTGATATCACATGAGAGCAGCATTTACTTGACGAATGCTTCGATGAACAACATGGAGCCGATGGGCAAAAGCATTATTACAGCGTTAGCGCATGCTGAGTTAGGAGGCGAGTCTCAGAGATTGAATGAAGATGGCAGTACAACAGTACAACTGAAATGCTGCACGTTCCATTCGCTTCTCCAAAATGCTCCATCTGAGCCCTCCATCATCAGCTGCACTGGCAGCGAGCCTTGCAGCGTGTCTGTGCAAAACACATCTATGAAGAACTGTGGAAGCAGCCAAAGCGAGAAAGGTGGAGGAATGATCATGAAATTGAACGAAGGAGGATATTTCGAGTGTCGTTTTTCCACAATCTCTGGATGTTTCTGCTCGGAAAGTGGAAGAGGAGGAGCGATATTTCTGGATTGCTCGTCAATCACGAGAGTTGATCCTTTGTCGTTCCTCTTGGAAAACACAACTTTTATGAATAACAAGGCGTACAAAGGGCGAGACTTGTATGTGAAATGCACAAATATCAAATCTCAAATAAGCGTTGAGCTCTTTCAGCTCGATTTCAGACCTCCGTTTGTTCGGGAGCTTGCCATGTGGGGATGCACAGCTCCCGACTATGCAGACGAGCAAGATCTGTTGCTGCTTGTGGTTGTGTATCAGAGCGAGACGATATTTGCATCTTCTTCGGCTGACAATGCCTCTGACACGCGCCAGTGTGGTACAATGAGCGAACCGTGCATTTCGCTGAATGTTGCGCTGCCCCACATCATTTCTTCAGTTTACAGCAATTTGCTGATTGACAAAAGCGCTGAGATGACAGGGGAAGCAAGCGCTTGCGATGTTTCGATCAAATCGCTGGATGCGGAAGGCGCCAGGGGGAATGTTGTGCTGAACAGCAGCATCGGAAGCAAGACGAAAAGCCTCGTTTCGTGCTCATCGAGAGTGAAAATGGAATTTCTCACGTTTTTGTTTGGAAGCGCTCTTTCTTCTTCTCATTCCAGCTTATTAACCCTTGCTGATGGAAGCTTGTCTATTGTCGATTCAACATTTAGTCAAGAAGTTTCGAATGGAAACTCAGAAATGAAATTGAACTGCTCCATCATTCTCGTGGAGAATGGCAGACTATCGATTAACGGGTGCACTTTTACTTGCATTCATCTCAGTTCTTCGTGCGTGGCAGCAAGAGGCGGACAATATTGCTTGTTAATGGACCTGAACATTTCTGATATGAATTCTGCTGTGTTGTTAGATATCCGCAATCTGGTGAACCTCTCCATGCAGCAGGTGCTTATTTCCAGTTGCGCGCTTGAAGAATCCGCCCTTCTCCTTCACAACTGCAAAGACTCCCAGCTGCAGAAGGTTCAAGTCAGAAATGCAGAAAGCAAAGTTAGCTTGATTGTGTTTTCCTCAGACGGTTCTGGAGGCCATTCAAACATCCAGTTCAGCCATTTGGAATTCGATGATGCTCGCGTTTCAAGTGAGTCTTTAGTTTCTATCGAATCCCAGGATGCAGATGTTGAGATGAATTTCGTGACTATTTCTGCCACAGTGCTTGGGGATGGCTGTGCGGTGAGTGCAATGTCAAATGCCTCAGTAATCCGGTTAAAGCAGTCATCATTTCAAAATATTACCCGAGATTCGTTTGGTCCGTGCTGCTTGGCTGCTTTATCTTCGTCTTTGTTGCTGGAATTGGAGAACTGCTCAAACAAAAAGTGTGCTTCGCCATCTGAAAAAGGGAACATTGCTGCGTTGGCAGATTTGACGGATGCTTGCATATCTTCGTGTGTGTTTGATGGAGCAGCAAGCACGCCAGAGTTGAGAGCAAACGAAGAGCCATTAGAAGAGCTGTGCCAGTGGAGCGGTTCAATGGTTGATCTTCAGAATTGCTCAGGAAGGATAATAGACACGAGTGTTGCCAACTCATCGAAAGGAGGACTGTCTGTGTCTGGTGGAAGCATCTCCGTGCAATTTGGATTATTTTCCAACAACAGTCCGAATGCAGTAGGCTATCCGTCCATTAGGAACAACATCGTCTGCTTAGACCATGCGCTGCTGAATATTCAAAGTCTGAAAGACGGGGATGGCTTTCTTCCGAATACTTCGATGTGGATTTCAAGCAGTGAGTGCACGCTGGAAGGATTGACTTCGGAAAGAGCCTCTCCGTTCTTTATTCCGCAGCTGGCTTCTGTGAAGTCTCATCAGCAAGACAACACCCTTGCTATTGATCTTGCTGGCTCCTTGCTCCTGCCCTGTGGCTTGTCCCTCCAGGTTGATTCCTTCGATGGCTCGATTCACAATCTCCAGGTGTATCCGCTGCAAGCAGAAGAGTTTGCAGGCGAAACAGAAATTCACACAGCCATTCCAGCATCAATTGTTACAACTGCATCTGAGGCAACAGAAGTGTCTGTGAAAATCTTGTTTGGAGGGGCTGAATCTCCAGCCTCAACTGATTCATTCATTCTGAAGAACAGAAGTGAGAATGAGCCAAAAGGAGATGAAAGAAATGTTGAAAGAGGAAAAGAAGGAAAATCATATGCATTAATAATAGCTGTTATCTTTATTGTTTTATTCTTGATTGCTTTGATTGTATCAATAATATTTATTGCTCGATGGAGAAGTGCCAAGAATGAAAATAAAGATCTGAGAGAGATTGTGAACGATACAGTGAAAAAAGATCCGAAGCTGATTGAGATGGTGACGATGGAGATGTCGCCTGAGGCGCAGTGGCGAAGAGCTGAGAAGGAAGCAGAAAAGAAAAATGAAGAAAACATCAAGAAAAGAGTATATGAGAAGACAATGGCGCATTCAGAATCTGAAGAATATCTACTATCTGAGAGTGGATCAACGGAATACATCCTTGGAGGGGGTTCAGACAAAATATCTGAATGGATGATGGAAAAGGTTGATGAAAAGGAAGATGAGGAAAATAACAGAAAACGAACACCTTCACCTTCCATCTCTTCCACATCCACCACAGACACTTCAGACACAGAATCCACTTTTGTTCGAGTGGAGGATCTGTGCCCCACCACCTCATCGATGTCGAATCTGGTGGATGCAATGGCATGTTCATCACCTCATGAGAAGCTGATTGTGGATCTGAGGGATTCGCTGTTCATGTTGCTTCATGGAAGAAATGAAAAGAAGGAAATGGCAATCGGCACATTGAAGGAAAGAGAGCAAACAGCTGCTCAAATCCTGTTCTGGGTGGCTAATCTTGCACTCCACTCCTTTGATGAAATGGAAAATCCACTTCAGTCATTGAATAATCTGAGCCCACACATTGTGCTATTCTCAGAACACATGGTCATCTGCGTTGCGATGCATTCGAACTGCTCTTCCGATGGTTCAGATTCAGATTCATCATCCGTCTTTTCGTGCTCGTCTGATTGCTCAACTGTGAATGATGATGATAGAGATACCCTTCCTTCATCAGCGTATGAAGATGATGAGGACAATCGATATGAGTGCATGCGATGGAAGGCACCAGAGCTGCTGATGAGCAAGAACAAGGAAGCAACAAAGGAATCAGTTGTGTTCTCGATTGGGATGATGCTGTGGGAGTGTCTGGCGCTGCAGATCCCGTTTGGCGATTATGAGGGAGAAGTGGCGGGGCAGAAGATTGTGAATGGTGAGAGACCGAGTGTGGATGCTGTAATGGAGTCGGATCTTGCAGAAACGGTGGAGGGGTGCTGGGCAGGGGAAATCGAATCCAGGCCGAGCGTTGTTGAGCTGAAGAGGGTGTTTATTCAGCACTTCCCTAAAGATAAAGTGGTTTTGACTATGTCAGATGCAATCGACATTGCAACCTGAAATAGTGGAGTGGGATGGGAGGTTACTGCCTGGAAATAGGATTTGGTTCATCAAAAGAAGAGTTTGATGGGGAGCTGTGAAATGGAGAAATAAGATTTGAAATTGAAGAGTTGTTCTGGTTGATGGAGTTTGTGTGGGAAATCGGTAAAATGAATTAGTCTGTATTAGAAAATGTATTGTGCGTGGTTTGAGTATCGCCAATACTTGTAATTCAAATGTTTGTATCTTTTTATTCATTCATGCATTTTATAACCTTTTCTGTTATTACAAATCAATTATAATATTTCAAATTGTCTTCTGTGTATTCAACTTTATTGTTTTCTGTTAATTGTGCTTTTGAGCGCATTTAAAGCTTTTTTGTTTCATCAATCATTGTTTTGCAAGATTTTTATTTTTTGTTTTATATATCATCACCTGTTTGAAACACCACTTTGTGTAATTGCCTCTTGTTATCTCTTTTTTGTTCTATTTTTTTATTCATATGTGTAATTCCAGAATGTTGCATTTTTCCATTTGTGTGTGATTTCTTTGATGTAATTTACAATCATTATTCTTCAAACACCATATATTTATTATTATTAATATTTGTATCTTTTGTGTCTGCTATTTTCATTGAAAAAGAATTTATATTCATAATATTTTTTTTTTTTTTTTATCATTTTTTCTGATTCTCATCGAAAAATATTCCAAAAACCAAAACGTGTTACATAATTTTTTGACATTATAATTGTTTGATAAAAAAGTTATTAATAAAGATAAAAGATTGAGAAAAGAAAGTCATTCTTTCGAAAGATTTTTGCATTATATTTAGTGATTTTTTGATGTTATTTTTTATTTGGTTGATGAATATATTTTTGAGCACCGGATTAATAATTCATGATTGAGACACACTAATGAATGTTTGAAAGAAGACGAAGGAAACTTAAACACACAAATATCGAACTTTTAAATTGAAAAGTTGATAATCTTCAATTTCACTGCGAAATGAACAGTCTTTTTCGATGTTTTTAGTTGTTGTCTGTTCAAATTACATCCAGATGTTTACGAAACTCACTCAATTTTTTGATTTTAATTATGACTTAAAAACAATCCAGATTGAAAAGACTTCACTATTATTTTTAAAGAAATTGTAAATTATTAAATTTTATGTGAATACAAACGCATCAAAATACTAGACATTGGGTATAATTAAATATTCCACAAAAAATAATTTTTTATTCACTATCAAAAAATAATTATATGAAGACATTACCTGATTTCACTGCACATTCAAGAATGTCCAACATCCGGAACGATGTCGTTCACTTTTGTTAACCCATTCTCTTTCACATACAATGATTGCTGATGAATCTGATCTTGAGCTGAAATAGGACAAGAAGATTGAACTGATGCTGATGAATCAATTGGCGAAGAAGTGACTGCGGAAGTTAAAGAGGTGGAAGAAGGAATATTAGATGCAAGATGAACTGGAAGTGAAAGCGGAGGAGAAGGGAGATGAACAGCAGAGAACGAAGAAACCGAGTCTGACGAGTCAGTTGCTCCAAACTGCCGATGAGATACTGGAGGCGAAGCCGGAGATGAAACAGAAGCCATCGGAGAAGGAACTGCAGAAGGAAATTGCTGAGGCTTTGCCATTTGGCTGCGCTGAAATGAATTGACCATTGGAGCATCAGTTGACGCGTGCTGACTCTGGTGATATGGAAACGGGAGTCTCTGCGCAGGCTGCACTTGACTAAGCGGCTGGTGATATGAAGGATGCAGCTGAGGCTGGAGAGGCGGATGAGATTGAAGAGGCGGATGAAGCTGATGGGACTGATGCGGCTGGAAAGTGTATGGCGGGGGGTGTGGGAGAGACTGGCGATATTGTTGAGGCTGAGGCAGCTGTTGGGTGTTGAACGAAGATGGCACTGGAGCTGGTGCTTGTGCTTGCGCTTGCGACGGTGAGGGGGAGGAAGATTGAGGGATTTGAGGCATCAGTGGCAGAGTAGCTGGTGAGGTTGTGAGTAATGGCGAAGGTGCAGAGGTGTGAAACTGTTGCTGAAATGTCTGCACTGGAGGATGTTGAGAAGGAATGAATGTATTTGTGCCAGACAAGTTTGAATGAGGCTGTGTCTGTATCATTTGCGTGCTGTATTTTGGAGTAAATTCTTTATGAAATTCTTTCTTCTTCTGTTTTTCGTAATCCTCCTTCTGCTGCCGCGCTAGCTCCATCTGCTGTTGCTGTTGTTGCTGCTGCTGAACGACTGAATGATAAGGCTTTGCAGACGGTCTCATTCTCATCTGCTCGGTTCCTCCGCCCACCGCCATCTGATTCATCATCTGTGACTGTGCTTGTGCTTGGGCCATCGCTTGCTGCTGCCGATGCTTGCCGCTTTCGTCTTTCTCTTCTGGCAAGTGCTCCTTCAACCACTCCTCCTCCAACCTCTGCTTGCGGTGCTTCACGCTCTCCCCTTCTTCCCCGACCCAGAACACAGCTCTAAGCGAAATATGGTCTGATCCACAGAACTCGCTCGGCAATCCAACTTGTCTTGAA
This sequence comes from Monocercomonoides exilis, assembly GCF_001643675.1. Lineage (NCBI taxonomy): Eukaryota > Preaxostyla > Oxymonadida > Polymastigidae > Monocercomonoides > Monocercomonoides exilis. The sequence continues at coordinate 815,103 of NW_027150547.1, read as the reverse complement.
GCAGCTTCAACAGACGGAGGCGCAAGCACTGACGAGCAGAACAGCGGGAGAGGGCGGAAGAGAAGATCAGGCGACTCAAACTGCCTGCATGACAAATCCTCAAGAAGGACATACGGATCAGAAGCGTCAGCTCCGCCGCTGCTGCTTTTCGACTTTGAAGAAGATAAGTTGCGTTTTTTGCTTGGGGAAGCAGATGGATCTTCACTTGATTTCCCTGCTCCAGCTTCTTTTTCACGTGCAGTTTCATCCAAATCCTCGTCTTCAGGGTATTCGTACTTGTATTCTCCATCATTGGCTTCTTCCTTGTTCTTCTCTGCGTTCAACATAGCTTGTTCTTTCTCCTTCTTCTTTACCATTCCGTATCCGTCCCAAAGCTCGACCTCAGATGAAGAAAAGAAGATATAATCAATGGTTGCTTTGAAGTTCAGGGTGAAGTTTGTAAACTGCGGCTCAGTTCCCAGCACAGTACGATAAGCAGAGCGCAGCGGTAGCACAAGCGGAGGCGCAATGAATTGATCGAAGAGTTGTGGTGGTTGTGATGCTGAATAAGAATTAGGCGTGATATTTGCTGAGAGAGGGGAAGGCAAATCTAGCGGAGAAGGAGACGATTGCTGGGTTCCATCCTTATCTTTTGTTGAGAATGCTAAGATTTTCTGGAGCGTTGAGCGATGCAGTGTGGAAAGTGCAAATGGAAGACATTCCTTTTTCAGTTGGAACAGCTGGTCAATCGAAAAGTCTTTGTGAACACGCATTGGAGAAGCAGAAGCAGAAGTCGATGGAGAAGGAGTTGGCGTGGGGACGAATATCACACTGCTTTCAGGAGACGGAACCGCCTTTGCTGGCAAAGTCTGCTCTCCTGCATTTTCTTTCTTTCCTTTGTCCAATTTAGCAACATCGTCGATCGTGTCGCGGAAGATGTAGTCCCACAGAAGCGGAATCTGAATCTTCTGATAGCGGTTGACTTTGTTATATGCAAAGAAATTGTACAACTCTGAGGTCGTTGTCGAGTTCAGGTCTCCGCAGATCACATTCCCCACATCGTAGAAGAAAAAGTCTTTGCCAATGGACTGCGTTGCTGCCTGTGTCGGATGAGATGAAACTTGTCGAGGAGCTGATGAGGTTTGTGAAAAAGGGGTTTGAAATTGTAGTGCATTTCCAGGAAATTTTTGTTGTGATACGCCTTCTGTTGTTACATTTGTCTTGTTTTTTTCATCATTTTCTGTTCCTATAGAAGAAGAATCGCCATCAATTTCAATTGTACCATTTTCAAGTCTTTCATCGCAAATGTTCCCCTTTCCATCTCCCATTTCTTTGTCCATTGCCATCTGCCTTGCGCTGCACAGCTGGGAGTAGTCATTCAAGCACTTCATCAGCTCCACGCGGACCAATGCCTTGAAAACAGACAGTCCGCGCAGAAGCATTCGGAACTGCTCGTACTTCACCCGGTCCAGTCGAGGATCCCAGAACAAATGGGTGTTTGTGAGGAACAGCAGTTTTGGATGTGATCCTGGCGGAATTGGAGAACTTGACAACGGCGACGACGAAGAAGAAGATGCAGTTGAATTTAATAATACAGAAGGAGGATTGAAAACATAGTTCGCAAATCCCGGTGGTAATTTAGTTGTTGGGCGTGCTTTGCAACCGGCTGTCGAAGAAAAGTCTTGAGGAGAATTCAAGATTTCCAAACAAAAGTACACTCCAAAATTATCTTTTACGAAACATTTCATGAATTCTGGCAATCCTTTAAGTATTTCCGATCGAGTTGGACTCACTATTTGTGAAGTATCCGAAAGTCGATCAAAAAAACAACTGGGATTTGTAATTGATTGAACAGACTTTGATCGTATTTCTAGAGTCGATGGAGGAGGAGAATTTTCTTGAGAAAACATAGAAGTTGGAACGAGGTGAGTTGAAAGAAGATTGAAGTTTATGGTTGATGAACAAATAAGGCGAAATTTTGTTTTTCTAAAAAGAACTGCGATTCCATCATTTCTTTGTGCATGCTTTCCAGAAAGAGCAAGATATTCGTTTGTTCTTGAAAAGTAAAATATTTCATATTTTTTCCCAAAAAATTGAAGAAGGTCTGGCTCATTATCAACTTCCTGAAGACAATAAATATCTGCATTCAACAGTTCAAGTTCTTGATATATACGAGAATGGCGCGAATGTTTATCTTTTGTTTGACGCGACATGTACGTAAATTGTTGATCGGTGCAGCCATGTTGAACAAGAATGTTAAATGTAACAACTGAAAACGAGCAACTACTTCCCGGAGGTGTGCCGACTTCAACGCGCTCTTTTACAAGGAGGTGAGAAGATAAATTTTCTGCATAGTCAAACATATATCATAAAGTTCGAACTCCACAATTAGCAAGATCTTTGTCAAATTCCTTTTTTCAAGATATTTATATCCCACAAGAAATGTTTCAAAAAGATGAACTTCCATTTACGAAATGGGATCTAAAAACACGAGCGTCAGAGCGATTCACTACTTATCAAAATGATGATTATTTTGACATGACACAGCGAAAATCTTGTGGCCTTGTTAAACATCTCAGATTAGAGAAAAGAGATTCAATTTTGTCAACTCATCGCAGGATGCAAGAAACTTCTTCGCAAGAAGCGGTACTCGTTCAAGAATCTATCGTTGAATTGTTTCAACTTATAAAATCTCCGATGCCAAGCGTTGCACTTGCATCATTAACAAATTTGCGAAAACTGATAACTTCAGGTCTATTGCTTGTATTGAAAATATCTTTAATTTTTCACACAAACATTTTTTGATACAGAAAATAGAGAGCCACTACACCAATTTGTCAAATTGGATCCTTTGTCGCATTTGCTTCCTTTTTTGCACGTTCACAGTTCTGATGAAACATTAGTATGATTTGTGCAAATATAAATATTCATTAATATTAAAATACAATTTCGTAGTATGAAGTTGTTTGGATGTTAATAGCAATGACATACATTTCAGAAGAATCAACTCGTCACATTTGTTATTCAGATGCTTGCCCGAAGCTCTACGAATTAATAAAGCATACTAAAAATGAGGATCTTATTTCACAAGTATTTTCTTTTTAATTTTTTGAATGCCAAGTTTTATTACTTTTTATTTATTCTAGATTATTCAATTCTTTGGGAATATTGTGTTCACCGATTATGAAACAGTGGGATTCGTCCAACAAACAGATCTATTTGAAATATGCCTTGGGATTTTATCAAAGAGATATTTCTCTACGCCCACATGTCAAGTTTCATGCGCTATTTTGCACAGTTATTCTCAATTCTCTTCAATTGCATCATTCGTTCCATGCCCCAGAAGCTGCTTCCCTGCACCTTCACAAGACTCCTTCACTCTGCGCAACTTCATGTCACAAATACCTCCCACTTCATATTCACCTCAGCCTTCTTCAAACACTTCCAAAAAACAGCTCAAACGCTTCGGCGTTGTCGTTTGTGCGACTAACTTCATTCGCAACACCATTTCAACCAATCTTAATAAGGAAACACTGCCTCGCTATACGCAAGCGCTTCCACTTCTCCTTGCTATCTTCGCAGACGACAATGCGGAATATGCAAAAGCACATGCAATATTTGCGTTGCATGATCTTGTGGAATTCTTTGAACCGTTTTCTACAGTGTGCAATCTCTTCAATTGATTTCTTTGATTAAAATATCCCAATTTTTCTTTTATTTCTCTGCTTTTTATGTAAAAAAAACACAAACCTTGAATATTACAAAAATTCTGTACCGCAACCGAATTCCTTGAATTCAGGTTCTTCTCGGCAGTAATGCAGTGCGAAATCTCATTCATTTTTCTCTTGTGGCGAATTATCATCGTGATGTGATACCAAAAATGCTAACTGTTGTCGCTGCAATGTCTGGGGACACGGACAAGGACTCAGCACAGGTTGGTGCAAGCTTTAATTTTCAAATAATTTTATTTTTTTTTATTTTTTATTTTTCATTTTTGTTGTATTGTTTTTTCTTCCTCAACACAAGATTCTTCTCCGCGGATCTGCCCTTCCATTTCTGCTGCGTTGTCTCCAAGATTACTCAACAGACAAGGACCTTCTCTTTGACACCTGCTTTACGCTTTCTAACATCACAGCAACAGATGCACAGTCAGCAAGAGAAGTATGTTTCTTCAGAGAGAGCGTCATAATGCACCATCTGGCACACATCCTGACACGCACATCCAGCACGAAAATCGTAGGCGAAGTGGTATCTGTCTGCTTTAACATTGTCAGTTTAAATGAACACTACAAACTGGATAAAGGAGATATCAGCGGAAAAAACGATAATGAAACAATGAATTCAACGCCAGCATTTGACACGTCGGTTCCGTCTCTTTTGTTATCTTCTTCTTCTTCTTCAACACAGATGGACATTGAGCAAACTCCTGCAAAGCCTGCAGAAACTGAATATCTGATGGGGCTGACTCGCGAGACGCTGACTGATGGCTTGTGCGCCATTCTGGACTGCTTCATCGGCAACAGGCTGCACGTGGCCCTTGCGCAAGTGTGCTCTGTGATGCAAGGAATGACACAGACGAAGATTTTGCGGCTGCTTTATGTGCTTCTGCTGAGAGGAGAGATGCAAAGCGAGGAGATTATTATGCTTGCACAGAAGAAAAGGAAAGAAGAAGACGAGCTGAGAGAAAAACAGATCGGCCAGGTTGACGACGAGGAATGGCAGCAAATGGGAAGGATGCTGGACGAGATGGAGAAGGACAGAGCGAATGAAGCAGGAAAAGGGCTAGAAGCTTCAAACAGCCACGAATTAAACACACAGCAGATGTCTTCTGACTCCTTTAATTTCCCATCATTGGTCAACGTGGCTCATCTGTTTTCGCGCCAAACACAAAACACACATTCGGACAGTGCTGACCAGCCGATGTTTGTGGGGCCCTTGTATTTAAACACAGTCATGTTTGACTTGGAGAACGAAGAACTGGATGCTGAATTAGAAATGCTTAAAAACTCAAAGAACTCCAAAACAAAGAAATGTGCAAAGAGCATTTTTTCAAGGTTTTTGTCAAAAAGAGAAACGTACGATGAAGATGAAGATGACGATTATGATATTTTGATGGAAGAACAAGTAGATTGATCAATATTAGAAATATTTTAAAAAGAATATTGATTAATTTTATGTTTTTCACATTGATAAAAATAAATAAATTAAATATTATTTCTTCTAATATTTCTCTAAATTTTGTTTCTAAGATACTCATTGAATGAATAGCGATGAAATGAAAAGCAAACAGTATTGACATGAGTAAAAGACGAAGATGACGATGAAGCAAAGATTATCAACGAGGATATTAATGAAAGATCATTACAAAATAATTCAACGAATTAAATCTTCACAACTCCCTCTGCAACAGCCTTTTCTTTCACCCATTCATATCCCTTCTCTTCAAGTTCCTGTGCAAGTTCTTTTTCTCCAGTCAGGACAATGCGCCCTTCCCATAGGACGTGTACCTTATCTGGAACAACTTGAGACAGCAACCTTTGCCAATGAGTGATCATCACAATCGATCTTTCAGAACCTTTAAGAGCATTGATACCTTCTGTCACAACACGCAATGCATCAATATCAACTCCTGAATCAATTTCATCCAAAAGGCAAAGCTTTGGTTCCAGCAAGGTCATTTGTAAGATTTCATTTCTTTTCTAAAAAAAAAGTAACTCAAAAACATTTAAAAAAAATAATACGAACCTTTTCTCCTCCAGAAAAACCTTCATTGACGCCTCGAGACAAAAATGATTCGTCTATTCCCAATTGCTTACGTTTTTGCTCGAGAATAGGAGCAAATTCTGAAGGATCAAGTGCTGGAAGACTTTTTGCACGGCGAATTGCATTAACTGAAGTTCGAAGGAAATATTCATTTGATACCCCAGGTATGCTTGGAGGCGATTGAAATCCAATAAAAACTCCGATTCGAGCGCGCTCTTCTGGTGGCAATTCGAGTATAGATTCTCCACAGAATAAAATTGAACCTTCAGTCACAACAAATGATGGATTTCCTGCTATAACTTGTGCCAATGTGCTTTTCCCTGAACCATTTGGACCCATGATGGCGTGAACTTCTCCAGGATATACAACAAGGTTAATTCCTTTCAAAATTGGTCGAGATTCTCCATCATCTATTTTCACTGAGCAGTGAAGATTTTTGATCTCTAAAAGGGGCCTAAAATGTAATTGTATATTTTACATATTGATGGAAGAGATTTTTTTCCAGTTATACATTTTATTTATCAAGAAAAACAAACTTTTGAGTTTGCATGAAACAAAGATTCAAGGGATGGGCAAGATCTAAAAAAATCACTGTAAAATAAATCAAAACATTTCAAAAAATTTGAATTTTATTTTTGTGAGATGATTATCTGTGATAAGTGAAATGAATAAATACTTTTACAATTTTGTAACATTTTAAGAAAATCAAAAAACAAATGATAAATGCCTTCATTTGGTTTTTGCTTTTGCAATAATTTGCCTTTTTCCTTTTAAAAATTCCAATTTTTTCAAACCAAAAACAACAGTAGGAAGGGATACAATAGGAGCAGAAACGCAAGAGCTAAACTGTGAAGAAGAAGATTGTGAAGTGTTAGTAGAAGTCAATATGAGAGTGGATTCTGATGATATCTTCCCCTTATTGACAGAAGAGCCAGCAGCACTGTTAACATCAGAATTTGACTCATTTTTCATTCCACTTTCATTCTTCTCCTGTTTTCTGTCACTCAAATCATCTGCCTGCGGAACGAGGCTTGTCTGTTGAAATCCGTCAAGCCAGCAGTCTCTGCAGACAATCTTCGGTGATTGGCTCGCATTTGTCACTCCCTTCGAAATAACCCTTGCCAACTCCGCATAAAGCTCCATGTCCCGCTTCCGCTGCAGCCGCTCAATAGCTTTCTCTCTCTCCGCTTTGCCTTTTGCGCCTCTGAACGCGCTGTCTTTGATATTTTGGCCTTGATCAACGATTCGGCTGTGAGGGATTTGGTGTGGCAGCAGCTTCATTGCACGCAGAGCAGCATCGACTTCTGTGGCGTTGCGAGGATAGCGTTTGATTTGCTGGTTCTGCTGCACTGGATCTGCAGTCTGCAGTGTTGGCAAGCCCATGGAAGAGGAGATGGAGAGAGGAACAGGTGACAGAGATGGGGATAGAGACGGATATGGAGATGGAGACGGCGAGGGTGAAGGAGAAGAAGACGGAGCAGGCGATGGGATAGGAATCACTTCTTCGTCTTCGTCGGTATCTTCCCCGTAAAAGTCTTCTTCTCCTTCTCCTGCGTTCTCGCCTGCACCATTTGCTTCACCGTGCACATTGCTGCTTTTCTTATCACTTTTATTATTTCCATAGCTGCCACCACTTCCACTTCCACTTCCATTCCCCTCCTTGTTCAATCTCGGAATGCCCTGTGATCCAATCATTGTGTTTGTGAAACAAGGCTTTGATAAACAGAACATCGCCACACGAGACATCACACACTCTGCAGACTCGTCCAGCAGCCGCGCCTTGCCATCCCGCCATCCATACAGCGCTGCAAAGACACGCTCTGCTATTCGATCTTTCAGCCCTTGCTTTGTGTTTCCCAGCGCCTCCTCTTCTGCAGCACTGGCTGAGTCTGCTTTCTCCTGCGACTGAATCTGCTTCAGCCGCTCGTTCTCTTCTTTCCTGTCTTTCTCTTCGAGACTCAGACTCGTTTTGCTCTCCTCTTCTTTTTTCTTCTCTGCCGCAGCAGCTTCTGTGTTTGCCTTTGTCTCCTGTGCTTTCAGACTCTCCTTTATTCTGTTCTCAAACCCGCGGTGCCTTCTCTTCCAGGAGTGCATCTGACTGAAATGTGTCTGCCACGTTTTCTCGTACGAGCTGCCGTCAAAGACGAAGTGGTCGTATTTGATGAGGCATTCTTTTCTGCTTTCTTCGAAGACATAGCGAGAGGGGGGAAGCTGAAGTATGAGTGTCGATGGGTTTGATGAATTTGTGGAAGAAAGTGGATTTGAAGGAATTGAAGAAGAGGAAGATGGAGATGAAAGGGTTGCGGATGATGTGGTGATTGAAGAAGATGAAGTGGAAGTGGAAGTGGAAGAAGAAGAAGAAGATGAAGGTGATGAAGATTTTTCATCAGTCGAAATTTGTTCTCTTTGATTGTTATTTTCTTCATCAGCCACTTTTCTTTTCTTATCCAAAGACGAATTTGTCTTTCTCTGCTTTTCAGTTGAACGCGATGACTTCCTCTTAACTTTTGCATCGACAAACATCGGACCTTCCGGTTCCTCTTCTTTTTCTTCTTCCCCTTCTTCTTCTTCACTATTACTCTTCCTTTCTCTATTCTTCTCTTTCATATCAACACCTTGCTGTTCTGCTTTCATCACTGTCCCATCCATCGCTCCGTCTTCTGCCCGCTCTCTCCTCGCCACCTCCGCGCCGCTGCATGCCTTCTCTCTCTCCTCCTTCTCCTTCAGCTCAATCCGCAGGCAATCCCACACATACAGCAAGTAGTGCGTGTCTTGCCGGGCATACTCTTTCATCTCCTCAGAAAGCGGGCGGATCCGCCAGTCGCTCCGCTGCAGCCGCTTTTTGTCGTCCAGAAGACGCAGACTCGCATAGCCAATTGATGAGGACGAGGATGAGGAAGAAGAAGAATAAGAGGAAGAAGACGAAGAAGCATCATCCTTATCATCTGAAGGAATGACAATCACTTCATCATCGTCTTCAATTGTGATTGCTTTCTGCTCTTTTGATTCCATCGACTTCCCATCTTTTTGTTTTTCCAATTCGCCTTCCTCTTTTCTTTCAACCTTCTGTTCATCTTTCTTTGAAGAAGAAGATCCGCTTTCTGCATTCCCCGTTCCATCAACAGACCTCAAACAGAATCTTCTCAAAAGAAATTCAAGTGACAGCTTAGGATAGTTCAACCGCTCAGATGCAAAATACGTGTCAAACATGTTCACAAGATACAGAGAGAAGTCCCTCTGCAGCCACTGCACATCGGAGTGTGCCCCATGGAACACCTTCAAGATAGACGGGTTCGCAAACACTCGATTAAGTACAGTGAGAGGCGAGAAGAAAGCAGAAATAACTTGGCCATTTGAAGCAGCTGAAGTGGACGAAGAATCAAAGGCAGCGACTTGTTCTGAGGAAGACGAAGCAACTGACTGATTGATTTTTTGCCTTGCTTCTTCTATTTCTTGCTTTGTGGCTTTCCTTTTCCAAGAAAGCGCTGGAGATAACACATCCACAATATAATCAGTTTTTCGACTACTGATTTGAATCAAGCATGTGTAGCCTCTGTACGAATGATAGCTGTGATGCTCAACATCAACCGCTATTGCGTCTTCTTTTAAAAGTTCATCAACCATTGATTCAAGCTCATTGACTGTCTCCACGTATACAAGAGGCGTTCTTTTTTAAAGCAGTTAAAGACCAATAAATTTCAAAATAGAACAAAATCATATTAATGCAAACCCATTCATCGGTAAAGGTGGTTTTGGAAGACCTTCTAATTCAAAGTACTTCGGTTCATATTGTAAGGATTGAATTTCCTTTTCATATGGATGAATAAAAAGACCAGAATATGGCACTTTTGAGAAAGGCTTTTCACTCAAAAATGGAACATAACGAAGATTTCTGTTATCAAATAAAGGCTTTGGCGCTAATGTATGTTGCTCAATTTTTAACTTTGTTTGACGCTTAGAATGTTCAAAATAATTATATTTAAAACAAACACATTGAAAAAGTGACAATAACCTGTTTTTGAAGAGGCTTATCTTTAACTACAACTTGGACATTGGATTTTGTCAATGTTTTCCCGTCGATTAACTTTTGCTAATGTTGTATAAAAAAGTTTTGAAAATTTTTAAAAGAAAAAAAATTGAAAAAACATACCGCTTGCAAAATCAATAAATCTACCACTCCTCCAGTTGTTTGCAATTTTTTATCATATGACGCTTCATTTGAAAAGTTTAATTGAGGGTTTAGCTTCGACAGTAGAGCATAAATTTGTTGTCTTAATTCATTGACCTTATTCTCAAAATCCGGTTCCATAACCATTGAAAATTGCAGCTCAGAACCTGTAGGAAACGATTTAAAAATTTTTTCAGTTTTTTCTAAAGTCTTAATGTGTAGCTTGTCCATGAATTACAAAATATTTCTAAAAATAAAAATAATAAGAATGAATTTGGGAAAGATCACATTGATCCAATCAGAAAACAAAAAAAATTAACAAAAATCCCAATTAAATAATGTACTATATTAATTATTTCAACGCTAACTAAAAAATGGAATAGAAATATTAAAAGAACAAGTTGAGCACTCTCCAATGATAGGTGTAATTACGCGATGAATATTTTCTGGAAGTTGAGACATAGATAAGCTCAATGAATGCAATGAATGATAGTTTTGAATATTGGAAGAACAACATGAACTTTCATATTTTAATGAGGATTGACAACTGTTTTCCTGTAATTCTTTGAACGAAACATTCCTTGAATAAGAAAACGAAGGTTCCAAAAAAGATTTTGGACTTAATGAAAAGAAAAGGTGATCCTTGCAAGGCTTTTGCATTGACAGCTGACTGAGAATGAAGGGGAAAATTTGGCATTTTAGTATTAATATTTATATCACGTTCACAAATGGAGTTAAAAGAACAAAATAATAAAGCACACTGAGTTTGTTGATGCATCATTTCAGAATCTTCTAATGCTTGCTGTAAATTTCGAGAGGTGCATCTCGGAAAACAAATCTGCGCCCTGCAAAATGAACATGAAAAAAGTGTAAGATTATGAAAACTCATTGGCTTAAAGTGCTCCACTTCAAGAGAATATGTTTCGTTGCACGACAAATATGATGTCAAAGGGACGAACGGGATAGGATCGGAAATAAATGATGTTAAAACAGGATCTAATGATTCTCTTGTCAAAAAATTCTGAAGGCAAAACGGGCAAATACATTTTCCAACACTTTCTTTCTGAAAAATATAAGAATTGTATTCACTTTCAGATGGTATATTATTGGGCTCATCCATTGGAAGCTCAAATTCGTCTTTTTGATCAAGTAACATGTTTTCTTCTTTAAAATATTTTAAACATGAAAATCAGAATTTGTGAAAATGAATAATTCCATACGTTCCAATTGCAATAATTCTTCGATTTCTTGTTGTGCAACTTTAAACACCATTTAAAGCATTTTAAATATGAAGAGTTATACCTAAAGATGTCGAGGAAATTTCCTTTTGGAATATCAAAGACGAATGATTAAGCTTCGGGGCTTTTAATGACAATTGGTTTTTGCCATCCATAAACAAAAAATTCAATTCTTTTCAAATATTCATATGATCAAATAGACCATAAACAAATTTTATTTCTTTAAATTGATTCTTTACATTTTTTTAACGAAATGGCCTTTGCGAAGAGAAGAGTGACTTTTTCGAATATTGGACAAGAATATGATGAAAAATTAAGAGCGACAGTTATTAGTGAAGATTCACATTTTTCAGAGCGCAAAACAACAACAGATCCTTTTGTGAACACTTCAGATGCTTCTTTTTCTTCTCAATCATTGTCGATCCAAACTAACCGCAGACAAACATCAATCGAACGTCGTAAAACGGTAAAGTATCCTTCAAAATCAAAGCAAGATTCATCAAAGCAAAATAATTACATATATGGAATTGTTTTGGATTTCATCAAAATAAATCAAATAACACTTGGATCTATTCCTCCTGAACGCGTCGATCAAAGTAGTATAAGTTGCATGAGCATGAAGTCGTTTTACGAACTTCTCGAACGAGTGATCCAACAAAGTCTTGATTCATCTTTTTCTTTTGACTTTATTTCAGAAAAAAAGCAATCGATTGAAACAAAAGCAACAATGCACGACAATAAACAAATTCAAATGGATAATAGGTCGCAAGTATTTTTAAATATTTTGAAAAGTCTTCAATACAATGAATGTTCAGCTGTCGAGCAAGTTTTGAAGGGATTCGCAGGAAGGAAAGGAGCTGGATTTACATCAATAGGTGCTTTGGCTAAAATGACTTTATTACGCGCACTTACTCATTTAATAGAACTGTGCATGGTTTGATTTTTGTATTATTTTCGTTTAGGTTTATTTTTTTCATGAAAATTTGTGGGAACAAATAAACGTAAAACTGAATGAACATTTCATATTCTCTCAATTTGACGTTTACATAATTCAGAGTCTAGCTGATGACGAAGAATTCAATGGATATACGCAACCTCGAGCAACGACTCAGCGTTTGACAATATCTCTTTCACCTCGAAGTCCACACCGAAGACGAACAACAAATCTTTTCAGAAGGCCTACAACACCTCCTCTTCTTTTATCATCAGAGTTACCATCATCTTCGTCGTCGTCGTCATCATCATCGTTATCTTATTCATTAACTGGATCGTTTGATGGATCCGAATTCGTTCTTTCAGAATTGTTTCCAAAAAAGGTTTTATTCGAGATTTTGACTGATTGCTTTCGTGAAACAGCTCCTGAAGATATTCACAAAAAGAATCCTCAAGTCGAAAAAAGATTACATGAATTGAAAGGTTTATCCATCTATTTGAAAAAATCTTTATTGAGTTGATTATTAAAAATCTTGTTTTTAATGTTCATTTTTTTCAAACAGAAAGAAAAATTTCAATTGTGAAAGAGCAAAATATGCAATTGGATAGAGACATCTTAATGCTCGAGGAAGAGAAGCAAGAGCTTTACCAACATGAGGTATGATCCCGCGTTTGTATTTAGACATTAATCTCATTGTGCACTTCTTTCTTTTTCTATTATCAATCAAACAGGATTCAATCAAAGAATTAATGAAGCAAGTCGAAGAAAATGAAAACCTTGTGAAGAGCATTGAAGAAGTTATAGAAAAATGTGCAGAGCAAATGAAAGGAATGGAAAATGGAATGGAAAAATTAGCACCAGTTAGAAAAGAAATGGAAGATGCATTGAAAAAATTTACAGAAGAATGCTACTCATTGGAGAATGCAATAAAGCAGCAGGTGTGCATTATTAATGCCTTTTTTTTAAAAAAAAGTCAAATATTCTGTTTTATCTTTATGATTATTTAATCTTTAAATTCTTTAATAACAATGATTATTTAAAACAAATCTCCATTCTCTATTCTTTCTAGCCATTTTCAACAATGGAGATATCTTTGATGAAGCAAGAAATTGAGCGCCTTCACAAAGCCATGTCAGAAGAAATATCAAAGCAAAATGAATCAGAACTTCGCGTTAGCGCCAAAATCCAGCAAAGAGACGCGCTAAAGCAGGAAGTGGAGAAAGCAATAGAAGATATTCAGCCAATAATCCAAATGATTGAGGAAGAACAAAGTGAGCCAATTGATAAGACTCAAATTATGATAAGTCATTCAGACATTGAGAAAGCATTAAGTCCACTAACAGCTGCATCTTCGGCTTCATCAACTGAATATTTAACTTCATCTTTGGCTGATTCTGATTCCGACTCCATTCCATTCTTTCACAAAAAGATTGAAGCCTTTAATGTATGTATCATTTTTTGATTGAAGCTCATAACTTATGTATTCTTTATTTGAATTTATTTTTTTATTGTCGATTAATCGTGTGGCATAAAAACGAACAGCGACTAATAAATGGCCTGACTTTAACAATGGAACAATCAATAGGCCCTCTAAAACAGCGCATAAGCGAGGAGCAGGCAGCTGAAAACAAAGCACAGCACCACCTCAACAAAAGACGTATGCTTTACGAGAAACAAAAAGAAGAAGTTAGGTCGAAAGAAGAGAAATTCCTGAAAATAAAGCAGATGGACGATGAAGAAGTTGCAAAACTGAAACGCGCAATGGAAAAGAAGGCTGTTGATGTCGCGAGCATGAGAGCTGAACAACAAGAAGAACAGAGACAACTTTCAGAAGAGCAAGTGTCGTTACAAAATGAGTATGCTTATAAATTGTAATGTTCGGTTTTTTAATGCAGGAAAAATTTTTGATGTTTTGCATAATTTTTACCACCTAATATTGAATCTGTAATTTTTGAAAAATAAACAATAATATATGTATATCAATAGACTGGACAACATGACAAAGCAAATGCATTTGACACGGCAGCAGAAGAGCCAAGAGCACATTTTGCTAATTCAGCAGTGCATGTCAGCTAAAGCTGCAATTGAAGCCAAGATGACACAAGCAATCGAAGCATTAAAGGAACAAAAAGAGAAGCGAGAAGAAACAGTAGAGTTTTGCGAGAGAGCAGCGAAAGCTTTTAGAGACGAAGCTATCAAAGCAAGAAAAGAAGAATGCAAATCAGAAGAAGAGAATAAAGGAAGCGAGAATTCTATTGAGAGGGTTGATGAAGAAATTGTTGTAAAATGAATGGTGAAAGAAGTATAAAGTCTCTAAAGGATAACTTATTTCAGGATTTATTTCAAATATATTCCGTTTGGTATGATGGAACGCGCTTTTAAACGAGCATGAGAATTAAAATATGTTTGTGAATTCCTCTTCAAAATGTTTTTTTCTCAATATTTCGTTTCATTTCGCTTAATTGCTCATCACATTTTCAATTAAATTTACATCTCTTCTCAATGTTTCAAATTTCTTGACAGCACTTCACCATTTCTTAGACTCATTTCACAAATTTTATCTTTTTTATTTTTATTTTTTTAATTTTTTTTGTTGAAACAAAACTTTTTTTATAAATGATGCACTCAAACATTAATATTAAATAAGATAATTATTAAAGATAAAAAACAAGGTTTTTTTCATGAGTGAACTTTCGTGATAAACTTCATTGACCCAATTTCTTATTTTGGTGAACAATGCTTTCTTTATTATTTTATTTATGCTTTGCGAATAAAGTTGTGAGCGTACTTACGCAAACACACGTATATGAAAGTTTTGTTGGAGTAGATAGAAGAGATCAAGAACATGAAATTGGTGCTGTGTATTTTTCGGAAAAGAGCGAAAATTCAACGACAGATTATGAAAGAGAAATTCAGCTGTCCAAGTTGAAAGAAAGGGAAATTAATGGATTTTGCGTATGCATTAATTTTCAATCAGATTATTTTTTAATTTTGACAAAATTCCAAATAACGACTCATTTTTATTTCATAAAAATTCAACAAACCAGAATCAAATTCAGAAATTCGAAAAAAGTGTTTTATCAATGCCAAGAGTCTATTCGCAACGTTCCAATTTAATTGATAAGTACATAGATGGTGTAAATGGCGTTGACAACGATGACTGCGGAAAACAAAAAAACAGCGCATGCAAAACAATTAAAAAAGCCATAAGGAACAGCGACTCGGAGACTTCGATAAGCTTGCATTCAACCAATGATAATAACAAATACGATATCGAACCAATTACCATTGACAGGCTTTATATCGAGATAACAAACGGATTATATGATGTTTTTAAGATTACCACTTCTTTGGATGAGGCAAAGGTGAATAAGGACGAAGGGCTGTTCAATGTGAAGCAAGACGGAAGGATTAAACTGATCAATGCGGAAGTTAATGTGAATGTAACACTTCAAAGTGGTAAAGATAATGGACTGTTTATTGGTGAAGGGATATCAGCATCAATTTCCTTGGAAAAAGTAAACATCACAACAACCAATTATGAAATGGCGTTAAACTGTGTTTTAATTAAATGCAATAACTGTCAATTGAGTCTTAAGAATGTTCGGATTTCATATATCAAATCTTCATACGCGATAATTCTTGCAGATACAACATTTCTAACATATTTTGAAAAGCTGGCTTTACGAACAGTTTCAACGTCATGTAATGCCCAATCTGTCATTACCGTTTTGGGAGGATGCGGAAAAGCAACATTTTCTGGTTCAAGTTTTCATGAATGTTATTCAACAAATCACAAATTGGGAGGGGTGCTGTATTTGGAAATCGGAAAAAGTGGAGATGAACTTGAGCTGAGTGATCTGAGCTTCAGAAACTGTTCGTGCAAAAATGCAAAAGCCAAATCAGAAAAAGGAAGAACCAAACAAAATGAAGAATCAAAAGGAGGTGCAATTTTTATACGAGCCACTGACGAAGTGACATCAACTTTAGCATTAACATTGAAAACGACATATTATTGTAATTGCTCTGCTGATAAAGGAGAGGCCATTTACATGACGTTTCCTTTGGGGCGGGAGCAGATTAACGAAGATCGCATTATGTTTGATATGGAAGAGATTTACGGAAATGCAAATCTTATGCTGCTGGAAGAAAGGAATAATGGAGCTATTAATGTCATTGACCTTTTAATAGATGAAACAAATGGTTTGACTTATCACTCGAAGAATGTTTATGTTGGAGAAGAAGCGTCAAGCGAAGGAAGAGCGTGCGGAAGAAGAGAAAAGCCCTGCAGCAGCATCAGCACTGCAGTGGAGCATGGAATGCCAAACGAACAAATAAAGGTGTTTGTGATTGGAAGGATTTCTGTTAATAAACCTATTTTATTCGTTAGAAGTGCTTCATTTCTGTCTGCTTATGGCGCTTTAACAGCTTCTCAAGCAGAAGCAGAACAGAACAGAGGAATTATTCGTGTTGCAGCTGATATTGAAGCTGGCGAAGCAAAAGCAGTGTTTGAAGTCTCAGGCCAACCCCTCTCTTTTACGAGCATCGACATCGAATATCCTGATGCTGTAGAAGGGTGTGCACTGGACTTGATCTTCGAGCAAGACGGTTTAGATTTATTTGATGTTGTTTTCAGACCCTGGTACACTGGACTGAAAGGAGAGAACGTGCTCGGAGGAGAAGGAAAACTACTGCCTTACAAATTAGTTGTGGAATCAGGCAAATTTTTACATATTGGTCGAACCGTTATATATGGAAGAAACGGAAATAATACACAAGAAATGAAAGATGGTAAAAATGAATGCGTTTCGTTTGATGCAGGTGCAAAAGCAATTTCAAAAATTAGCGAAGAGAATAATCCATTATGCGAATGGAACTCTGGTCTTGTGTATCTGAATGAGTATCAAGGAGCAGCTATTAAAGATAGTGTATTTATGAATATTTGCGAAGGTGCCATTCTTTCTCATGCTCCATTGACAATTGACAACTGTAGTTTTGTCAACAACCATCCGATCGACGAGAATTGGAAGAGATTTCCTTCTTTGCGTCATAACATTCGCCAAGAAGGAGATTTTGCTGGCTTTTTTGAGATTAATTCTTTGGCGCCAGGAAGCGATGGATTGGATGGGAAACCTTTTGGGATGCGAACTGCTGATAAACCTAAAGGAGCTGCGGTAGATAATTTTAATTTGGACTTCTTTACTCCTATTCTGAAGAATGCTTCATTGACAAAGAAGGAACAAAGCAATGAAAAAGAGGGAAATTTAGAAGAGGAGTATTATGAAGCAATTGTTCAAGGAAGCTATCTATTTCCTTGTAGTTTGGAGTTTGAAATAGCTACAAAAACAGAAGGCCAAGAGATGGAATGGATAGGCTGTCAAATTTCTGAATATACTAATGAAACAGAAATGAAAGCGGAAATTAATTCATATTTTGTTGATTTGAAGGGGAATGGGTCTACTTTTTGCAGATTGTCGTATTATAGCTTTGCTGGACTTCCAAAAAAGTTATATACAGAAAGTGTCATTTTGATAAAAAAGAAGGAGAATAATCCTGATGAAAACAACACCAAAAACGACAATCCAAATAAATTGACAACTTCGCAACTGGTCATAATTATCGTTTGTGTGTGTGTGTTTGCAGTTGTTGTGGTACTTGCAATGGTTGTGATTGTAGTTTGCGTTGCAAGAAGAAAGAAGAGAATGAGATTTGAAGTGCATGAGGGGGAGATGGTTAACACGGGGCTGGATTTTTCAATAGTGATGTAATGTATTAACACGAAAAGCAATGGTTAAAAGTGCGATTTAAAAAAAAAAATAAATAAATAAAATCGAATCGGAAATGTTATGTTGTGCTTGCTTTACAAATGTTATCTATTTCTCAGATCCAATAATAATCATGGAGTTTATTTTTATTTGTTTTTGAATTGAATGTTTTATTCATGAAATTCTATGATTTTGATATGTATTGCCATTAAATGAGAATCGTTTTTGATATGTTTTTTACAATTTGAAATTTTGTGAGTATTTTCTTGATTTATCCTGGTTGAATGGTTTTTGTGAATTTTTAACAATTGAGTTACGATCAATCATCTTGAGCCAAACCATGAGATTCTTGTTTGCATTAAAAAATTGAAATCTTCTTATTTTTTATTTTTTGATTTTATTTTTTTATTTCTTTTTTGAAAATTGTACAAATATTCTCTCTTTATAATTTTTTGATGCAACGTTTTTTTGAGGTTTTTTATTAAAAAGGAACTAGGGTAATTTATTTTACTGTTTGAATAGAATTACATGTTTGCGTTTGAATATAACATCGAGAAAGGATATTTCTTTTTATTTTTTTGGGTTTTATTTGTGAGAGTTATTTTTATTTTTTCTAATTTCTGAATGGGTTATTGTTTAACTATTAATTCATTTGTTTTTTGGGAAAAAATAAATAAATAAATAAAAGAGATGGAGACAGAGAGAGAGAAAGAGAGTCAAGCAGAGGACGAAACATTCGAAACTTATTGAAAGCCTGATGAAAGTTATTGAACTCATTTGACATATTGGTAGCTTCTGTATGAAAAGTGCAATCAAAGAAAATCTGCAACAAAGCGCTTTGAAACAGCAATTTCACTTTCGATTTATGTTTTCTTTCTTTTTTAAATGGAAATTACTTCACTTAAAACAAACAGTCATATTTGATAAATGCGAATTTTCCAAATTTATTCAGTCATATCCTTAACAAGATGCTTTTGAAAAGGAAAAAGTGGAAGAAGTGTAAGACACTTTTAAATTATTAGATTACAAAAAAAAGACAAAACTCAATCAAAAGTCTGAACATAAAGCAAAAAATAATGGAAAATGACTTTTCTGGTGCTTAAAACATATGACATATACCAAATTTCATAAATTTTTCTTTTCAAAGAAAAACATTTTAAAAAAATCTTCATTTACCTACATGTAACATCTAATATTACTAAATCATGTTCTTTAAACCAATCACACATTAAAACACATAAACAATAAAAAAATAAAAAAATCCCTTATAAATATAAATCTCTTTCAAACTTTCTCAACCAAGCTCCCCATCTTAGCCCGCAATATGTGCATAGTTGCACTTATCTCCGTGCTTGCACCACCCAACGCTCGAGTAATAGATGCAAATGCCCTTCGTGTTCTCATCAATGTTCGTCGGGTACCTCGGCTGCTTCAGATCAATCTCATTCACCCGAAAGTCGCTCGAATTCGGCACATTCACCTCAACTGTGAAGTCCGCGGCGATGCCAATGCGCAGCATCTCCCTCTGGAACGGCTTGATCCGCCTCAAGTCAAAGAACACATTGTCCGGAAACGCCCTGCACGCAATCCACCCTCTGTTCAGCTCTGGCTGCAGGTTCCCCAGCACATACCCTTCAAACCGCTTCGTCGCAGGCGGTGGATTGTCTCGTGTGTATTTGGAGATAAACGTCGGCATCATCATTGCCACTTTCTGCCTTCCTGTTTCTGCGCCTGAGGAGAACGAGCGATAGTTCGAGGAAGATGCGGCTGGGCGCGGTGCGGGGGAGACAGAAGAATACGAAGTGAACCCACTTGATGGCGAGGCTGTGCGGAACGAGGGAGAGAGAGAGGAATAGGAAGAAGCGCCAGAGGCAGAAGGGCCGGGGGAAGGGGAAGAGGAAGCAGAGGGGGTGGTGGAAGCAGGTGGAGATGATTGTATTATCGAGCGCGTATGTGCTGTCATCCATTCGTTCTCTTCGTCTGATTCGTCTGTGCTTGCTTTTTTGTTCCCTTTTTTCTGCTTCCCTGTCTGCTGCTTTGTGGATGATTGATTTGAAGAGTTTTGAGGCTGTTTGGAATTCGACTTGTCTTTGGAATTGGACGAAGATTCTCCTTTCTTGTCTTTCGCTTTGTCTTTCGATTTCTTCCCGTCCTTCGCATTTTTCTCTGCGTTTTGCGTTTTCTTTGCGTCTTTTCCTGATTTTTGATTGTCTGCTGTTGATTTATCTTTTGTTTTCTCCTTCGTTTTTTCCTTTGAACCAGACGAAGAAGAGTTGCTTTCCTGCGTCTTCTGCTGAGCTGTCGAAGATACACCACTTGACGTCTTTGAGGAAGAAGAGAATACAGAAGGTTCGGAAGAAGAAGAGGAGGAAGAGGAAGAAGATGTAGAAGAAGCAGAAGCAGTGACACTGTTCGAAGAAGGCTGTGATGTGTTTGCTTTCTTCGACGAGCCATGTGCATCTGACGAGCCAAGAGACGGGTATTCCGAAATGTCAATCTCTGAACTCTTCATCTGCTTCTGTTGTTGTTGTTGTTGTTGTTGCAATTGCAATTGCTGTGAAGATGGAAGGGGATATGTTTGATATGTGAAGTCTTGTGGGTCGATTGGTGTGTCGTCTGATCTGTGGAGGCGATTGGCAATGGTTGATGAAGTTGAAGAAGAGGAAGAAGTGGAAGAAGATGTTGATGATGATGATGAAAGTGATGGTGAAGAATATTCTCTTTGATCGATGTAAGAAGAAGAAGAAGAAGAAGAAGAAGGATAAGAAGGAAGCGGGCGTGAAGAGATCTGATAAGGGTGCATGGAAGGTGAGTGGTGAAGCGGGTTGCGGGAAGAAGGGTGTGAGTGTGGGTACATCATGGAAGAGGAGAAAGAGGAGGAGAAGTATGTGGATGAGGAAGAAGGGGAAAGAGAGGAACGAGGAAGGGAGGAAGAAGAAGAAGAGGAGGAGGAAGAGGAAGAGGAAGAAGAAGATGATGATGAGTGAAATGAAGAAGAAGGAGATGTGAGAGAAGAAAATGTTGTGTCGAATGAAGAAAACACATTGGGATTTGAACTGATGTTAGAGGAATATGTATTGGAAGAAGAAGGAGGAGGAGGAGGATGTGATGAAGAAGTGGAAGACAATGAACTGTCTGGAAACACAGAATCTGAAGCAGAAGAAGCAGAAGAAGAGGAGAAAGATGAGAAAGAGGAAGAGGAAGAGGAAGAAGAAGAAGAAGAAGAAAATGAATTATTATTCTGCTTATTGCTTGATTCGCTCGGAATCTTTGAAGAGCCATCTGCTTCTGTGAGTGTGGCTTTTGAGAGAGGAATCTTCAACTGGGTGACTTGTTTAGAGTTATTCGCCTTTTCTTTCTGTTTTTGTTGAGATGAATTGGAAGATGATTGATTAGAAGAAGAAGAAGAAGAAGAACTTGCTTGGCTTTGTTTCCCTTTCTTCTCTTTCTCTTTCTCTTTCTCCTTTTCTTTTTCTTTCTCTTTCTCTTTCTTCTTCTTTTCTGCTTTTGTCATTTTCTCCTTCTCGCCTGCACTTGAATTCTTGTCGGTCTGTTTGCCTGATTCTTGTTTCTTATTGTCCTTCTTTTTCGCTTGCTGATTTTCTTTTCCTTTTCCAGAAGTGGAAGAAGAAGAAGCTGAGGAAGAGGAAGAGGAAGAGGAAGAAGAAGAAGAAGAAGAAGTTGAACTTTGTTTTTGCTTAGCTTTTTGTGACTCTTCATTCACTTTGTTCTTGTTCTTGTTCTTGTTCTTTTCTTCATCTTTGCTTTTCTCTTTCTCTTTCTCTTTCTCTTTTCCCTTTTCTTTCCCTTTCACTTCCTTTTGTTGTTCAGTTTTTTGTTTCTTATCATTTTTATCATTTTTACTTTCTTTCCCTTTCTTTTCTTTATTCTCCTTGTTTTCTTTCTCTTTCTCTTTCTCCTTCTCCTTCTCTTTCTCTTTCTTTCCATCTGATTTTTTCTTCTTCGAATTATTGGAGGAATCTGAAGAAGAAGAAGAAGAAGAAGAAGAAGAAGAAATATTTTGTGATATCTTTCCTTCCGACAATAAAGAAGCAGAAGCTGTTGAAGTCGAACTTTTCGATTCTGAAACTTGTGAAATCTTGCTTTGAACTTCATCATCATCTTCTTCTTCTTCATCTTCTCCTTCATCATCATCTCCTTCTCCTTCTTCATTCTCTTCGTTTTGTTCTCCTCCTCCTTCTTCATCATCATCTTGCTCTTGTTCTTCTTCTTCTTCATCTTCTTCATCTTTCCCTTCTTCCTTCTCTTCCTCCTCGTCTTCCTCAACTTCCTCTGTCTTGTCCATCTCTTCTTCGTTTTCGCTTTCTTCTTCATCTTCTTCTTCGCCTTCACCTTCTTCTTTCCTCTTTTTCAACTTGACACTTTCTGATTCTTTCGCATTTTCTCCTTCTTCTTTATCTTGATTGTCACCATTTGCTTCTTCGTCGTCTTCTTCTTCGTCGTCGTCATCATCTTCATCGTCTTCATCCTCTCCATTGTCTTCTTCATTGTCTTCTTCCCCTAAATCCACTTTGTTCAATAAGTCAATTTCTTCTTCCTCCTCTTCCTCCTCCTCTTCTTCTTCCTCTTCTTCTTCCTCCTCTTCTTCTTCATACTCTTCATCCTCATCTTCATCTTCATCCTCCGCAATCCTTTTCCTTTCCTTCCTCGATTCTTTCTTCTTCTTCTCCCTCTTCTTCTCTTTCTCTTCTTTCTCCTTCATCTTCTTCTTCCTCCTCTCCTCCTTCTCATTCTCCTTCTTTTCCTTCCTTTCTTTCCTCTCCTTCTCCATCTGCAACTCCATCATCATCTTCATCTTCTTCTGCTGCTTCTTCATCTTCTTCCTCTGACTCTTCGTCATCTTCTCCGTTTTCGTTGCTTCTTGTTCATTTGGTGTTGGAAGCGGGGTGGAAGAGAAAGAAGAGAAAGAAGAAAGAAACGTGGTGGATGAAGCGATTGTTTGTGTGTCTGTAGACTGAAGTGAATGGACAGAGGCGTCTTCGAGTGGAGAGGGAGAGAGAGAAGGAGAAGAGGAAGGAGAAGAAGAGGAAGGAGAAGAAGAGGAAGGAGAAGAAGAGGAAGAGGAAGAGGAAGAAGAAGAAGAAGAGGAAGAGGAAGAAGAAGAGGAAGAAGTTGTGTTTGTTGTGAATGAAACAAGAGGTGGAACAGAAATAGAGGCATCTGAAAGGAAAGAAGGAGAAGGAGAGAGAGAAGAAGAGGAAGAAGAGGAAGAAGAGGAAGGTGAAGGTGAATGAGAAGAAGAATGTTGAAATGGACTAAGAGGAGCAGAAGGTGAAGATGCAGAAGCTGGCTGTGATGTTGAGGTAAGTGACGGTGAAGAATAAACTGATGAGGAAATGGAAGAGGAGGAGATGGAAGAAGAAGAAGAAGAAGAAGAAGAAGATGATGATGGAATGTATTCAGAAAAAGACAAGGAAGAAGAAGAAATGTTAGAAATGTTCGAGATATTTGACTTAACAGAGTTATCAGAGGCAATTGATGAAGCAGAGGAAAGGCGAGGAGGTGGTGGAGGAGGAAGAGAAGAAGAAGGAGAGGAAGAGGAAGGAGAAGAGGAAGGAGGAGGAGAAGAAGAAGGAACATACGAAGAGAATGAAGAAGTGTGTGAAATGGAAGAAGAAGGCGAAAGATCTGATTCGTAATGTGGATAGAGCGATGGAATGGCTGAGGAAAGAGAAGGAGAAGAAGAAGATGACGATGAATATGAAAAATCAGAAGAAGAAGAAGAGGAAGAAGTTGAAGAAGAGGAAGAAGATGATGATGGTAATGAAGATGAAGCAGTAGGATTTGTAAATGTATTTGTATTGGAAGAAGAAGAAGAAGAAGAAGGAAAAGATGAATCAAAAGCATTAAACGATGAGAACGAAAAGATAGGAAGAGAACTGCCAATGACGTATTTTTCGCGTCCTTCGTTTGGTTTTGCCTTCGAAGCCAGTTTTTCATTCGAAAGATCGAATTTCACTTTTCTTTTGGCTTTTTCAATGACATTTGCGTTTTCTTCATTTTTCGAATAAAAAGTTGGTTTTTCTTGCTTTTTAAGAACTTCAAACATCCCTTTCTCTATCAGCTCATCCATAAACAACTGTGGAGGATCTGTTATCTTCAAAAGGGAAGACGATGGCGAAGAAGAAGAGGAAGGGGAGGAAGAAGAAGAAGAAGAAGAAGAAGATGATGATGATGATGATGATGATGATGATGATGAAATTCCATATTTGTTCATAGAAATCTGTGGTTTAATTCTCATTTCTGCAGTTTCTGAGCCAACTGATGTAACATCGTCTATGTCATCATCATCATCATCATCATTTTCTTTTGGATCATAGAAAATTAGTTCTTTTTCTTTTACATTTCCTCTTCTTCTTATTCTTTCTCTTTCTCTTTCTCTTTCTCTTTCTTCTTCTTCTTCTTCCATTTTATTTTTTCCTTGTCTCATTTTCCCATTCGAATAACCTTCCATATCATTGCAATCCTCATAACAACTTCCTTCCTTTCCATATCTTTCTTCATTGTATTTCTGTGAAGAAGAAGAAGAAGAAGAAGAAGAAGAATATTGTTGATGTTGATTATGATGATTATGATAGTGTGAAAGCGGATGAACTGCTGCTGCAATCGCTTGGACATCAGCCTCAATACGAAAAGATGGGCTTTTTTGTCTAACACTTGCTGGTTGAAATTCATTAAATCTATTAGCTTTCACGTCATTTGCATTGCTTTTGTTCATTTGACTACGTTTTTGCAGTTGCTCTGATGAAGAATCAACAAATTTCCTGTTATTATTATTATTATTATTTACATTATCTTCATTAACAGAAGAAGAAGAAGAAGAAGAAGAGAATTTGAGCTCATCTAATCTGTCTTTGATAGACATGAGCAAGTTCAGCATTGTCTGCTGTGTCTCCATCTCAGCACTTCTGTGGGAAAGATACATCTGCAGAGGACGACATGAAGAGGATGAGGAGGAGGAAGAAGAAGAAGAAGAAGAATGTGAAGAAGAAGAAGAAGATTGAGAAGAAGAAGAAAGAGAAGAAAAGGAAGAAGAAGAAGAAGAAGAAGCTGAAGTGACGTTATATAAATTCTGATTAGTTGGATAACCAGCATTTGGCAAAGTTGACGATGAAATGGTTAATACATCTCCTTCTCTTGTTCCATTCTTCACCACATCATCATCATCATCATCATCATCATTACTCATTTCCTTCTCCTTCCCTTTCACCTGCTCACATCTTGTGATATTTGGCTCATTCCATCTGTTTACCCCTTCCTTTGACACAACAACTGCCTGCTGAGGCATCTTCTTCTCTGTCTGACTCAATCTGCTCCTGTTCTGCCCGCCTGAGGCAAAAGAAGGGTTAAAAGCGCCTTCACTGAAGACAGAATACAGTGGATATACTGATGGGGGATCAGAAGATGAGGAAGAAGAAGAAGAAGAAGACGATGATGATGATGAGGAGGAGGAGGAGGAGGAGGAAGGAGAAGAAGAAGGAAGTTGATTGGCTTCTGTTGTTTGTTTTGAATTTTGTGATTCTGGTTTTGTTGGATTCGTTTCAATGCTGTTGGTTTCTTCGGGTATTTTTGACTTAGCTTCTTCTGATTGTTCAACGAGACGCTTAATTTCTTCTTCATTTTCGACTTCTTTCTCCTTTTCCAATTCTGTATTCTTTTGCGAATCTTCTTCTTTTTCTGCCTTTTCTTCGTTTTCTGCCAGCTCTCTCTCATTTTCTGCTTGTTCAATCAAATTCTGCTCAAATCTGGTAAATCTTTCTTTTTCTCTGCCATCAACTGGAATGGCTTTCCTTTTATACACCTTTGCTGATGACTCATCGTCATCATCAAACACATTGTAATCTTCCAACTCCAAACTCCATCGTTCTTTATCCAGATCTGTCAGAAGTTTTATATTACCTTCTTTCTCTTCTCCTTCTTCTTCTTCTCTTTCTCTTTCTCTTTCTCTCTCCTTCTCTTTCTCTCTCTCGCTTTCCCTCTCCTCTCCAAAGACACGCACATCCAGCCACTTCTCGCTCCACCTGCTGAACACGTCAAGCACTGTGCACGAAAGCATCCCCATCAGCCCGCCAAACCTCGGGAGCCGGTCAGCTGGCGAATGGGCTATCGAAAAGAGCAGTGATATGTTAGACGCAAGCTGGGTGAATGAAGAAGAAGAAGAAGAAGAAGAGGAAGAAGATAAGGAAGATGAAGAAGATGATTGTGAAGAATTTGAATTGGATGATGATGTTGTTGATGGTGTTGATGATGATGATGATGTGTGATTTGATGACAAAGAAGATGAAGTGGTTGAAGAAGCACCTGACTCAGGCAACGTATTCGAAAGAAACGAAGCGAGCTGGTCAGATGTTGGCGTGGGAAATGTTCCAGATAAATTAAAAGATAACAAATCAGCTGAAGAATTAGATGGAGAATCCGAAGTATTACTGTTGTTAGACTCATTAATGAATTCATTGCTAACTTTCTGCTTTTCTTGTTTGAGATTGTCTCGTAAGTCCTTTTCTAAAAAAACTTCACATAGCTCTTTCATTTCTTTGCTCGACACTTGGCTTTCCACCTTGTTTTTTAAACCATCAAGAAGATCAACCAAACTCTGTTCAGCATCTATTTCTTCTTCCTTCACAGTTTTTTCCAAATCATCGATTGTTTCTCTTAATATCGTAAATAATTCTGAAAGAATGAACGAACGCGTGCGAAAAAGAAGTGGAAGCTAAAAACAAAAAATATTGACAAATTAATAATGTTTTTTATACATGTCAAAATTCTAACTGACACATACATCATTTTTCACATGCGTCAATTTTCTCAAAGCCAATTCCGATTCTCGTCTTAAAAAATGAGCCGATATGGAAGGGTAAAATAAGTTTGCCTTAGCTTGCTGAGAAAGTTCAGAAGATCCATTTTGAGTTTGACAATTTATTTGATGATCAGAGATTTGGTGATAAAATGGGTAGTTTACAGAGCATCTATGGCCTTTATGCTCTGCTATTGTCGGACAAAACACACAAACTGCTTTGTTACATTCATTACAAAACATATAAAAGTGTTGTCTTCCATATTCATTGCATTCCAAAGGATTTCCATTCCAATGGCAAGAAAATAGCGAAATGTGAGTATAATCACTTAGATGAGCTGATACAAAGCAATTTTCACAATAAAATGCATCACAATTTGCACAAAATATATTACTTCGAGTTGAATTACAATCTCTACAAAGTGGAAAACTAGTTGAACTAGTATCACATGAATTCGAAGGTAACTTAAAATAATGTTTTAAAAGATAATTCAAATGCGTATAAATATACTTATGCATAAAGAAAAAATAAATATAAAACCATTTATACTGAAATAATATATAAATTATAAAATAATCATCGAAATAATACAACGCAATTGATCATTTTTTAGAAAATCATAAATTAACATTTCTGTTTATTCTTTTTATTTCTAAAACATAAAGACTTTTAATTTCTTTCTTTCATTTTAGCGAAATGATAAATCACTTGATTCAATATAATTTGATTCTTTTTGACTAAAAACTTTAAAGTTATTAGTAGTCTATACGCTTCAAATATGCAAATTTTTCCACGGAAGATTGAACAAAAGTCGCTGAATTCAAGAAAGATAAATCAAAACACTATGAAATGCAACGAACATTCTTGCACTCCTATTCTAATTGAACCCTTTCAATGCCATCCTTTGTGATTATCTTTACAATCCATGAATTTTGTTGCATGACAAATCTCTTTTTTATTTGTGCAATGCTTGCTTTTAACATTTTCATTCCATCTTCTCTTGACATATCTTTCTTCCACATGTGATCCCACAATCCATATAACAGATATCCACAGTATCCGTGTGCGCAAAATGGAATTTCACACAATGTACCAAGATAATCAAGATAATATAAATGAGGTGTAATATCTTTTTCTGAAACAGATGCAACAGATGAAGATGCAGATGAAGATTCAGATGAAGATGAAGAAGCTGAAGCAGAAGG
The DNA here is from genome assembly GCF_001643675.1 of Monocercomonoides exilis. Classification (NCBI taxonomy): domain Eukaryota; phylum Preaxostyla; order Oxymonadida; family Polymastigidae; genus Monocercomonoides; species Monocercomonoides exilis. The sequence continues at coordinate 787,235 of NW_027150547.1, read as the reverse complement.
CGAACTGACTAACACTTGTGGCTCTGCAGTGATATCCTGAAAGGCAGATGGTAAATCAACTCCACCAACAACACAATTACATTGATATGGGGATTTTCTAAGGTTCTCCGCAAGCACATATCTCATCCAACTCGCATTTGCATGAGTTGTTGATGAATAACCATTTCTTTGAAATGCAAAAAAATATTTTCATCAAAACTTTAAATAATTGATTGATTTTAAAACAAACCTAAATTTATTTAATTGTATGTTACGCACAATGTAATCCGAATAAGCATCATCGTCGCCCGGTTCTCCAACACAAGCAAAAGCAAAACGATCATCAGCTTCGTAAATTCTATCTAAATCATCTTTTATACGAAGGATAGAACTTTGCGAAGAAGACTCGGCTGCAATCATTACATAATCCTTTCCCGCAAAACCGAAAATGCTTTGCATCTAATGAAATTGTTCGATAAACACAACGCAATAAAAACATATATTTACAAAAGAAAATCGCGAAAAATAAATGCAAGTGGAAATTTTCCATCAAAAAATTAATATAAAATTAATGTTATATTGAATAATCGAAGAATAAACAGAATTAACGGAGAAACCTAAATAATTGTTGATCTTAATAATGTGTGTGATCACTTTTTCAAAACATTTTTTCAAATCAAGAATAATAATGATAAGAGATTACATTAATGAATATGATGTCATGGCTTTTATCAAATACTCTTATCTTTTCCGACATTGATGTCAGCATTAAACAAGTCAAAAAAAGATATTTTCATTTTTCTTACAGTATATAAAAAATGGAAAAACTGAAAATCTTAAAAGGATGGATTTGAATACAAACAAATGATGTTTCTTTTGACTTATTTCAAAAATAATAATTTTAATAATAATAATACAATTCAAAAGTCTGTTTTGATAAATGAAAAGTGTGTTTTGGGGATGTTTTTATTCAAATATGTTGGAAATTCACGAAAAGTTCTTAAAATTTTCAATAGTTTCGGAGGCGAAACTGAAAGAGCACCTAAATGCAAAATACATATGAAAATTTTTTTCTCAGTAAATTATATTTTTGATTGTTAAGAAATGGAGTTGTAGAAGAACTGAAAATAAAAAATAAAGTACAAAGATTACAAGAAGATGTGTATCTGAAGCGTGTGAATGAAATATGCCATCAAAGACGAGAAACAAGAAATACAAGTTTGTGAAAGAAAATGAATCATTTCAATAAATTTAGAAAAAGGGCAGACAGAGCTTTGCGTGCAATAGAAAAATAAAAATAAAAATGTGTAGTGTATGATGATTTGCCTATAATCATCTCAAGGTCTCTGCAATTGGCAAAGCAGCAAATTCTTCAAAAGTAACTTGATCTTTAAACGCCCCATCGTTTTCTGTTTCGAGAATCTCTCGCAACTGATCCATATATTCAGGCGGCTTACTTGGATCTCGGGAAATAAGAAAACCTACAAGTAGAAGGAAGAAGTTTGTTGGAAGTGCAGGTTCTTCTTGTGAAGCGAATGTCATGAATATTAATTCAAATGCGCTTATCATATTCTAATAATAATATTAATATATATAAATTGTTCGATTCAAAATATATTTATTTTAATGCACGAACCTCAGCAGCAACAGAAATTGCCAAAACGATAAATTCTCTCCAATCCATTGTCTTTTCTGGTTTCCCCATTCTACATCGAAAATAAATAAACATTAAATGAGAGGTTTTTTAAAGACTCGCCCATACGAGTTTATATTATTTATTGTGGCATCTGATATCCCAGAATCAATTGCAACTTGAGTTATTGTTTCACGTGGAAGAACGAAAATATTCTCAGCATCAATTTCTTCAAACTATACGAAAAATTAAATGCTGACGTGCACTAATATAAAATCACACCTTTTGTCTTAACGCTACAAATTGCTCAATAGACATGTTACTTTCACCTACAGTTGCAATATTTTAATTTGTCAAAAATTCATTTGCATCAACAAAAATCACACTATCTCCCGTTTGAGCCATTTGTGCAAAATAATTAGCTGCAAATTCAACAAGGTTTTCTGGTTGAGCACGAATGCATTCCTTAGTAAAGGCCTAAATATTTGATATATCCAGATAGCATGTCAAAGATAAATGTTAAAACCTTCAAAATTTCAGGGAGCTCTAAAGGAACTTCGATTTGTTCTGCACAAAATAATTTTTCCGTTTGAATGCTCATTTGCTATGGACTAATTCGAATAAACTAAACGGATGATGATCTGACCCATTGAATACTATTTCATCTTTGGTATATATTTTTATAAATATCCTAAATATTGTATGTGTTAATATGAACTTGGATACCAAAAAAATAAAAAATGAATATTTATGGGTTAGTTTGAAATGCAAAATTGTGATATTAATGAATACAAAGAAATGGAACAAGAAAAGTTTGATGCTTTAAGTACATTTTATGAACATAATTTCTATTTTTTACGAATATTTTGTAAACTTTCAGTGAATTAGGTTTATTCTTTCAAATTTTTTTTCAAATATTTCACCAATTATTTATGAAACTTTTGAATTTATCGATAATCCGTAAATAGATGAATGTGATTCTCAACAAAGTGATAGTACAAAACCATTTCAAACAGCAGAAAGCGACCATCCACCTCAAGAAAGCCAAAAGGCGCTTTTTGCCGTTTCGTTGAAGATAAAAGGAAAAAATGAAACTATAACTGTTTGAAAACATTTTCTTATCGTTTTTATAAGCTTATAATGATATTTGGCAGCTTAAAAAAGGAGATAAAATTGAAGATGTGTGTCAGGAATTTTGCCAAAAGCATGGATTGCCACAAAGTGTTTACGAGATACTTTGCAAAAATTTTGCTGGAATGGGAACAGAAATGAAGCCAAAAGAGGAAGTTCATGATCAGGAGTCAACTTTTAATGAAATGCAACAGACTGAGAAATCATCTTCTCCTTCAACTAAATCTAAAATTAAAAATGAATCAAAGCACAAAACTGTACAAGACAAAACAATGCCTATTTATGAACGCTTAGTTAAGCAAAGAAAAGAATTTGAAGAAAAACTGGAAAAGGAACGAAAGGAAAAGGAGATGAAGGAAAAACAATCCTTGAAAATAATAAAGAAGAAAGATGCCCAACTAGTTGGTGTAAAATTATATGGCGAAGCAAGAAAACGTCAAAAGGAAGAAGAGGAAAAGAGGCGAAAAGCTAAAGAAGAACAGGAAGCAGCCGAAGCCAAAAAGAAAGAGAAACTTACTAAAGCATCTGAATGGAGAGAAAAGGCAGATCCTTCGCTTGTGATGGCTCTTGATCGTTTAGCGATACCAAAAAGGCAAACAGCAGAAGAAAAAGAAGAGATGGAAAGAGAATGCGACGAGGAATGTACTTTTAAGCCGGTGCTTGTTGCAAAACAGTTTGTGAGGAGAAAAAAGAATACAGAAGGCGCGAAAAGTGAAGCGTCTGAGGGAAAAGAATGCAAAGAAGAGGAAAACGATGATGGTGTGGAGGAGTCTGTGACAGAGCGTTTAACAAAAGACAGCATACAACGCAGAGAAAGGCAGTCAGCTCTCGAGAGAGAAAAGAATGAAGAATACACTTTTAAACCAGTTATCAACAACAAATTTTGGGAGAAGCGAGTGAAGAAGAAGAGAGAAGAGGAAAAACGGGCGCAGATGGAAAAGAAAAAGAAAGAAGAGCTCGACATGTTGCAGAAACTGCAAGAGGCTGAAGATAACATGCTTAATGACTCGAGTGATGATTTTGAGAAAGACAGCCAAATTCAAATGGAAATCAAGGAGAGGCATTTAACCAGAGTGACACAGAAAAGAAATCAAACAAGCGACGATTCTGACGATTCTATCATGTTGTCCAACGACGATTGGAGCAACATGGAAGAGGAAGAGGAAAGTGACAGTCAGTTTGGCACAGCGAGAAAAGAGAAAGGAATGAAAGATGCACATTCTGGCAGATCGCACAAATCCGGAGATGGGGAAAAGAATTCACGAAATGAACGCATTAGAAGAGAAGAAAATGAGGAGAAAGGATATGATTTTCTGGAAGAGGACGTTGTGAAGCGGATGGAGAGCGATGCAAAGAAGAGGCAGAGACAGCTGATGGACTTGGAAATAGCTAATTCTCCTTTTAAGCCGAATAAGAGTCAGAAAGTTGTGGAGCCTTTTCAAAGCCGCAAGCAACCACCGTTGAGACCATTGGTGAATGTGTCAGCATCTCCTTCACCGTCCCGTTCATCTCAAGGACTGTCTTCATCTAATAGTCAAAGACAACCCAATGCAGCAGATGCATCTATGTTAGCAACTCTGGATTTAGGCAATGCAGAAGATGATATTCTGAATGATCAAAGGTTTTTATTAGCTCCAACTGAAACACCTCTTCATCAAAAACAGACTGCAATGCAGCCGTCTTCTTCTTCTTCTTCAATGACAGCTTCAACTTCAACGAGTCGTATTCTTCCTTCAACAGAAGTTGCTCGAAGCGCTGCGCGGTTGCACTCGATTTCCATACAGCAGATGCACCAGATGCGAGAAGCGAGAGAAAAAGAGGAGAAAGCACAGATTGAAGAGAGCAAGAAAAAGCACACGCAAAAACGAAGTGAACGACTTGTGATTGAAAGGAGAAGAGAAAGAGTGAGGGAAGTGTTTGTGAAGGTGACTGAAGGGTTGGTTAAGATGAGAGTGAAAGCAAAGAAAATAGCAGAAAAGATGAAGATTATCGAGGAAAAGGAGAAGGAAGCGCAGAAAGATGAGGAATATATGCTGATGGATGTTGATTCTTTGCCTGTTGTGAGTTTGAGTGTGGAGGATGAAGAGAGCGATGAGCAAAAAGAGGATGAAAAGGATGATGGCAATGCTGAGAAAGTTGACTCAAATGAGATTCAAGAAGAAGAACAAGAAAATAACCGGATATTTGACGAAACAGCGCATATGCAGCCAAGATTGAAGAAGGTTTCAATAATTCTTCCACAGGCAGTTGGCGAAGAGGGAGCATACAATGGTAAAACTGATGAATCGATTGAAGAAAATGATGATCAAACAGAACATATGATGAAGCAACAGCAAGATATGAGTGAAGAGAACGCAGAGAACTATTCTCTTCATTTTGAAGCATACACTCCAGTTATCACAACGCCCGAACTTGATTTCGATTCATCACTAACTGGCATTGCAGAAGAAGAAGAGGAAGGAGCAGAAATGATGCAAAACATGGAAAAAGAAGAGGGAAGCGATGAAATTGAAAACGTAGAAGCAAAAAGAAGTCTTATTGTTGACAATAGCACAGATGTCGAAACAGAAGCTCGAGAATACGAACTGCTTACGCCTCCTCTTCCAAAGAGCAAATGGAACAGCTCTGATAGATCAGCTATACAGAATCTGACAACTCCACCTCCACATGATTCAACAACAGCAAACTTTTCTGACTCTCTTCCTGCAAACTCGGTTAAAAGCAATTCTATCTCTGCTCAACAAAACTTATCTTCAAAGAGACAATCTTTGGAGCATTCCACTTCACCTGTCCACAGAGAAAAAGTGCCCTCAATCAGCTCCTCTGCTTCTTCATCAATCGAAACTCCACTTCAGTCAACCTCTCTTTATTTCGACGATGTTTCGTCTTCTCCTCTTCGTGTTGCCTCGCTCTTTCTGGAAATAGCTCCATCGCCACACACTTCGCTCTTAAATGTCGATGAGCTCAAATTCCTCTATACACTTTTCCCTCCTTCTATCCCACAGTATTCACATTCATTTGGCGGTTCTCATCTTCACTCCACACGCAGTCCTTATTTCCATTCTAACCCTCTTGACTCTTCACAATCATTCAACACTTCAGGCTCTGCTATGACACCCTCTGCTTTTTACTCTCCTGTTTCCTCTTCCTCTTCCTCCTCTACTTCTTCATATTCAATGAAAGAGATTATGCGTTCTTTGCAGAGAGAGAACGAAAAGAGAAAAGAGGCAGAAAGGCTTATTCGAGCGGAGCCTCCATTTGATCTGACCGAAGATGTGTGGACAGCATTGTATGCTTCCATCGAAAAAATGGAGAAGAGAGCAATGAAAGATAAAGAGAAGGAAAAAGAAAGAGAAAGCAATAAAGTGAAAGAAAGAGAGGATGCAAATGATGAGTTAGTTGATGCGCAGTCAATAACAGCCATGCCTCACCAACAGCAGCAGCAATTTAATGAACAATCTTCTTCGTCTTCATCATCTATTAAACAGCAATCTGACTTGGATCGGCAAACGCTTTTCCCTTCATTCCCATTTATTTCTCTCGAGTCATTTCTTAGCTTTTTGGAGCCTTTTCTTGTGTCTTCTAGTTCTGGCAGTGTTCTTCATCCACTGTTTGATTCATCACAGCCTCTGACTCGGAAAGTACTTAAGAATGCGCTGGCACAAGGCAGAACTGGAATGTTGCGTGAGGCAGCGGTTGAGCTGAAGAAGAAGAAGAACGAGCGGGAAAGGATGATGGAACTAGAAAAGGAGCAAGCAGCAGAAGATAAAGAGAAGGAGAAAAAGAGAAGGGAAGCTATCAGAAGGAACCAAGCAGCTGCTCAAAAGGCACAGAAGGAGTTGATTTTGGCATCAATTAGCCAACATCACAACAAACAAGTACGCAAAACTCCTGTTTCACAAGTTGAAAACGAGGAATCTGCAAGGAAACTGAAGAAATCTTCATCCGAAGTGTCTCTTTCATCCAAAATCATGACACCACCCTCTGGCACAATGGCAGACCAAAACTCGTCTGATCTTTCAGAGCCCGATGTTTTTATCAGAGATGCAGATGACAAAGAAAGAGAAGACGAATTCATTGATTCTTCAGAGGCAATGGTGTCTATTGTTGTTCCTCAATTGCCTGAAAATGATGCTCTTTCAACTCTGAAAGCTTTGGAAGTTGCAAAAACAACACTCGAATATGCCTCGCCTTTCCATTCGCATGTTTTCTCTCCTCCCACAAAACACGCACAGAGAGGTTTAGGAGGAGGAGTATCTTCTCAAAATAGAAAAGTACGTGGATCTTTTTCAACTTTAACACCGGAAGAAGAACGGACGGAGGCAGAAGTGCTGGCTCTTGTTGGAGAGGACACTTTGATGGATGCAGATGATGATTCAGACAACTCGGAAGTGGATTACATAACAGCTGAAGAGGCAGAAGCAGCAGCGGAATGCACTTTTCATCCAACAGTGAACAAGAAAAGCGAAGAGCTGGCAAGAAAGAAAAGAGAGAGAGATTTGGCAATGCTGAGAGAGATGATGAAGGAGAAAGAAGAACAAAAGAAAGGAGATAAATCAGCTGTTTTTGAATCTGAGGCAGTCACACCGAAGCAAGTTAAGAGCTCTGGATCAGTTTCTGCCCCGTTGTCAACAGTGAAATTTGATCGCAATGTTTCAAATTCTCCTTCTTTGAGTGTTTCTTCCAATACTTCCGTTGGAGCATCGACAGTGCTTGCTTCGCGTGCAACCACTTCTGTTGCATTGATGCAATATGAACGAGAAAAAGTGCTGAAAAAAGTGGAAGAAGAAGAGAAAAAGAAATACACGTTTTCTCCTTCAATTAGCGATAAAACAAGACTTCTTGCAGAGAAAGCGAAGATGAGGGAAAGGGAATTAGAAAGGGAGAAAGAGAAAGAACAAAAAAGAGAGAAGAATGAGGAGAACTTGAGGGAAGAAAGAAAGAAAAGAAATACTCCTCAAAGTGAAAAACGAGGTGTAAGCACAAAAACGAACGAACAACAAAAGATTTCGTCGAATGCAACAAAAGGATTAAAAACATCGAATTTGTCTGTAGTTTCATCATCAAACCGTCCAAAACGAACTTATGGTTTCGGAGCGTCAGCAAATATCACACCTAAGCATTCATCTTATTCTGGTAGTGTCTCTTCTCAATCTGCAACCCGTTCAAAAGCATTTATCACCCCATCAACAACACGTGCTGAATCATCAACAACTTCGTCTCCCCCTTCTTCAAATGCTTCATTGACTTTATCAACACGCAGTTCATCTCTCACTCAAGCTCCAATCGTCTTGCCAACATCAGCACAAAGAACTACTCCACAGCAACAGCCAATACAATTATCGTCAACCAATCGTCGATCTTATTCTTCAATTCACCTTCAAAAACAGCCATCAACAAATCCAGTTGCTTCTTCAGCTGATTTTCCTTCGGACTTATCGAGCTCAGCTGCTGCTTCTCCAAAAGCATCTGAATCACTTGATTATCAACAGAATTCCGCAAAAGCGTCAAATGCAAAGCCTTCTTCTAATTCTCGTCCTCAACTTTCATCAGATGATGAGTTGCAAGAGCAGTCAATGGATACCCCTCCGAAATGCTTATTCTCTTCAAATGCATTCACATTTCTTGCTGGTGTTAATTTGCGGCAAAAGTCATCGAAGTTACCATCAAGCTCGGCTTCAGAGTCTTCATTTTTGTCACAAAAGCATGATGCTCTTCTTCAACAAAGTACAGATCAATTTTCTTCTCCTGGCAAGCAATTACATCCATTTAGCTATCCATTAGCTTCAAACAAGAAAAAGGAAAAGCAAATGAAAGATGGTGTAATTGCGAATCAAAAAGAATCTGAACAAATTTCTATGAAAATAAACGAGGATTCAAACAAAAAGGTGGAAAATGACAACGGGGAACTTTTCAAAGAGAAAGAGCACAGAAACGAGAAGAATGATGATGATGAAGCTGAGGAGGAGGAAGGCAAGGAAAAGGAAAAGGAAGAAGAAGAAGAAGAAGAAGAAGAAGAAGAAGAGGAAGAGGAAGAAGAGGAAGAAGATGAAGGTGAAGGTGAGGAAAATGGAGATGAAGAAGGTGAAGAAGAAGAGGAGGAGGAGGAGGAAAGAGAAGAAATTGAAAATCAAAAAAAAGATGAAATGTTAAAAAATTATGTAAATCGACAAATTGTTGAAAGTGATATAGAAACTGAGGAATATGAAGAGAAGCATACGGATAACTGTGAACCAGAAGTAAGTGAATGGAGAAGTGATGAGGAATCGCAAGATCTGGATATTGAAGGTATGTTGGAAGTCCTTCAAAAGCAACAGAAATTATTAAGTGATTAAAACAATTTTTATGCATTTCTTAAAATATTATTTTCATTCTTTATTTATTTTATGCTCGATTATTCAGCTTTGCCTTAAAATCGGCAAACTGGTCTTACTGATTACCTCAAATTTTTCATTGATTATTATTTTATTCAAATATTTGTTCATTTATCATTTCGAAGATTATTAATGAAATAAAAAATCCCTCTTACAATTTTGAAAAAAAATTATTTTTTACTTTTTTTTTACTCAATTACACCTTTAATTTCAAAATTGAAAAGGTTGCAAAATAAATTGAATCTGTTTTGAACACATTCAAATGGGTGCATTAAGCTCTGAATATGAGTGTTTAATATCTGATAATTCAGAAACATATATTCTTCGTCTTTTATTTAGAACTTAAAGATGGAAGCTTAATAATTTTTCAAAAGTTGAAAATGGAAAAAATTCGACAAAACACAATTATTCAGTTTTTTTTATAAAGTTTTTTAACCTTATATTCTAATTTCATAAATAATTATAATAAATAAAAATAAAATACAATAAAACGAAAATATTAAAAATTCTACCTTTCCTGAAATTCAAAATCTCATTCAGGGTCAATTTTTAAATAGGACTTTTTCCTTAATTGGCACTTTTTTGTTTTTGTTTGCAAAATGTCGAGAAATGAGAAGTAGTTTTCAGCATTTTAAAAATCCTTTTTAACAAGTTTTATTCTATTTATTTGCAGTTTGTTTTTATATTTTAACTTATTACACATTGAGAAATTTCGTTTTTTTGTTAAATTTAAAAGGACTTTTTCTAGCCAACTGGGAATCGCCCAAGAAATTGGGGACATGTTTTATATTGCATTTGCTTCGAACTATTAATCTTTAAAATCTTTATTTTCACAAACACTTTTTTCTTGATTTTTTCGCATTTCAAATTTTCATCAACATGATAACATAAAACTGTTTATTTCTTTATTAATATAATGAATGAAAAAAATGAAAATATGACATGAAAAACAAATTCTTTAATTACGAAGTGTTGAAAAAATAAAACATTCTCATTTTCAATTTGTCTCTAACAGACAAATGGCACAAATAAAAAATAATCTTCGATCAAACTATTGTAACGAAGTTAAGTTTGAGACAAATAGAAAATGAGAGTGTTTTATTTTTTCAACACTTCGTAATTAAAGAATTTGTTTTTCATGTCATATTTTCATTTTTTTCATTTCATTATATTAATAAAGAAATAAACAGTTTTATGTTATCATGTTGATGAAAATTTGAAATGCGAAAAAATCAAGAAAAAAGTGTTTGTGAAAATAAAGATTTTAAAGATTAATAGTTCGAAGCAAATGCAATATAAAACATGTCCCCAATTTCTTGGGCGATTCCCAGTTGGCTAGAAAAAGTCCTTTTAAATTTAACAAAAAAACGAAATTTCTCAATGTGTAATAAGTTAAAATATAAAAACAAACTGCAAATAAATAGAATAAAACTTGTTAAAAAGGATTTTTAAAATGCTGAAAACTACTTCTCATTTCTCGACATTTTGCAAACAAAAACAAAAAAGTGCCAATTAAGGAAAAAGTCCTATTTAAAAGTTGACCCTATTGGTTTTTTGGTATTATCAAAATACACATTTGTGTGAATACTTCCGAAAATGGTGTATTTCGTTCAGAATGAAAAATTTCCATATTTGACTATCGTGATGATTATCGAACTCATTCTTTGTTAGTCAAAAAAGAGGATTCGCAAATTCGTATTTGAGATAAAAAAAATGAACTCAGTAAATATATTTCTTCTTTAAAAGATGCATTTTTTTTCCTTTGATTTCGAGCGCTTTTGAAAAAAATTTTATAATGTTTTTCTTTCTTTTTTCTTTTCTTTTTATTTTTTTTTTTTAAAAAAAAGGAAGAGAGAGAGAGAGAAAGAGAAATGAGTGGAATGAAATTCATGAAACTTTTAATATCTTCCTATTAATGAAAAGAATAAATTGTGTGAAAAAGAACGGTTTTACAAAATTGTCCAATCTATTTGAATACAGTCTAAACCGGATATAATCACGTCGAATATAATCACATTCGCCTATAGTCACATTTTTCGATGCACCGACATTTTTTGCTTGTTTTTCATTCATTTTTCATCGCATATAATCACAGGGATGAAAATATATAATCACATTTTTAATTATAATGGGTGACTTTTTCAATGAAATATCGATTTTTTGATCAAAAATCTCAATTTTTCGCGTTTTCAAAAATGTGCTCAAATAAGTTAAAATAATACGCATTTTTCACTTGCGAAATTAATTTTTTGCGAAAATGCGTATTATTTTAACTTATTTGAGCACATTTTTGAAAACGCGAAAAATTGAGATTTTTGATCAAAAAATCGATATTTCATTGAAAAAGTCACCCATTATAATTAAAAATGTGATTATATATTTTCATCCCTGTGATTATATGCGATGAAAAATGAATGAAAAACAAGCAAAAAATGTCGGTGCATCGAAAAATGTGACTATAGGCGAATGTGATTATATTCGACGTGATTATATCCGGTTTTGACTGTATATCGAAAAAATTGTTTATGAAAATTTTGGACAAAGAAGATGGTTGGACATTTTCTGGAAAGGATATTTATTACAAAAAATGAAAATATTTAAATGTTACAAAGGCGGACTCCAATATATATTATATATATTTAGCCTTCGTGTTTCTCTAACTGAACCACTCAGACATGAAAAGCTATGAAATTCGATTTCTGATTCCGTTTTGCTGCGAAACAGATCAGAACCACTATCAACGAGATATCTAATTGGGATAAAATTCTAGGATTTATGAAAAAATCAAAGATTTGTTCCGAACTATTTCCACTATCGAATAACTGCAATTCTGACATTCAAGTGCAAAATAACATAAAGAAATATTCAAAAGATGAGAAATACCTTTGAAAGCGAAGAATGGAACAAAATTCATAAAGCAAAAGATTTCGTCCCAATTGTCCAGTGTTTTTTGAAAATCGAAGAGCATTCAGGTCAGCCGCTTTTGGATTTCGCTCTTTGAAGGGACTGCCATTTCAAGCAAGAAAGGCGATCATCACACAAGTTTGTTTTCTTTTTGCGACCTTCTGTGAATGAGAATTCGATTGATTTTGTTTTCTTCATTTGTCTTTTTACAAAGTCATTGCGTCAATCTGTTTCCATATTGGAAAATGACCAATTGGATTTTGTGTTTTTAATATGAAAGAATACAATTCAGATGCATTATCACCAACGGATTTGGCATTGATGAATAAATGCAAATCTTTTTTTCATCCTTCTTCCATCTTGTCACTGAGACACAGCAAGATCATTCAATTTTCTTTTCGCTGCTTTCATCTTCGTGGAGCCAAACACAGTTGGCTTTTGATCCTTTTCAATCACACAAATTGAAGAGCGTTATCCTTCAAACACAAAAGTTTGAGCATTTTTGTCTTTCTCAACAGTTTCATTTTGTTTGCTTCAATTTTTAATAATAATAATAATAATAATAATAATAATAATAATAATAATAATAATAATAATAATAATAATAATAATAATAATAATAATAATAACAATTATCTTTTTTTTCTTCAAATAATCAACAATTCACCAAAAATTAATTCACACGTTCGGGGTTGTTCTTTTTCTTGCAGTAATTCCTCAATCCAATTGAAAACACACACGTCAAATCGAAATAATATGAAGAATGTCAAATCGACAGAAAAAACACAAACAAAAGCATCGAATGCAAATGTTAATGCGAGGAGGAGGAGGAGAAGAAGAAGAAAGGAGGAGAAAATGGATGGTTTATAGGATTAACTTTGATAATAATATTTTGCGATAGAGATATTTTTTTCGAGTTCTTCTTCAAATTCTTCAAAAATTCCTCCTTCACTCATCTTTTTGCCAACTATCTTAAAATTTTCACTCAACTTCACTTCATCAACATTATGGAGATCAATACCATTCAAAGGATCTTCTCTTCTTCCAATTCTTCTTCTTTCAGTTTTCCTTCAAGTTCTTCTTCTTTTTCACGTTCTTCATCTTCTCATAATCTGATTGAAGAATCTATTTAAATAACAAATGCTCAAACTGGTCGAAAAAAGAAGAGAAGAAGAGAAGTTGATAGACATTGGTGAAGAGAATGAGGGAAAGACAAGGAAAATGATGTGAAAGTTGGAGGAAGTGTTGAAATGAGAGCAATAAAAAGGTTGATGAGTGGAAGAAAGAGAGTGCAGACGAAGAAAGATTCATCATTTTTTAGCAATAGGAGAGGAGAAATTTGACAATTCAAAACGATACATCCAAATGTTGATTTTAAAGTCATTTGTACAGAAATTGCATTTTTAACTTTTCGAGCTTTTATTTGACAGTAATATCTTTTTGAAAAGGTTTTATTTTTCTTTTAGACAATTTTATCCTTTAATTTGATTGTCTTTTTTTTTTTTTTTTTTTTTTTTTTTTTTTTTTTTTTTTTTTTTTTTTTTTTTTGAAGTGAAAGAATTTCATCTGCATCAGCAAAAGCCGATTCATGTCTGTAAAGAACTGAAGAAATGGCATTGCTTTGGAAGTGCCTCAGATGTTTTTCACATGTTCTCAAAATGATTTACTGAAAAAAAGATTATTTCTCCATTCATTTGAATTTTAAACTATTATTAAGGGTCATTTTGATCATACGTAAAAAATTAAAAATTTCATATCAAAAAAAATTTTCATTCCCATGAGAATGAATTTGTGCTATTTGGCATGTTTGCTTCTTACAGAAACGCTAAAAGCAGAAGATGTCTCAAGAGCTACCAGATTGGAGAACAAAGGTATTCTCTCAAATGTTCATTTTTTCAATAATTCTCTTTATTTGTGTTCAGGTTATTCAAATGATGCACAATATCTGTCAGAGACTGATGCTTATTACTTATTTGAGCAGAATGCCTTGATGGAAGTGAAAAGATTACAGTCAGGACTTTCAACAGTTAAAAATACATTTTTTGGATTCTTCAATTCAACAGTTGGACTGAAAAATGTGGCACTTGAATATTCTTCTTCACCTTTGATGCTCATAGCAGATAAATCAAGTGTGATGTTGGATTTGTGCATCTCCCACCAAAAATCGGAATCACCGTTTCTTTTGCAAAGTGGGGCAATCTGTTTCACAAATATGAGTTTGATCCCCCAAAAGAATCTTTGCCCTTCCAGCCTCATATTTTCATCTGATGATTCAAATTCTGTTATTTTGAGAAATTCCATCGTTGCAGATCTGACTGTCTCATCTTTAGACTATTTCCTGTTATCAGGAAAGAGCAAAAGTGAACAGATTGATAAATGTGCCTTCAGAAACATGTCTGTGAAACTCTTCAAGAACAGTGATTTTCAAATGGGGCATTCATGCTATTTCAGTTCAATGGAGAGCATCCTCATTTATTCATGTGTGAATGTATTTGAAGGAGGGATTTCAAGTGGATCATATTCTTCTCATAAATTTGTCTGCAGAAATACAACTACACACTTTGGCAAAAGAGAAACGAATGACCTTCAAAGAAAAGAAAAAAGTGATTCAACCGAAAGTCAATCCTTTTCATTGTGTAAATGGATTGATTGCACATCCCCACAAGGAGGTGCCCTTTATGTTCATGATAATGAAAAAGCAATTTTAACAGTTGAAAATTCTTCATTTGAAAGATGCAATGCTTCTTTAACAAGAGGAGGAGGAATATATACGTTGAAGATCTCCGAATGTATTGTCCTCCACACTTCCTTTGTCCAATGTTCGGCTGCAGCAACTACAAATTATGGGGGAGGAGGAATATCGATGGAAAATATTTGCACACAATCATTTGTTGACGATTGCTCCTTTCAAAATTGTTCATCGGGAAATGATGCAGGAGCAATTGATCAACGTCAAACAAAAGTCTTGACCCAAAAAGAATGCATTATTAATTCCTTTTTTGATAACTGTCAATGTAATAATTCTGTTGATGGAGCCGGAGGAGCAATTCAACATTGGGATACTTTGGACAAAGTAATTATCTCAAACTGCCAATTCTGCAATTGCTATTCAATGGGTGGAGGAGGCGCAGTGTACCAGCACATAACTCCGAATAATAATGGAATTTTGTTTTTCAGTTGTTTCTTCCATAATAATGCATGCGAAAAAGGAGGACATGATATTGTTCTTCAAGACTCAACAGAAAACAACATTGACCCAAGTTGCTTCTCAACAAGGAATACTTCAAATAGAGTTAGTATAAATTTTGACTCAATTGATGATCGGAGTGAATGGCTTCGCAATGATTTTGGAAAAGTGAGATTTGTCTCATCAACTGATTCACAACCAAAGGGCATCGACACATATGCATGTGGGCTGGATAAAACCCATGCATGTTGCACCATCAGCCGTTGCCTTACGCAACTCATTCCAGTGTTGGTTCCCAATGTCGAAATATTTTCGGGAACGATAATCGAAACAAATAATTTTTATTGTGGATCAAACAGTTTCACTGTTTATGGCCAAAGCAATATGAGCACAGCAATCCACACAGAATTTGAAGCATCTGGGCTGTCTCTATTTTCGGTCTCAACAGGTGCATTGACTGCCAGAGACTTTGTTCTTGTGCATAACTCGACTCATCCGAACAACCGTGGGTCAAGGCTGTTTGAGATAAGTGGAGCAGGAGGAATGAGGATCAGCAGTCTGAACATATCTATTGGAAGTGGGCAATCAACAGAAACAGCATTCACAACAGAGCTGGTCAATGTTCAGAATGGTATGCTGCAGATGGATAATGTGAACTGGGCAAAATCGATCTCCACAACTTCATTGTTTTTGCTTTCTTCGACAAATGAAATATCATTGACGCTTTCGAAGTGTGCCTTTGATGGGATCGAAAGAACAAACAGTGGAGCAGCTGTAATCTCGTTTTCAAATGACAAGGCAAATATTGATGTGAATTCAAGTACTTTTGAAGGATGTGGAAGCACAAATTCAGAAAATGGGGGATCGATGATGCTGTGTGTTGGGAATGGAAATGAGGTGAAAGTGAAAGGTGGATCTTTTGATGGGTGCTATTGCTCTGCAACATATGGATTTGGGGGAGGAATCCTTCTTCGATTATTGAATGAAAATCCAGAATTCCTGATATCCTCTTCCTTTGGCACAAATACAGCCAAATGGGGAAAAGATATTTTTGTCATTTCACCAAATCTGGAAGAAACAGCAAAATCCAAAAACATCACATGTGTGGAAGCCTCTTTGGATTCTTTTGAGAAGATTCGAGGATATGACAATGGAAATACGAGTGTTGCTATCCCTCTGTGCGTTTATCTCCTTCCAACACAAGAAGAAGTGCATGTGAGCAACATTGAGGCATCTGATCATTCTCATTGTGGAATTGTCCAATTCCCTTGTTTGTCCTTGAAGCATTCTCTAACACGTCTATCAGGTTCAAAGAAAGTTGTTGTGGATGGAATGATTTTGATGAGCGATGAATTGGCATTTGCTGGACAGAAACATGAAATTAGAGGAAATGATGATCAGAGTGGCTGGACAGTTTCTGATACAATCACAGAAACAAATACAGCAATGGTGACAGTTGGAGTGGAAACAGTGCTTTCAGCACTTATATTCTCTCTTCCATCGTCCCTTCCTCTTCATCAGACTTTTATTTCATCTTCATCATCACTATCTCTGTCTCATTGCTCTATTTCTCTTCAAAACCCTTCGTCTGAATTAGCATGTCTAATCTTGTCTGTCGAGTCTGGCACCCTGGTTATTGATTTCTTCTCTGCTTCATCGATATCGCTGAGCACAACTCCATTGATCTCACTGTTTGGAAGTGGAACAAATGCAGAGTTAATGAACACTCCGTGGTTGAACATGACGAACTGCACTTTCACAGAAATTGAAAGAGCAGCTGGAAGTGGAGGCTGTATAAGCGTTGATAACAGCCATGATGAAAATTCAAATGGAGAAATAAATATTGAAGAATGTGATTTTGATGGATGCTCTGTGCTGGCTGATGGCAGCAGAGGCGGCGCTGTCGATGCTCAGTTGAAAGGGAGCATTCAAATGAATATTATTTTATGCACATTCACAGGATGTACAGCACCAGCAGAAGAACGGAAGATTGGGTTTGGGGGAGGGATGGCACTGAAGCTGATTGATGATGATTCTTCATTTGTGATCTCATCGCCTGTTTTTGGGGCAGACAAGCCAAATGTTGCAAAATATGGAAATGACCTGTTTGTGGAAGCATTGAACTTAACAAAGAGCATTACAAACACCTCTCTTCCATTTGTGTCAGAGAATCTGGAAGATATTTCGTTGGATTCTATGAGAGGCTTTGATGGGAATGATACAGCGAATGCTATTCCACTGATCTATTTCTGGTTCGCACTTGGCTCAGAGTTATTTATTGGGGGTGAAGGAAAAGATATGGGTGCTTGCGGATTCTCAGATTATCCTTGTCTGTCAATTGATTATTCATTGGATCGATTGTCTGAAGGAAATGAAAAGAATATAAACATCATTGGAAAGGCGATTCTTCAGAAGTGTGTTGATCTTGGTGGAGTTTCCATTAAATCAGATGTTAACAATAAGTGTGTTTTGGAATGTCATTCTTCTGTTGAAGGGGAAGAAGGGGCAGCAATGAAGACTCAAGGCATCACAAATCTCGAACTGATTCGCTTTGTGATTCCATCTTCATTTACAAGTGGAGTGAATGTTCTTATCCATGTTGGTTCAAGTGAAGGACTGTTGACTCTGAAAGACTGCTCATTCACAAAAATGGAAGAAAGCAGAGAGAACATGATTAACTTTGGACTGATCAAGGCAGATGGGGGCACAGTTCGATTGGAATTGGTGACGATGCAATCACTCAGCTTTTCAAAAGATGTAATTTCTGTGTTGTCAACAACAACGTTGAACTTCAAAAATCTGACGATGAAGAATATTGAGCTTGATGGGGCAAGTGGATTGAGGATATCAAAGAGTTCAGAGAGAGAAAATAATGAAGTTGAACAAAATGTTCTTGTTGAGTGGAGCATATTCGAAGAAGTCACCCAGAACACAACCAATGATATTCCCATTATCCGAAATGTGAATAATGATGAGAAATTGAAAATGGTGATTCGAAACACAACGATGAAAAGATGTGGAGGATCAAAATGTGGAAAGGGAGGAGGGATGTTTGCCCTGTTGAATGAGGGAGGAAAGTTTGACTGCTCATTTTGCACCATTTCTGAGTGCTTCTGCTCCACCACAGGAAGAGGTGGGTGGCTGTTTCTGGAATGCACCTCGGTGGTTGAACAGCCTCTGAATTTTGTTCTGTCAAATATCACATTCAGAGATAACTCTGCATTCAGGGGAAGAGATGTGTGTGTGAGATGCCACTCAATCGAAACACAAATTGTTGATGAGCAATTCTTATTGGATTTCAGAGCTCCGTTTGTGAAGGAGCTTGCGATATGGGGCTGCACAACAGATTCTTTCGTTGATGAAGAAGATCTGCTGCTGAGGGTTGTGAAATACCAGAGCGAGACGATATTTGTGTCATCAGTTGCAGACAATAGCTCAGACAGCAAGCAATGTGGAGAATTGGACACGCCATGCCACTCATTGAGCTTTGGAGTGCAGCACATCATTCCATCTCTGTTCTCACAGCTACTGATCTTGGGGCAAACAGAAATTGTTGGGAAGTGTGATGTTCTTGATGTGACCATCCGCTCATTGCAATCTCCCTCAGCTGCTTTGGTGCATCTGAACTCAACAATAACCAACGAGGGCAGTATTATCACAACATCAGAGAAAGTTCGGATTGAAAGTGTGAAATTCAACTTTGGTCAGTTATTTTCATATTCAGGCAGTTCAATCATTCACGAAGCACGTGGCCAGCTGTCTCTTTCATTTGTTGGTTTTTCTTCGACTGGATATTCAGAAAACATTAAAGCTATTGTTCTCAATTCAACATTGCTGAACATCGAAAATGGAATTCTGCATGTTGACAACTGCTCAATATCAATGCTTTCATTCAAGAAGCCTTTATTTCTGTTAAGTGGAGATGAGATAAATATTACAAATGTGAAACTGGAGCAAATTGAAGAGACAGAAAATGTGTTTGAGATTGGTAATTGTGGAAGAATTGCATTGAATGGAGTATCCACCGATGAAGTGAAGTTATCCAAAGGCTGTATCTTTTCAATTGAGAACATAACTTCTGGAACAATCACTCTTGTTGATTCATCATTGAACAACTGTTCAAGGAATTCAGAAGGCGCTTCCGTTTTCTCAGCTTCAACAACCTCTGCTCATTTCGAGTTTTCAAACTGTTCTTGTTCAAACTGTTATTCTCTGTCAAGCGAAGGAAGAATAATGGAGGTGAGCGATACAACATATGTTTTGATGGACTTATGTCAATTTATTGGAGTGCAATCAAAAGAAATTGAAAACGAAAGAATAAATACGTTTGAAGAAATATGCAAATGGAATGGATCACTTGTCCATTCAGCTGGTTCTTCGTTGGAAATGAAGGATGTAATTATTTCGAATGCTTCATCAGGTGGGCTATCCGTCTCGGCTGGCAATGTGAAAATCGAGAAAGGAGAGTTTTTGAATAACAATCCATTCAATGGAAAATATCCTTCTCTTCGTCGAAACATCATTTGCTCAGATTCTGCCTCATTGACCATTTCGAGCTTGAAAGGCGGAGATGGAGTGATGACCAATTCTTCACTTTGGATTTTAAATGATGGATGTGATTTGAGAGGGATAGCAGGGGAAAGGGCATCTCCTTTCTTCATTCCCAAGTTGGAAGATGTTTCTGTGAATGAAAATGGAAGCAATATTTTTATCAAATTCAAAGGGTCACTTCTTCTTCCTTGTGACTTATCATTCAGACTTGTGTATAAAACAGGGGGTGTGGAGTTGGTCGAGACATATCAGTTTGAGGAAGACGGTTTTGTTTCAGAAACAGAAGTGATTGGAAGAGTTCCATCAGAAAATATTTCTACAATTGCAGATGAAACGGAGGTGTCTGTGATGCTTTTGTTTGGAAAGCAATTGGCTTCCACTTCTCCTCAAATTCTGAAGAACAAAACCGAATCAAAGACTGGAAAAGACAGAGTTGTTGAAGGAGGGAAAGAAGGGAAATCTTACTGGCTGTTGATTGTGATTGTGCTTGCTGTTATTCTTTTGATTGTTCTCATTGTTTCAATAATACTGGCTGTTCGATGGAAAAAGCAAAAGAGAAGGACAGAAGAATTGGAAGAGATTGTGAATGACACGGTGAGGAAGGATCCGAAGCTGATTGAGATGGTGACGATGGAGATGTCACCAGAGGAGCAGTGGAGAAGGGCGGAAAAGGAGGCTGAGAAGAAAAACGAGGAAAGAATCAAGAAGAGAATATATGAGAAAAGCCTGGGACACTCCGAGTCGTCAGAGCATTTGTTGAGTGAGAGCGGGTCAACTGAATACATCCTTGGAAAGGATTCGGACAAGATTCCTGAATGGATGTTGGAAAAAGTTGATGATAAAGAAGATGAGGGAACAAGAAAACGAACACCATCACCATCCATTTCATCCACCTCAACAACAGACACTTCAGACACAGAATCCACGTTTGTTCGATCGGAGAGTCTGTGCCCAACCACCTCATCAATGTCGAATTTGGTGGATGCAATGGCATGTTCATCACCACACGAAAAGCTGATTGTGGACTTGAGGGATTCGCTGTTCATGTTGCTGCATGGAAGGAATGAAAAGAAGGAAATGGCAATTGGGAGTTTGAAGGAGAGGGAGCAGACAGCTGCTCAAATTCTGTTTTGGGTGGCTAACCTTGCACTCCACTCATTTGACGAAATGGAAAACCCTCTTCAATCACTGGCAAATCTGAGTCCGCATATTGTGCTCTTCTCAGAGCACATGGTCATCTGCATTGTGATGAACTCTGATTTCCTTTCATCTGATGATTCTGATTCATCATCCATCTCATCATCAACTATTGTAACATCTGCAAGTGATGATGATAGAGACTCCCTGCCTTCTTCGGCTTTTGATGATGAGGATGATTATTACAAAAAAGAGTGCCTGAGGTGGAAGGCGCCTGAGCTGCTGATCAACAAGAAGATGGGAGCAACAAAGGAGTCAGTGGCATTCTCGATCGGGATGATGCTGTGGGAGTGCTTGACACTTCAGATCCCGTTTGGTGATTATGAGGCAGAAGTGGCAGGGCAGAAGATTGTTAATGGAGAGAGGCCAAAACCTGATGCTCTTCAAAATTGCTCTTTGAAAAGAATATTGAAGAGTTGTTTCTCTGAAGCTTCAATCGATCGGCCATCGCTCAATGAAATGAAGCGAGAGTTTATCCAGCGCTTTCCCCCAGGTGCTGCAATACTGACAATGTCCGACGCAATTGACCAGGAGGAAGCAACAGAACACGCCGAGCTAAGCACAGCTGTGAATTCTTCAGATATCGCAGCAAGTTAAGTAGCTGGAAAAAATGAATAAAAAAGCTTTTGGCAATCATGTTTTGCAAAACCCCTTTTTTTTTCAAGAGCAATATCAATCTTTTCTTCTTTTTATTACCAATGTTGTTCTTTTCTCTGTAAGTTTTTTGTACATCACATTTCTTCTTATTTTTCCAAGTCTGCCGTTTTCGTTTCCACTATTTGCGTTTTGTTCGTTTCCGTTTTCTGTCTGCTCTGAATTCAAAATTTTTCTAAGTGGCGATGCCTGCATTTGCGTGTTCATGCTTGATATTCACTTATCTTTCTCTTCGCAACGATTTTTGGATTTTCTTTTATGTCTATTTGTTCTTCAATCTCCAATTCGGTTTTCCAGTTGCTTTTCATCCTTATTCCCCCTTTTTTGAAATGTGTATAAGCAGTAATAATTACATTACTCATTTTGTTTGACTCCAGTTTTGATTGTCATTCCATTTATTATTATTCTTCTTCTTTATTTTTTCTTCATTTCATTTAGATTTTGTTTTTTTCACTTGTGATCATAGCAGCATTCTCACAAGCAAGAGACACATCTTTTCTTTGAAGCAGAAAATCCATTTATTGTTGTCAACTCTTCAGCACACTTGTGAAAGAAGGCTATTCCGTTCATGTTATGCTTGATGAATAATCTTTTAAATTCCTCCTTTAACTTCTTCAATTCCTTCAATTCTTCTTCAATCTTACAATCAATTCGTCAAACCAGTTGGAGTGTTTTCATTGTTAAAAGATTCTTCTGTCACTTAATGAGAAGAACGAGAAGAACGAGAAAAAGAATTTCAGGAAGAAGCTAAAAACTTAGCCGTTAGATCAGGAACCACCACGGAGGCTGACTAGTGCATCTCCTGCGATTATGAGTTCACATTCTGTGAAAATTCTTCAGTCTTCCTATAATGAGCTTTCTTTTGGAGCATGATGTTACACTTTCTGATTAGCTTGAGGCGAATGCTCAGAATTTGACTGAACATTATGTTGCGTTGCATCTGCTATTCCAGCTGTTCCATTTGATTCATTAGATGCTGTTCCAGTCGTTAGATTTGCAGTGTTTGCATTTGTTTCATTTGTTGCACCAGCAGCCAGTGAATATGGTGTCTGACTTGGAGCAGCTGATGTCACACATGTCTTCAGCGACTTTCTCGCAACAGGGTTCGAAGATAGGAACAAAGAAAGGTGAAGAGCAGAAAGTTTCAGCAAGAAAATTTCACCAATTTGAATGAAGACTGGAGACCTGTGATCTAGCAGCAGGAATCATAATTTCATTTGTCATTTTCTATTCGATTTCGTTTCTGTCTTCATTCACTTTATCGTTCGTGTTGGAATTTGCATTTTCATTCTTATTCGAGATTGTATTTAAATTTTAACTTAAATTTGAAGTTGGGCTTTGCTTAGCCACTCTTTCAGATGCAGAGTTTTCACTTTTGCTGGCTCCAATTCGAATCCTCTTTCATGCTTTTGATATCGCTTATAATCAATGTTTGCTTTCAAATTGTCCTTCGCATTTCTGCTTTCCCCGCTATTTTCTGACTCAGTCACTGAAAATGTTTCAGTCTCGAACTCTTTGTACTACAAACCCATTCCACAGTTTTTGATGAAGTCAAACAGATTGTTCGCTTTCTCCTTTGCATTTCTTTCGATAACTTATAATTTTCATGAATAATCGTCTTTTTGAGCAACAGATATAATTATTTCTGGTATGTTAAATTGAGAAATGTTAAGGATGATTTTGAAATAAATAAATTTGAAATATTTTATTCGTTTTGTTTGTTGATCCCATTTTGTTTTCAGAAAGAGCTGAATTTTTATTTGAAATATCAATATATTGTTCTTTTTAATCGTTGTTGAGACTTTTTCTTTCTTGTCAATTTTCGTATTTTTTTGATTTTGTTTTCCTTTTTGATTTTCAGCTTTTCGGTTTTTCATTATTCTCCTCCATCATCTCAATCTTTTCAATTTCTCCAGCATCTTCCATTCCTTCCTCCTCCTCCTCTTCTTCGCCCTTTTCTTCTTCCTCGTTGTTCCTCAACTTCTCATCTCTGCCATTCCTCAGCATGAATAAATTCGCTTTGCTCATATCTTTCTTTTCCTTAACTTCCTCCAGCAGCTCCTTCAACTCATCCAATGCTGGAATAATCAGCAAAAATGATATCAACTGCATCAAATGTGATGTGCTTGGAAGCAAAAGATTCCTTGATCTTTCAACAAGTTGTGCGCATTCATCTTTCCCTTATCTCCGGTCTTCTCACCAGCCTTTTCGCAGGCATCGGATCGAATACTTTGACGGGGTGGTGAAAAAACCGCAGTATTTCGTGTTTTCTTCAGTCACTTCATCTACGTCTGTCTTTCCGAAATTCTGCAGTGCTTTTTCTTCCACAGCGAGGTGGTAGCATACTGCAACACTTTTCACAAGCTGTGCGCTGCTATCCAGTGCATGCCCCTTAGCGCTGCACGTGAAGGGTGGAGATAAATGCTTTTGTAATGCTTGTCTGTAGTTTTGTTTGCGTTAATATTTGTTTCGTTGCTGACTGGTGTGCTTTTTCCATATGTTCAGTTGTTGTCTTCGATTTATTCTTTTGTTGAGCGTGTTTCTGATGTGCCTGATTCAGATAGAATTGCTGATGTATCTGGAGAAGTTGGTAATGAAAATAATGCTGATGGGGAAATCTCGTATGATTTTTCATATAATGAAGGCGAAGGGAAAGACAAAGAAGAAGGTCAATAGAAAGGCAGAGAATGTCCATATGAATGATTACGCTTCCACTTTTTCCTCTTCATTTTGCAATTTTTATTCATTTTTTTCTTCACCATCTTTGGCATTTTTGTTTTTCTTTTTAATGTTTCCTGATAAAAATATTGAATCCTGCGTTTCTCGATATTATCACAGCTTCTTTCGAATTCTGCTCGAACTTGAAAATTATCATTTTGCTGTTGCTATAATCGCGCAAAAATTTTCTCGAAGTATATCAAACATTCATCAATAGCTCATGAAATTCCATATTGCTTCTTTTCCTATTCATCGCACTGTTAATAAAAGTGGTGAGCAAAGTTACTCCTATCGCATGTCTTTTCTATTATTTCTCCAAAAATCGTGCTTGTTCATAAGATTCAAAATTATTCTTAATATTGGATTTCAATTCATTTTCTTTTTTGAATTATTATGCCATATTCATTGATATATGAAAGAAGAACAAATTTGCAACAAAACCTGATTTTTTCATAAATGAAAAAATAATGTGCCTTTTCTATTTTTTTTCTTCATTCTTTGATATTGATATTTTAAAATTAGAATCTGATTATATTTATCTCATTTTGGATGTTGAAAAATTTGTCAATGGTGGTGAAGAAAATTATATAAAAAATGGATCTGTCTAATCGGAAATAACGTATTTTTCGTTATTTTGGAAAAAAATTCTTTCAAGAAATTTGTTATTTTTTTGCTATTTATTTTCATTGAAAAAGCGATATGATGAACAATGATAAATGATTATTCCGATCTATGCCATAGTTTGAAACCAAAAGGAATATGGATAGAGCAGAGTTTTCTGAATGGAGCCTTCAAGGGGATCAAAAAGTTTTTATTGAAATATATTTTTCATATTTTATTAAAGAATTGTAACTTTGTGAAATTACAGTTATTTGATTCTCTCAAAGAATTTTCAACATTTCTGTTGGAACAATCTCGAACGGCACAGTTAGAAGTTGATGAAATTTCACTTCAGTCAAAAGCAACTTCAATTCGCGTGGATGATGTTTTTAATCAATTTCATTTGCTGTCAAATGAAAAATTTATCGAGAACGTGCGCTTTTTAATTATTTATTATGATTCATGTTAACTTTTGTTTTAGCGTGTGTATGATGACGATGACATCATGGAAACTCAAAAGAAAGATGAGAAGGATCCTTATGATACTTACACAAAAGAACAACGAGGTTTTGTTTCATTATAAGTATTTTTTTATTGCATAAAATATGAACATATATTTTTGTAAAGAATCGCTGCTCGTATCAAAATATACGGAAGCTCTAAAATCTGCGATGGGAATTATGTCAAACGTGAAAACGAATGTTCCCGAACCACAACCTGCTCCATCATCGGAGCCGTCTGATCCGGCTGCTCCGCAACAACCACAGCCACCTCAGCCGCAGCAGCAAATGCAACCATTTATCAGCTTTGACGAACCAGATCCTAATGATCCTTTTGGAAAACGTCCTCTTCCTTTATTTATCATGAGTCAAGAATTCTTCGAAAACGAAAATGTTGGGCTTGACCTTGACTGGGGAGTTGTTGGACGGGCACCAGAAGCTGAAAAATCTGCACCACCAGAAGCACCACCAATTCGTGATGATGCTCTCCCACCTCAAGGCATTCCTGCGCCTCCTCCATTGCCAGATGGATCGACCATTCCACCTCCACCACCTCTGCCAATTCCTGATGCTCCAGAAATTCCTTCTTCCTCGTCTTCCTCTTCGCAAAAAGTAGAGAACGAAGGAGGTGACGATGCTGCGAACAAAGATGAGGATGAAGAAAGAGAAAAGGAGAAAAAGAAGAAAGCCAAGAAAGCCAAAAAGAAGGCCGAAGCAGAAGTTGAAGACGAAGATGCATTAGACAGCAACAAAGTGTATATTGACGAGGACGAAGAGTCAGTTGCAACCGTTGTGGAGGAAGAAGAAGTGCTTGTGTATGTTGACGAGGACGGCAACTCCATCCACGACGGCGACAGCGAATGGGAAGAGTACTCCGAAGAGATCGACGAGGAGACGAAGAGGAAGCTGGGAATTGAGACAACTGTTGCAGGTGCGAACTCGATGATGGCTGAGCTGGCTGCGCAGCTGAAGAAGATGCGGCCTCCGAGGGACGACGAGTTTGACGACGAAGAAGAGGAGGAAAACATTGCGGCAGAAGAGGCGAGGATTATGGAAGAGCAGAAGAAGAAGGCTGCAGCACAAGAAAGCGGACTGAAGAAAAAGAAAAAGAAGAAGAAGAAGAAGAAGAAGGCTGTTGCTGAGGAAGAACCAGAACCAGAAGAGGACGAAGATGATTTGGATGACAACATCTTTGCCGATATGGGGCTGGGCCAGAAGAAGAAGAAAGCAAAGAAACCAGAGCCGAAGCTGGAGAAGAGAACGATCACCATCAAAAAGCCAGGAAAACACCACAAGGCAAAGAAAGCGAAGAAAGTTGCAGGCGAAGGAGAAGAAGGCGAGGAGAGGCGGACAGAAAAGAAGGAAGGGAAGAAGAAGAAGAAGACAGAGTCGTTGTTTGCTGGAGATGACGATGAAGACGAAGAAGAGAAGGAGAGAGACAAGGGATTGTTTGGCGGAGATGAGGATGGAGGAGAAAGCAAGAAGAAGACAGAGAAGAAGAAGAGAGAAAAGAAAGAAGAGATTGATTCGTCGTTGTTTGGAGACGATGACATCTTTGGAGATGGCAACGCTGAGAAGAAGAAGAAGAAGAAAGAAGACAAAAAGGAAGAGAAGAAAGAAGAGAAGAAGAAGAGCAAGAAGAAGGAAGTTGTGGAGCCTGAGCCCGAAGCTGATGATGGAGATATCTTTGCATCGATTATGTCGACTGCATCGAAGAAAGAGAAGAAGAAGAGGGGAGAAGCAACAACTAAGGCAACGACGGCTGCTTTGACAACAACAGACGATGCGGAAGACGAGTTTGCCGCGCTGTTTGGTACAGCCCCTGCGAAGAAGAAGAAAGAGGAGAAGAAAGAAGAGGAACCGAAGCCGGAAGAGAAGAAGAAGAAGAAGAAGAAAGAGGAAGGATTGCAGTCAGCAGAGCAGAAAGAGGAAGAAGATATGTTTGCGATGTTTACGACGACGAAGACGGCAGAGAAGAAGCCGAAGGACAAGAAAAAGAAGAAAGACGAGGAAAAAGAAGAGAAGAAGAAGAAGAAGAAGGAAGAGCCGAGCTTCTTGTCTAAAGCAGATGACGATGAAGAAGACGATTTGTTGGCGATGTTTATGGGAGGCGGAGAAAAGAAGAAGAAAGACAAAAAGAAGGAAGAGAAAGCAAAAGAAGCAAAGGAAGAAAAACCAGAAGATTTGAAAATTGGTGGAGAAGAGGATGATGATGAGCTGATGAAGCTGATTGGAGAAGAAGAGGAGAAGGAAAAAGAGAAAGCCGAAAAGAAGAAGCAACGAGAAAAGGAAAAGAAGAAGCAGAAAGAAGAAGAAGAAGCGAAGAAGAAGGAAGAGGAAGAGAGAAAAATACAAGAAGAGGAGGAGAGAAAGAAGAGGGAGGAAAGAGAAGAGAAAGAAAGAAAGAGAAGAGAAGCAGAAGCAGAAGCAGAGGCAGAGGCAGCAAGAAAGGCAGAAGAAGCTGCTGCTGCTGCTGCAGAGGAAAAAAGAAGGAAGGAAGAAGAGAAGAAGAAGAAAGAGGAAGAAAAGAGGAAGAAAGCGAAGAGTTCAGGCTCGTCTTTGTTTGGAGACGACGAAAACGAAGGCAAATCATCGTCATTGTTTGGCGATGATGAGGATGATGAAAATCCGCTTGGAGCGCCATCGACGAAGGAGAAGAAGGCAAAGAAAGCAGCAGCCACCGCCGCAGCGTCATCAACAGATGAAGTGTCTGACATATTCTCTGGTTTGGCGCCTCCACCGAAAGCGAAGAAGAGAGAAGAAAAGAAACCTGCTAAGAAGGAAACGACTTCGATGGGGCTGGATGCTGCTGATGATGCTTTTGATCCTCTGGGTGCGTTGGCAGACACGAAGGAGAGCAAAGGAAAGAAGAGCGAAGCGAAGGAAGATATCTTTGGAGAAGGAGAGGATGAAAAAGAGAAGAAGAAGAGAGAGAAAGAAGAGGAAGAGAAAGAAGCAGAAAGGAAGAGGAAAGAAGAAGAGCGCAAAAAGAAAGAAAGAGAAGAAAAGAAGAGAAAAGAAGAAGAACGTAAGAGAAAAGAGAAAGAGGAAGAAGAAGAAAGAGAGAAAGCCAAAGAAGAATCAACCAAAGCTGTTGATGATGATCCATTATCTGCTTTGTCATCATCATCATCTTCTTCTTCTTCTTCTGAAAAAGAAGAAGAGAAGCCAGTAGTTTCGTCAAGCGCACGCGCAGGCTCGTCCATTGCTAATTTGGCAGCGAAACTTGCATTCAACCCAGGAATGCTGATGGGAGGGCCACGTCCAATGAAGAAGAAGAAAGTTGAAGAGGAAGACGAAGAAGCACAGGAAGATGTGGCAGATCCATTGTCTTCTTCTTCTTCCTCCTCCTCTTTATCAACAGCCAAAGCAGCCACGCATGTTGTGGAGATCAAAGAAGACGGCAAGCACTTCGACCACGAATCAGTTGCGCCACCAGAAATCACCCAGAAGCGGAGACCACCCACAATCAAGAGGCGCCCTGCTGCTGCTCATTCGTCCTCGTCTTCCGCAGCATCAAAACTGGCTGGGCCGAAAGTCGCTGTGAAGGCGCACACAAGCGCAGTCAAGCCAGCAGCACCAGCGGCAGCGAAAAAGGAAGAGAAGAAAGAGAAGATGTTTGCAGATGACAGCGATGATGAAGACGACAAGAACGAGAAAAGTGCAGATCCTCTTTCGTTCTCCGCACCGCCAAAGAAGAGTGCGCCTGTGGAAGCAGCGAAGAAAGTGGAGGACACTTCAGACCCGTTCGGCTTGGGAGAAGCAGAGCCGATTTCCACAAAGGCAGTGACAGCAGCCCCACGCGCTTCGCCTACAAAGGCTGCTTCTTCAAAGCCTGCTTCTTCTCCAGTGCCATCACCAGCTGCGTCGCCTTCAGCAAAGAAAGGGCTTGACTTGTTTGGCGATGACGATGATGACTTCCTTTCAGCAACGAAGTCGTCAAAGGCAGCACCAAAGTCTGCTGCTAAGAAAACGGCTAAGGTTTGAATTTATTGCTTTTTATTAATTTCTTGTTTAACTTTGTTATGAATTATGTATTCTTTATTTTATTTTATTTTTAATCATGAAAAATGCATAATCAGCCAAAGAAGAAAGCAGACACATTTGACGATCTATTTGCTTAAGCTCCTGACGCATAGCCGTATTTTCGAGAACTTCTTCTGTTTCCATTTCTTCCTGTCATTCCATTTTTTATCAAACTCATTATCAAGTTTCCAAAAGTGTAGAATTCTTCAGCAAATTCTCTTTCCTTCGGTCTGAGTGATTATATCTATCTAAGCTATTAATGCTTCCTCTTGCACAATCAGAATTTGACATCTGTTTTTTTACAAAAAAATTTCACGCTTGCCATATCTTTTGTTTTGTTTTTTTAGCTATTTTTTAGGTTTTATTTATTTTTTTCTTTAATATTTTTAAAGAAAACACACAAAAAAGAGCTGAGTGATGAAAGAATTCGAGTTTTTCTCCCTTCAAAAAAATAAACAATTGATTGTTTGCTTTTTTGCAAGCGGACATGCAAAAACGTTGATGAAATGAAATGAAATGATTTTTATTTCTATTTCTGCATTGACCTCTTAAAATTCTTATCAAAAAGTGTCATCCTTTCAAACACGAAAATAAATACCTAAAAAATAAATACAGATTTTCTTTTTTTAAATTCCTTTCTTTTTTAAAAACGAGAAAATTGTCTTCCATCGCCGCTTTGCTTCTTTCCATAAGGATTGTCTGCAGAAAAGCCGTGTCCAGATCTCCCTGTCCTCTTCTTCTGCTTATTCCCCTTTCCTTTCCCTTTCCAGGTGTTCCTCTGTCCATAGATAATCTTGGCCTCGTCATTTTCTTCTTCCTCAGCTCCTGCACCCTCTTTTGTGTTCTGATGTTCTCCTTCAGTTTCTTCAGATTTCGTGTTTTTTCTGGTTCTCTTTCGTTTTTTAGGCTCAATGTCATCTTCGTCTTTTTCTTCTCCTTTTTCATCATCTCCTTCATCTTTATGCTTTTGCGACTCAGATGAACGAA
This sequence comes from Monocercomonoides exilis, assembly GCF_001643675.1. Classification (NCBI taxonomy): domain Eukaryota; phylum Preaxostyla; order Oxymonadida; family Polymastigidae; genus Monocercomonoides; species Monocercomonoides exilis. The sequence continues at coordinate 756,794 of NW_027150547.1, read as the reverse complement.
AAGCTGAAGATGCTGAAGTGGAAGAAGAAGACGAAGATGATGAAGATGATGACGAATAAGAATTAGCTTCGCCCATTTGAGCTCTTCCTCTTTTCTGAACGCTCCTCCCCATCATCTTCAAAGCTGTGGAAGTTTTACCAAAAGAAAGAAAGAAAGAAAGCGTAATAAAGAATAAAAAAATATGAATTGATTAAACAGGAAAGTATGGGATTGTTATTAACATTGAAAAAAAAAACAGATTAATTTGATTTAACAGCAGAAGAAATTAACAGTATTCTTAAAAAATTCTACTCAAATTCCTATTAGCAAACCAAGATCGCACTTTGGCGGCTGGTCAAACCCGAAGCTCTTAGCGACGAGCTGAATGTCGAGTTTGTAAACGTCAAAGCAGCTTTTGAGTGTTCGCGACGAATAAGCCTGAAGATACGCCCGAAACGCTTCCTTTGCTGCCTTTGCGAGGAAGTAGTTGCCAGCAATCAGCCGCTCAAGCTGCGCCTGAATGTTCTGGATCTTGTCCGTCTTCACCACAAACTCCTCCATCGTGATTTTGGACTCGCGCAGCAGGTGGATGAACACCAGCTCCTCCGGAAGCACAAACAGCAGAGCTTTCCCTTTCGCACCCACACCACGCGCCGTTCTCCCCACACGATGAATGTACTCTTTCACCTCAGCCGGCGGGTCGTACTGCACCACCCAGTCAACAGACGGGATGTCAAGCCCGCGGGCGCCGACGTCCGTGCAAAGAAGCACCCCCGTCGAAGCGTGACAGAACTCAAAAAATGTCGCTGTGCGCTTTTGCTGCTTTAGATTCCCGTGCAACGCAGAGCACTTCACATCAACATGATTAAGCAAGGCACAGTGAAACTCTACACTGGAACATGTTGAAAAGAACACAATTATCTTTTTGTTCTTTGCGTTTCTCGACAAAAACGTAAATAGTACTTGAAATCGTCGATCGGCAGGGCACACAAGATATCCTTGAGTCACTCCTTCAACTGTAGCAGATTCCTCTTCGTTCATCTCATCTTCGCCAGCATGTGAACCACTTTCTGTGCTCAAGCCTCCCTTTCCGAATGAGCTGACGTTGATTTCTACCGGATCTTCCCGAACGGCAACACGAGCAAGTTCGGCAGTGTTTGATTTTGCTGATATATTCGTGGCGGAAAAGAACATCGTTTGTCTTCTTTGACAAGGAAGAATTTCAATGATTTGCCGTAATTCTTTTTCAAAACCCATTTCTAGAAGCCTGTCGGCTTCATCAATTACAAGAACCTTCAAATTGCTTACCACAAATCCAAGGGTTGTCTTTAAAATGTTTAAAAAACGGAAAAATAAATATTTTAATATTTTAATATTAAAAACACACATTTAAATGATCCAATAAACGACCCGGTGTAGCTACGAGAAGTGCAACTCCTCTTTTTAATGGCATTATCTCATTTGCTTTTGAGTTTCCTCCGATAACCAATCCATGCGTTAGTGATGGATGATATTTCATAAGATCTCGTGCTGTGCTGTATATTTGTAGTGCAAGTTCTCTTGTTGGAGAAATAATGATACAGCAGGTACCCATTCTCGCTTCCCAGTGGATTCTTGCCATTAGCTCTATGCATGGAATCAAGAATGCCAATGTTTTTCCTGAACCAGTTTTTGCTGTGCCAATAAGATTTCTTCCCGCTAAAAGTGGCGGCAAGGAGCGTGCCTGTATTTTTGTCATGTAATTCATTTTCATTTCCTTCAAAGCACGTAATGTTTCTGGTCTCAATGGAATTGGCTTTCCTTCGTCATCGAAGATTTCTTCGAATGTCGAAGTCGTAAGTAAATCACTGTGCCCACTTTTTTCTTCTTGTTTCCCAGCTTTTGTTGCTGGATTTTGCATTAATGAAGGAGGTAACGAAGTTTTTATTGGAAGAGCCTCCATAAGTATTGCGTTATGGTTCAATAGAAATTATCTCTTTCATTTTTGTTGTATTTTGAGTGTGAAACAAAAATGTATTCGTTTGACATTTTTATTTTAGACAAAGAAATACATTAAAATGGATTTCACAATTATTCGTGTGATAATTTTGTTTGAGATAATAAAAATAAATATTTCAAATATTCAAAAAATGAAGCATAATGCACATTGAAGTTTATTTCTTGAAAAGATCATATTTCATAAAATACCAGTTATGAATTTGGATAAAAATAAAAATGAAAAAATATTAGGGAAATTCGTTCACCTTCACTGTATTTTCAAAATGGTTTATTCTACATAGAATATGTTCGTAACAGATTGAAATGGATATTTTTTTTAAAGTTCTTCGAGTCTTCGTGTTTCACAGATTATTATTCAATTGCTCTTTAACTTTGAAACGCTTTTCGTGATTAATGAATATTTTGTCTCTCACTTTTTCTCATTCTCTCATAATCTTAACTTTTTCACTGGATTGATGCTATTTCTTCGTTTTTGACACGTTTAAAGAAGTTGAAAATTCTCGCTGATCGCAAACATTTTCTAAACAACGAAAAAGAAGATAAAAAGGAAAGGAAAGAATGTTTTGATATGATCGAATAATAACTGAAGTATAATCGCGATGTTATCTGACAAACTGTTAAAAAAGTTAGAACAATTTTATTTATAATTAAAAATTAATTACAAAGAGGAAAAATTTTTGAAAAGAACTTGCAAGAAAATATGACGCAATAGAATAAGTTTTGTTTACATAAAAATTGAAAAACACACGAAAAGCTATTTCTAATTGAATAAGAAATTGAAACATTATCAATGGAGGTACAAAAATAAGATAGTTGTGTGAATCATAAATATTCAAGAGATGTGCAAATTAATTAAAAAAACTGGAATTTTTTTTAAAAAAGTGATCAAAACTGGATGTTGACCCGTTAATGAATGGAAACTGAATGATGCAAAACAAAAATATACATTTAATTGTGAAAACAAACTCAAGAATAAAAAGTGATAATTGTTGTAATATTTGCAGATAAACATTGCAACAAAAAACTTTATAGTTTGCTCCATATTGAATATAAATGTAGAATAATGGTGTTATTGCAATATAAAAATTGTGTTTAAAATATTTTGAAATTTAAACAAGAAATAAAACAAAAGAAAAAAGATAAAATTTGTTGAAGCCCTGCAATTAAATGGATCAAAGGAAACAACACCACAATCCATTTTATTGAGTCAAATAATAACATTTTCCACGTGGCACAAAAAACCCCAAAATCATTTTGGGCATTGTAATCTCTTTCTTCTTTTTGAGTTCAAAGTATCCAAAGTTTGTTGTGGACCGGTGTGAATAATTTCTGCACCAACAACATAATGCAAAATGTTCCTTTGATTGATAGATTTCAACTTAAGTTTCATTCAATCAAAGCGATCATCTCCATTCTTGAGTTTAAGTTTGTGATTTTGGCTTTTTCATCGATCTCGAAAAGTTGTTGACTCAGTTATCCAGCTTTCTGTTTCACTTTCAGCTCCGCTTCGCACATTGTTTGGGTTCTCGGTGAACAATGCATCTGCAATCGTGAATGTAAATGTATCTTTCGGGAGATGTTGCACAAACGCTTTCTTCAAATTCACAAGCAAAGGCCGCTCGTTCTCTTTGCTTGACAAGCATCCTCTTACCACGTCACAAAGTTCACTTTCTTCTGCATGCTTCACATTCGGCCTTTCCCCATTCGCAATCTTTTGTCCAGCAATCTCGCCATCATATTCTCCAAACGGGATCTGAAGTGTCAAGCACTCCCACAGCATCATCCCAATCGAGAATGCCACTGACTCCTTCGTCGCACCCATCTTCTTGTTCATTAGCAGCTCAGGCGCCTTCCACCTCAGGCACTCTTTTTTGTAATAATCATCCTCATCCTCAAAAGCCGAAGAAGGCAGAGAGTCTCTATCATCATCACTGGCAGATGTCACTGTTGATGATGAAATGGATGATGAATCAGAATCATCAGATGAAAGGAAATCAGAGTGCATCACAATGCAGATGACCATGTGCTCTGAGAACAATACAATATGCGGACTCAGATTTGCCAGTGATTGAAGCGGTATTTTCATTTCATCAAATGAATGAAGAGCGAGATTGGCCACCCAAAACAGGATCTGAGCAGCTGTTTGCTCCCTCTCCTTCAAGGAGCCAATAGCCATTTCCTTCTTTTCATTCCTTCCGTGAAGCAACATGAACAGCGAATCTCTCAAGTCCACAATCAATTTTTCATGAGGAGACGAGCATGCCATTGCATCCACCAGGTTTGACATCGATGAAGTGGTTGGACACAGACTCTCTGATCGAACAAACGTGGATTCTGTGTCTGAAGTGTCTGTTGTTGAAGTGGATGAAATGGATGGTGATGGTGTTCGTTTTCTTGTTTCCTCATCTTCTTTATCATCAACCTTCTCCAGCGCCCATTCAGGGATCTTGTCTGAGTCTCTTCCCAGTATGTATTCAGTTGACCCACTCTCAGCCAGCAAATGCTCTGACGACTCGGAGTGTCCCAGGCTTTTCTCATATATTCTCTTCTTCATCCTCTCTTCATTCTTTTTTTCTGCCTCTCTCTCTGCTCTTCTCCACTGTTCCTCTGGTGACATCTCCATCGTCACCATCTCAATCAGCTTCGGATCCTTCTTCACCGTGTCATTCACAATCTCTTCCAATTCTTCTGTCCTTCTCTTTTGCTTTTTCCATCGAACAGCCAGTATTATTGAAACAATGAGAACAATCAAAAGAATGACAACAAGCACAATCACAATCAACAGCCAGTAAGATTTCCCTTCTTTCCCTCCTTCAACCACTTTTTCATTTCCAGTCTTTGATTCGGTTTTGTTCTTCAGGATGAAAGAATCAGTGGAAGATGGATTTTTTGCATCTCCAAACAGAATGCATACACTCACTTCAACCCCTTCACCTGCTTCCGTTATCGTCTCTTTTGGAAGTCTACCTTCAATTTCTTTCTCTGACACATATCCACTATCATCAAACTCATTTTTCTCTATCTGCTTTTCTTCTCCCATCTGTTTCACAACCATGAATGACAAGTCGCATGGAAGGAGCTCCCAACCTTTGAACGCAATCTCCACTTCTTCTCCCACTTCCTTTGCTTCAACACTCTCCAACACTGGGATGAAGAATGGAGACGCCCTCTCAGATGCAATCCCTTCAAAATTGCATCCTTCATTCAGAATCCAAAGAGATGTGTTATCTTTTACTCCATCTCCTCCCTTCAAACTCATCACATTCAATGTTCCCGAATCTGAGCAAATGATGTTTCGACAAAGAGAAGGATATTTTGAATTCAAAGGATTGTTGCTCTCAAACAATCCCATTTCAATCGTCGCAGATCCTCCACTCACACTCAGCCCTCCCTTCAATGAGTTGCATATTGTGGTGTCTCTCACAACTGCTTCACTCATCGACAAGTCAACAATTGACCCATTCCATTTGCATACTTCATCAGAAATCTCATTCATTTCTGTTCCTGAAGCAAGATTCCCTTCAAGCACACACGATTCCATCAATATCTTCCTTGCTGATGCTATCGCCACCTGGCTCCCCTTTGGTGACTCTGATGTGCACTCATGAAAAGAGCAGTTGCACATCTCAAATCCACTCATCGGCTGACTTGTGCAAACAATGCACGACCCATCACTCGATCGGCTGATGTTTGTGAATAATGATAATGTCAATGATATAACAAGTGATGAATGGCTATTTTCAAGTGAGATCAGGCATCTCTCTCCCAACTCAATGTTTGTGGCTGCCAACTTCGAAATGCTCACTTTCTCACTTTTCCCACATTCAATCAACGAACTCTTGCATCCCACAATATCCACTCTCAAATCCTCAAATGTTGCACTTTCCGAACTCAATATCTCGAATACAGGCTTCGAGAATACCAAATACCAAATATTGCATTTTTCGGCCTCAAATGTTCCATCTTCAACAACCAAGAGAGAAAAGTCAAAAAAGGTTTGTGAATTCTCCAGTGATTCACTCTCTGACAAGAATGAAACAGACTCGAGAATAAGAGATCCATTCAATTGGTGAATTAAGCACGAGCAGACAATATTCTGCATTCCACCAAAAACAAATGAAATTTTCTCAATTCGAACAGATTCTGAAATTGTCACTGCCCCTTCATCAGCCAAATTGATTTCATTCACCTTTATCTCAGCATTTCCGCTTGTTTCCATCGATTTGATTGTCACCTTCTCAGCCGAACATGAACCAGTTAGTGTTGTCTCATTCCATATCAACAGCTGCGAATAATCTGATGGGATGATGTGGCTCACCCCAACATTCAGCGATGAGCATACACCCTTCATCTCTCCGCAGTTCTTGCTGTCGCTGTTGTTCCCCACAATCGATGACACAAATATGAATTCGCTCCTGAACACATACACCCTCCCTAGCAGATCCTCCTCATCCCCATAATTGTCTGATGTGCACCCCCAAATAGCCAGATCCTTTACATATGGCTCTCCAAAATTTATTAGAAACTGCCATACTGAAATCTGTGAGTCAAGGTCTGTGCACTTCACAAACACATCCCTCCCCTTTAGTGCAACATTCCCTTTGAAAGTGATATTCGACAGCACAAATGGCAACGCTTCCTGTGACGCACTTTGTGATCCTAAAAACATCCCTCCTCCCCTCCCAATGTTCGAACAGAAACAGTTTATCATATTCGTGTGATTCATCTCCAGCCTCCCCCTTTCATTGAGAAGGAAAAATACACCTCCTCCTTCATTCGAGCTTGTCGATCCACATCCATCAATTGTTGAGTTCTCCATTTTCAGTCTCATTTCATTCGGCACATCACAGCAAAGCAATGACGGATTGTTTGTCACGCTGTTCTTCATGTTCACAAACGAACATTGCTCAAACAGAATGCTCCACTCTTCTTCTTCATCAACATTTTCACTTCCAGAAACTACAGTTTCACTCATCGCAATTGCACTTTTTCCGCTCAATGAAATATCTTCAAATGTCACATTACTCATGGTTGTCAAACAATCAGCTGATATGCTCATAATCTCATGCATCGTTGAGAATTCAGCTATCTTTGTCTTTTCAATCTCAACAATTCCTTTTGAAGCAGATATCAGCACAAATGACACTTCACCTTCAGCATTGTCACTCATGTGAATTGAACATCCTGCAATACTCGTTTTGACTGCATCAGAACCCGCCTGGATGAGGGTGTTTGCCCCATTGACAAATGCACTGGGGATCAGAATCCCCAATCCATTGAATTGAACAACCCCTTTGCATTCAATAACAGCATCTCCATCCCCTTCAATCTCTTTCACAAATTGAATTTTGTCTGTTTCGTCGTTTGTTCCTTCCATCCTCATCCCACTCGCACTTATTTCACTCTTCACATCACAAATCCTTTGAACTGCAATTGATTCAATCCCTAAGCTACTCCCTCTTTTTAACCCATAATCAACAGAAGCACAAGGGTACTCTTCCAATCCACACACAATCACATTGTTTCCTCCTCTTGCAACATACACGCTCGACTCAACCTCTTTCCAGAAATAGATCAGTGGGATTGCACATTCCCTGTCTCCTCCATCGTATCCTCTCAGAGAGTCTTCAGTCAGCATCTCCAATCTATCTCTCACAAATGGAAGTGTTTCGTTCTTGACACTCTTGGCAAGCGATGAAGATGAAATGAACAGATCCTTCCCATATTTCGCATTGTTTGGCTTGTTTGGTGAAAAAACAGGTGAGGATATCACAAACCATCCATTAATCTCTTCTTCTTTCAGTATCTTCAGCATTATTCCTCCACCATATCCAACAACTTCACATTCATACGGTGCTGTGCAACCATAAAATGTGCATTCATTTGCCACAAGATTCGTTTTTGGAGATGCTTCAAAAAAGAGTGCTCCTCCACCGCACTCTTCTTCCTCTCCAGCAACAGCACATCCTTCGAATGTGCAGTCATTAATTTCCACTTTGTAATCTCCTCCGTTATTATCGTTCTCGTTCGTAATGCTGATGCATCCTCCACTTCCCTTCGAACGAGTAATCAATGAAAACGTGCAACCAGATATCTCTTCAATAATCCCCTTGTGGCACTCAACAACACACCCATCACCAAATGTGATTTCGGAAAAATCACTCTTCGTCATATTCATCGAAGGCACATTTTCTGCATTCCCTTCAACAACAAATATCGATGAATCTACTTTTTTCATATTCTCTGATCCAAACTCAATCACTTCCACAACCCCTCCAGCAGCCTTCACAAACACTGTAGAAATTATCTCAGCACCTCCTTCTATCCTGCATCCATCCAGTGTGAGCTTCTCTGAATGGCACTCAAACACACTTTCATGAAAGGTCAGCGATTTCTTTAATGAAAATACAATACCACTCACAGATACAGAAACTGTGTTTTCAATCAATCCATTTTGAGCTCCCTCTTTCTGATCAGAAACATCGTACTTCATCTCATTCTCTTTGGATGCAATTCTCCATTCATGTGAAGTCAAGCTCAATTCATCTTCAAAGGCAAATGATTCAAGAATGGCTATGCATTTTTTCTTCCCTTCAAAGTGGACAGATGCTGCCTTCGAAATGGACGAACACGGAAACTCTTCAAATCCACACTTCGAGAAATCATGGCTCAATGATCCTCCTCCAACAAACGCTGGTGGAGAAAAGTTGTTCCACAAATAGACACACAGTGGAATTGGGAACGATTCATCCCCATTTTCATATCCCTGCATCTTGCTCTTTGTATCAAATGAGGGTGTTAAAGAGGCAATTTTCCCACTTGTCGCTGTTGATTCCAGATCGATCGAATCAACAAAAATATCGCTTCCAAATTTTGCTCGATTTCCTTCAAATGCTGATGAAAGAAGAAACTCTGCATTTATGCCGTTAACTTTCAGCCCAATTCCTCCTCCTCTCCCTTGAGTAGCTGAGGCATAACAGTTCTTCACAATGCCTCCTTTCACATTCAATGAACTCTCGCTTCCCACTTCAACCATCATACCCCCTCCAAACTCAGAGGCTTCACTCCCACAACCATCAATCGTGCATCCCTCAAGAGTAATTGAATGTGACCCTTCAAACACATTCATCAGTGATGATCCGGCTGTTGTCCTCTCAATGTTGTTGAATGTGCAGTTTTCCAGAGACAATGAAACAGATGATATTTGTGGCAGAGATATCATACTTGTGGTGCTGAATGTTTGTCCCCATCTCACATCTTGCATCTTCAACTCTCCCCCGTCCAGTTTCACAAGCGAGTTTTGAATGCTCCTTTCCTCTGAATGAGCTGCATCCATCGATATGTTTGTTCTATCCAAATTGATCCCTCCAGCCCCTTGAATCTCAAATAATCTGCATTGTCTGTTGTTTTCAATCGAGGTGTTATGAACCACTGACAGATCGCTCACAGTCAATACCCCTGCTCCAATGCAAAACAGACTCAATCCATTCGCCTCAAATTTTGTTTCAATGACTGAGCCAGATTGATAAGCTCCATTCACAGAGATTGTTTGATCCCCAATGTCAACTCCTTTTTCTTCAACAACTGTTCCAGAAAGCACTTTGATTACCTCTACAAATTCCTCTATCATTTGAGTCAGACAATGACTTATTGTGAGACATGCACAACTTTCATTTAACCCACAGCTAAATGTGTCTTTCGCATTGGTTTGATTCTCCTTTGAAGCAACAAATCTGCTCCTTCCTCCTTCATTAGGAAGCCAATCACTTTTATCTCCACCTGCATAATATCTCGTTCCTTCAGTTCTGGTCGAATAACACCATATTATTTGGGAATCTGTATTATTATCATAAACAAATATGTCATTGCCAATTTTGGCTGCATTATTATGAAAAAAGCAAAACCATAACAGATTTCCATAATATCCGTTTGTCCTAATGCTTAAGGCTCCACCATTACCATCTGAATGGCATCCTTGAAAATGACAGTTTCTCAAAACAATTCTGTCAACTGTATTCCAACTTATAAATCCTCCACCATCGCAGTCAGAAGGATTTTGAACACAACAATTTTTGAAAAAACAATTCAATACACAATCTTTTGTTTTCGTTGTTTTTGAACTCCAAATTCCAAGTCCTCCAGCATCATTTCCAGACCATTCATCTTTGAATAAACAATTCTCAACAAATACTTGAATTGAAACACCAGAAATTTCTGCTCCTGCACCTCCACAATTTGTTGATGAAACACAATAGCACTCAACAAATGTGGAATGCTTCACAGTGCATTCTGCAATGTTCAAAGCAAATATCCCTCCTCCTCTTTCAGATGTCGCATTGCATTTCAAAAATGATGAATTCTCAACTGTAAGAGTTGCACTCGAATTGTCATGAACATATAGTGCTCCACCGCTTGAAGCGTTGCATCCAATCCATTCAGCGTTCATAAAGTTGAGAGACTCGGTGGTCGACTGTCTTCCTGTATTTCTCACTTTTCTAACTACTCTTTCGTTTCGAAGGAATGTGCAATTGTTGCAAAAAAATGAGCCAGATCCTTCTGTTCCACTCACAATCCCTCCCTCAAGCACATTCATTGATCGTTCAACATCACAATTCTCCATTGAACTCGTTTTCATCATTGATATTTGATCAATAGAAACCTTGTCTGTTTCCATGAATTTCATTGTGATATTTGAAAAAGCACAATTTTTGATTCCTTCAAATGAACCTTTTCCATTTCTCAAAATGCTTCCACTCCCACAAAACACAACATCCTCAAACTCACAATTTCTCACAAATAACGAAGACAAATCTCCCCCTTCCATCTCCGCCATGCTCCCCATCATTCCACATTCCTGATCATTCTCAACTCCCAAAGTCGTGTTTATCATATAGCATGTCCCTCCATTTCTCACATAATGACCATTCAACTCGTTTTTATTCACAAACGCACTTCCCTCAACCTGCAGCAATGATCCTGCTCTTATTTCAATCATCACACAATTATCTGGCTTTTCGAGCAACATCCCCTTCATTTCAACTGATGAGTTGTGAATTTCGCAGAACATTTGAACAACACTTCTCTTCCCAAAAATACCACTCTTTTCCATTCCACGAACACGGAAAGCATCATATTCATTTCTCAATCTATCATTTCTGTCTTTGCCACAAATTGCTGACAACAAGCACACAAGAAAAATGAAGGGAATCATTGTTTCAATGACGATTATGGGTTCATGATCCCATATTTTTGATAACAACCCATTATCCATCCAAACATCAAAAAATATTATTTTCTGTTCCACTTACATTTTCAAAATCCAATTTTCTGCTTTTATTTCCATTTTTCAGAAACAGTCATTTTCAGATCCTATTCAAAGAAATTGTCATTTTAAATAGATTTCCTCTTTTTTCTTCAACTTTTTGAATATAATCTTTCCCCTCATATTCTACTTGAATGAAATTCCTTATCCGTTCGGATCCTTTTTCATCTTTAATCATCATGATTAAAATATTGACTTTCATTTTATATCTCCTTGCTTTCTTCGATTGATTTCAAAGATTCCTTAAAATAAAAGAAAAAATGGTTGTGTCAAATGAACATGGAAGTGAAAATTGAAATACCGAGAAATAAATCTAAATGCTCTAGAGCTGCTCAGTTTTGCTTTTTCTTCATTGAATAACACAGCTTCAATGTTTCGTTATGTTTCCAAACCTCCTTTTTCAGGAATTTTTTCAATAGAATTTCTTTTTTCCTATTTTTAAAAAGAGAAATTGATTTTGATTAAATATCCTTTGTTCTTTCTCTCTTTCGAATTTTTTTTAATTTGTAACTTTAGATGATCCTCCTTTTGCTCTCTTCTGTTGCATATCTTCCCTTTTTCAAGTCTTTTTCTTTGCTGCAATTTATGTTTTCCATCAGAACTGTATTCAACTTAATTTTTCTTATTTCAAGTTTGTTTTTGAATCAATCTCGCTTCAGTCATTCTTGACCAGTTATCCAATGAAATTATGCCTTTTTCAGATATTTTCTTGCTCCTTCAAAAATTCTTCAATTCAGCCTTTTCTTGTCTTCATTTCGAATTTTCAATTACTTGTTTGTCAAATCAGCTAAGATTTGTGGATTGATCAATCATAGAAACTGTCTAACCAGAGAAATATTTTCCATATTCCCATTTCCGCAATTGAACTATAATGCTATTCACATCTTTGTGCAATCGGAGAAGGATTTGAATGTCTCTGTGATTGTCAAAATAATCCAATTTTGCTTGATGATGGAGCAAAACATTCCTAAAATACGCATATAATAAACAGTTTTGACAAAAGAAAGCATCAAACATTCAATTCATTTTAACATTTCCGATATTGAAGCTCTGGGGTCTGTTTTCCCTTCAGATTCCGGTCGATATAACAATCATTTTTTTTTTTTTTGCATTTTCGAACCAAATGCAGAATTTCTGAAGCAAATGAAATTGTTCAAAAAGAAACGAAAATAAATACAAACAGTAACACAAAATATGTCTATTTTGCTCTGATATCACTTAAAATGACATTGAATGAATCATTTTTGAAAAGTATTCCATTCAGTCATAGATATCATAAGGCTTGGGAATAAAAGTGGAGTTTCTGCAAAAACACTATTTATCGAGCAAGAAGGAAAGCGAATAAAAACATTTGTACTGCATCTGCCTCCAAAATGAGCAATTTTCTGTTTTTTTAAATAACTGAAACAAACTGGAAATTCCCTCTTCATCCATATAAAAATAAAAAATAAACAATTTTTTATGTTTCCATCATCTTGAAACAATCCTCAAAAAATTCAAAAAACTCCGGAAAACGAAAAAGAAAAAGTGCAGGAACTGTAATGTTATTATGGGTGTAAAAGAAAAAAAATGGGGCAATATTCATGCATATGGAAAGATATTTTTTCTTTAACAAAAAAAACTTTGTTTTGTTTAAAACTTTTTCTCCGTCATATCATATAAAAATCAAACGTTCACATGCTTTATTATGAAGAAAACAAAAGAAAAATGCAAAAATACGTCACGTAAAATTTGGCTGAACATAATTCAAAATGCAAAAAATTTCGTCACATTTATGAAAAAAATGATGATTGATTCCAAACTTTTACTGCAATTATGAAATTATAATTATGACATTCTCTCGCATTATTACAGTGATATATTAAAAAGTTGAGAAGAATCTTTATTAGGATTGTGTGGAACAAAATTCATGAAGCAAATAATTTAATCCTATATTTCGAAATTTATTTTTTCAATCATATTTCATTTGTTCAAATTTTAATTAAGAACAGCTATTTTATTAAAAATTGGGTGTTTCTTTTTGAAATCATATTTCTTCTATCAAAATTTTCGGTTTGAGAATTCATTTTTAAATACTGATAAATGATCATTCAAAAGTGATAACTCCAATAAAAGATTACTATTCATAAACATTATCTGAAGCATTGCCTTTTTAAACAATTTCTATGCACTTTTCTTATTTTCGATTAATTCATTTCCAAAGAAATCAAACCATTGAAGAATCGACACTCCGAAAAAAGTTATGATTTCAAAAACAATTACCCAATTGAATATTGATTTTTTTTTCAATTATTTATTCAAAATATGTTATTAATACCGTATTTTTTGATATGCAAATGAGTAGCAAAAAAGAAAACTTTCCAAAAGAAAAAACAGGTCTTTTGAATAACTGAAAAAGACTGATTTTTCACTGTCTAAAGAAAATTTTTGCTCAATTTTTCTAATGATTTTGTTTGAAAATCTAACTCAATTCGTAAAATTTTTCAGTTATCACTTTTTTTTGAAATGTTTAAAAACTTGTTTTGTTTTGTAATGTGGGGCAAAATATTTGACTTCGGGCATTTTCATTGAAAAATAATGTTTTTTTCAATAACTATCTCAGATAAAAAAACACAATAAAAATGTGTTCATTTTTTTGACATGCACGAAATGTTTCAACACTTCATGTTGTGATTTCAATGATGCCTGTTTTCTGATATGAGTCAAATTTATTTCAAAATCTTAGAAAGTCAAATAATGTTATGAGTGAAACAATTTATCATGCCTTTTACAAAAAAAGCTTGAAAGACCAAATATTCCCCCATATTGAGAAAATTAAAAGTATTTATTAATCCAAATAAACGTATGTTGTTAATTTATTTATTATTGCAATTGAATTTAACCATTGAAATGTGTTATTCTCGGAATTGTGTGAATTTATATATCTTATAAATACAATTATAATTGTTTTATTTTGATGCTATTAATGTGTCATTCTTTTTGAAAGGAAGCAAATATAAATTTTTTTGGTTTTATAAGAATGTTCCTTATTTGATCATTTTTTGAAATAAATCTATCAGATTTCTCCAATCTGCACTTTCTTTCACATCAAATAGATTTATGAATTCAAATTCAATATGTTATTGAGTTTTCAGTGTTCAAGGCAAAAATTGGTCAAAAAGTGTTCAAAAAGATTAAACCCAAAAACTTGACATTTGCCACTTTTCAAAAAGAATAGCCCATATCATGTTATCTTTTTTCGTGTTTTATTATAAAAAACTTTTTCGTCTCCCCAAATAAAAACTTTTTTTCAATTGTTCATTATTTTTCGATCAACGCTTTCATTTTTTTGAAATGAAATTTTTTGTAATTATATCTGAAATCGATAAATTTTCTGAATGAAAATAAAAGTGCAGCATTTTGTTGTTTATTTATTTTCATTTGTTGAAATTTTCAACACATTGTTTAAATCACTTGAACGGATATTTGAAATATAAGGAATGTGATTAACTCTGAAAATAATACTATCAATTTTTTTATCCATTCTTTGAATTTTTTTTTCCATAAAGTTTATTTTTGAATTTGCATAAATGAAATGTGAAAACATCAAATTTCTTTTTGATCTTCAATTGAAAACATGTCATCATTTAAATTTATTCATTAATTTTGCTTGAGTTATAAACAACCTTTTCATTCTTAGAAATGTTTCTATTTTTTTTCGCAATTTGAAAACTGAGTGTATTTTTTCTTCAAATGACTGATTCATCCTGATAAAACAAAAATTCATCATTGTTGTTTTTTTATTGCGAATATGATAACTTTGCAAGGTATTTGTTCTATACTTCGAAACAAAAATGAAAAAATGAAAAGAGATATCAATATTGCTTCACACAAAGAAAAAGAATATGATTATTTATTCATTCCAAAATAACACCAATGAATGAGTTTCACGTTAATTCTAATATTCTAATTTTTGAAGAAACGCCATGTCAATAATCAAGTATTTTCGAAAAGCTTCTTTTTATTTTCAAAATCATTTTTATTCTGTCTAGATTTTCGATACAAAAAAAAAAATGAATGAAATCTTGGGACATAAGACTATTTTTATTAAATTTAAATATTCCTGTTCATTTTTGACGACAAAAATGTTTGCAATTTTTATTGGTTGATTTTTTCCGTGTTGATCGTCAAAATGTTCGTTAACCAATTTTTTTTCGAAAAGTCGCAAATGTTTTATTTTCAAATGGAACAATAATATCACATCTTGATTATATTTCTGTTCCCACTAACAAAACTTCACAAGAGTGGATATAATTTCATTTTCAAGGAATAGCCTCCATTTCAGTGATGTTTCCTGAGTGTGAATTAATATTTGATCAAAATATGAAAATTGCATTTCAATCGATATGAAATGAAATTAATTTGAAAAAAAATTCATGAATTTTTCTATGTGAAGAGTCACATTTGCTTTTTTTCTGTTTCAATCAAACACAACATTTTTTATCAGTTTTTGTGACAAAGACTTCAATTTTCTTTAAACTGCTATTTATTTTTTGTTTTCGATATTGATAAGCGGGATCACTCTCTTGCAGAATATGAATATTAAGTTGAAAAAACTGATCAAAACAATAAAGCGATCAACAAAAACAGAAAAATAAATATGTGCCATTTTTTTTGAGAATTACCAAAATAAAAATATGTGTTATTTTTATTGAAAATATGAAAATGGGGCAAAATATTTAACTTCAGGCATTTTCATTGAAAAATTATGCATTTTCGATTAACTTTTTTACATCAAAATGCATTATATAATAGGGTCATTTTTTTGACATTCGTGAAATATTGGTAAACTGTATGTTTTGATTTCAACGACACCTGGGTAATAATTTTTGAAATCAGATTTTTTCTGTGAACAATTTCGGAATGAAAAAAAGCATCAAATGTTTTTGAATGAATTCTGAAAAGTGGAAATACAACAAACAGATTATTGCATATTATTTTTATCTCAAATATCAGCATTTGTCACAATTGAAAAGCACGGAACATTTGAATTTAAACTTTTGAGCAAATAGCAGAAAACCAATAAATTATTCACACTCCGAAATAAGTTATGATTTCAAAAATAATCACCCACCTGTTAACAGATAAGAAAAGCAAAATTTTTTTGAAATCTGATAAAGTTAAAAAATGTTATGAGTGAAACATTTTTTTCATGCTTTGTGCACAAAAAGCTTGAAAGTCCATATTTTACCCCTAATGTTCTAAATTGGTGTTTAATAACTTTGGACTTAATTTGATCTTATTTTGCAATGAATCCATCAAGCTTCATCACTTAACGAATTAAAATAAAATAACTTATTTGATACGAAAATATGTGAATAGTGGAGAAATTCGAGGGATTTATTACAAAAAACGATCAAAAAAGATTCGTTTTTGTTAAACCATGTAATTAAACATTTGCGACTATTCAAATGGGACAGAATTCTTTCATTTATGAAGATTTCAATAATTTGTTCCAAACTTTTTCTGCAATCGAATGATTGAAATTCAAACACTATCGTGCAATATTAAATATAGAAATATAAAAATTGAATAAAATCTTTGAAAGAACTGCGTGGAACAAAATTCATAAAACAAAAAATTTCGTCCCAAATAGAATAACTCATTCATATAAATGGGTGATTATTTTTGAAACCATATATTTTTCAGGGAGATGATTTATCAAGGATTGTTTGTTTTTTTGAAAGAAAATGTTAATTGAAAAGAGAAAAAGCATGATGATTGTTTTTAGATACAAATGGTTTTTCTGAATAAAAGATTAAAATGAATTCAATAAGCCTTTAAACTTTTCAATATTTTTTATTGATATTCAAGAGAAATTTTCTAACAGGAATTTGTGTATGAAAAAATATGATATAAAAAATAATCACCCAGATAAAAATTTTTGATTTTTTTTTTTTAATATTGAAAAAATTAGGTTTTTTTAAGCAATTTCACTGAGGATTAATCTATTAAGGATTATAATAATTATCATTTCATAGCAAACTCATACAGTAATAATTTAATTCTAATTCACTTTCTTTGAAGATAATACAAAATTAATTTTGAAATCTGAGAAAAAAAGGATCCTGAGTGTGTCGAAAATTTCATAAATTTCATTTTTTCATCAATTCATTAGAATTAAAAATGCAAACTTTGTAAACAAAATGAATATGCAATGAACGAATATGTATTAGAAAAATATAAAAAGTTTTTTTCGTTTTGAATTTTTTTTTTATAATTTAAATCTTATCCACAATTTTTTGAGCAATTTTAACGACATTTTTTTTCTTTCTTTCTTTTCTTTTCTTTTTCTTTTCTTTTCTTTTCTTTTCTTTTTCTTTTCTTTTCTTTTCTTTTCTTTTCTTTTTCTTTTCTTTTCTTTTCTTTTCTTTTTCTTTTTCTTTTTTTTTTTTTTTTTTTTTTTTTTTTTTTTTTTTTTTTTTTTTTTTTTTGTTTGTTCTTCCATTTCTTGAAAAGAAATAATTCTCATTTATTACGAATGAAAATGTTTGTTCTTTTTTAAGAAACATTGGTTTTTTCATTTAGTTTTTTCATCGTTGAGGACCTGAATAACACAAACAATTCCAAAAATAGTATCTAATGAAATAAAAAATATTGTTTCAATTTGAAATTTTCTTTTTTCTTTGAAATTATTTATTTCAAAAATTAATTTTTTAAAGTTAAAATTTCACAATTATCTTTGAACCAAATAACTCTAGATCTTTTCTATGAAAACTTTTATTATTTCATTTTCATTTCAATATTGAAATAAAAAATTTCATTTGATTCAATATATTTTTTATAGCAATTACAATAAGGAAAAATTCCATCAAATGAGAACAATTATTGATCAAAAAGTAATAAGTGCAAATTGGTTGTTGAAAAGATGAGTTTAACTTCAGACGAGTTAAAAAACCCTAGTGAAGGTTTTACAAAGGATGAAGTTATTGCTATAGTATGATGGTTGTTATAACTTCATATATTATTCGTTTGTTTCTTTATTTAGGCAGCCGATAAGCCAAGAAAAGAAAATGACGATCTAGAACTTCTTGAAAAAAGAAAACGACATCAAGAAACACAAAAACAATTAGAAGCTCAAAAGGTATTGGCTACAACATTATTATTACAAAAAAATTAAAATTAGATTAGAAAATTTGTAATGAAAAACTTGAAGAGCTTCGTCAACGCCGAGCATATCTCGATGAACAGGTACTTTATTAAAGAATTTTCTCTATATTAATAATTGTGTTCAATTGGAAGAAAGCGAAATTTAAGCAACAACAACAAGAATATGCTCAAATTACAGCTGCTCAACATAAAATTGCAATGGAATCTGAGAAGGGAAGAGGGCAGGTCAGAAATAGAGCTGTTGCAGGCATGACGAAGCCTGTTTCAGTCGAAGAAAGTATTATTGAAAGACGAAAGGAACTAGAAGATCTTCGACACCAACAAATGATTTTAAACGCAAGTGTTGAAAGGTATCGTGTATACAAAGATTTTCTTGAGCAATTAGAGGAAAGAAGTAGCGAAGGATCAACAATTGATGAAATAATGAGTAGATTTCACACACTTACAAGTACATACGAATCAATCAAACTTCAAATAGACAATCTGAGAGCAACAAAAGAAGAAATGGCACGCTCTCATGCAGAAACAATGAAAGTTTGCTTATTCCTTTTGGATTTATATTATTAACAACTTATGCGTTGCAACATTATTCTTCTAATAAGGCACAACAATCTCTTCTTCTTCAAGAAACAACAGAAACAGAACAAAAGCAAAATTTATTAAAGGATTTGCGAATGAAAGTGAAGAAATTAGAAAATTCGTTGTATTCCATGGATGATCATACTGTCCAGCAAAAAGAACTTAAATCAGCGCTGTCAATGGCTGTTCGAAACCTTCACGATCAGTTGATTTCGGGATATACAGCTATATTTAGGAGAGATAAGACTGCTAGTGGTACTTCAGGTGGTGGAGGAGCAGGAGGTGGAGCTGGACTTGGAAGTGTTGGGAGCAGCAGTAGCAGCATCATTGGAATCGGTGCTGGAGGTGGATCTGGTGGAGGTGGCATAGGAGCAGCTGGCGAAGGAAGAGAAGGCGCTTCTGGATCTTCGAATGCTTCGTTGGCTTCTTCTTCAATTGTCGATGCTTCTGCTTTGACTTCAGCAACTCTTTCGGCTATGTTGAAAGACATACAATCAAAAATGGAGGATTTGCAATGTTTGCTTCGACACTTGACTTTTTTTAGATTTTTCTTTTACAATTTCTTGTGACAATCATTTTTTCAAAATTTAAAAAATTCAGTTATAATTGATAATAGGTTACCTCAGTATGCTGATCTTAATTCTCTTTGCTTGTCAACTCCTTCATCTCGCGTTCATAGCACAACAACTTCTCCAATCCCGTCATCTACTTCTGGAGGCTCTTCATCAAGTCGATCACCATCACCCCTTTCCCTCATTTCATCTGGCTAATACCACTATCACTTCACATTTCACTTATTTTTTCAATTATTTCATCATTTCAATTTTTTACAACAATTTAATTTTTGTATAATGAATAATTACAACACATTTAATATAAACATTAGAATGCCATTGGGAAAACTTTCTTAAATATTTGAAAATTGTCGAGTGATCATGTTTCCCATTGTTTTCAGTCATATGTCTCTGACTTCAAAAACCTCAAGCAGCCGGCATTCGCACGTGAAATCTTGGACGCCACAACCAGCAGCAGAAAAGGATCCTCCATTTGCTGCTTGGGAATCGCTACAGGAATCTATCGAACGCCTAAGTCATGGAGACACAAAAGACTTGTATTATGAAGCATTATACCGGTTTGTTTAATTATAATTTTATTCAATATCATTTTTTGTTTTTGTAATGATTTTATCAATGGTACAGACAAATATATCATCTTGTTCTCCAAAAACACGGAAAATTTTTATACGACAACCTTCAAGCTGATTTGGCTTCTCGTCTAAAAAGAAGAACAGCCGAATTATCTCTAAATTCAATAGATCCATGGACAACTCTTCAAGTTGAATGGAAGGCACATCAAACATTTATTCAATTAATTCGAGACCTCTTTATTTATTTGGATCGAACTTACGTAATTGAGAACAGACTTTTATCTGTCAAAGTCCTTGGAACTTATTTATTCAGGGAGCATATGAGTCCCTGTCTTCAACTGAAAACAAAAGGCGTTGAAAAAGCGTTGGATGAAATCGATAGAGAACGAAGAGGTGAAGCAATTGATGCGCCTGCTCTCCAGAGTTTTTTGCGTGTGATTATTGATCTCAGCATTGAATCAAAAATGTTTTATGAAAGCGTTTTTGAGCAGCCATTTCTTGATAGATCAACTACCTTTTATCAAAGAGAAGGAAAACTCATTACATCAATGGGAATGATTGATTTTTTGCATCGCATCGAACGTAGACTGGAAGAAGAAGTGCAACGCTGTACGCAAATGTTGGACGTCAGCACTTTAGCGAAAATCAAGCGCATTGTGATCAATTCAATGGCGCTAGAGCATCTTAATGTCTTAATTCAGAGAGAAAACGGTCTTCTTTCGATGCTCAGAGATGACAAGTATGACGATGTGGGGTGCTTGTTCAGGGTGTTGTCTTCAATCCCTGGCGGTACTCAACCAATGCTGAAGGAAGTGCGGCAGTTTTTCGGAGGATTGTGCGACCAGATCTGCACAGGAGAAGGAGATGAATACAACAATGAGGGAAACGCAAGCGGCGCAGGAAAGAAAGACAGAAACGAGGCAGAGATCTTTGTTGACAGGCTGATTGAGCTGAAGCACAAAACGCAGAACTTTTTGACATACTCGTTCGTGTATTCGATGAGCGGAAGGCAAGAAATGATCCAGTCGACGATGATGTCTAACGAAATGCCTGCCTCTTCATCATCGTCTTCATCATCCTCATCGTCTTCCTCCTCTTCCTTCTCCACACACACGCTTCTTCCTTCTGCTCCAGGCTCGTCGCTCGGAGCGCTCTCCTCTCTTGCTCCGTCTTCCTCTGCGATTCCATCCGCTTCATCGATACAGCCCATCTCCGGTGTGAATCCATCGTCACAGACAACCGACGAGGACTTCATCCGGATGGTTGACGAAGTGTTCAAGACGTCCATCAACAAGAACCCAGTGGCTGCGCGTCTGATGGCAGTGAACTTGGACTGCAAGCTGCAGCGGGCGTCGCGCGAGCGGACGGAAAGCGAGGCGGAGATTGAGGCGCTGATCAACGACTGTCTGGATCTGTTCAGCGCGCTGGAGGAGAAGGACATGTTTGAGGCAGAGTACAGAGATCTTCTGGCGAAGAGGATCCTGATGAAGAAAAGACCGAACGAAGAGCTGGAAAAGATGGTTATTCAGAAGCTAAAGGGGATGTGCGGCGCGCAGTTCACAGTGAAGCTGGAGGGCATGTTCCAGGACGTGGGCACAAGCGAAGACGGTGCAGACGAGTTCAGGCAGTTCATTGAAGACAAGCGGAAGCAGCTGGACGAAGAGATCTCTGCGACACAAGACAGCACAGTCATCGCGCTGAAGGTGAAAGAGAAGGAGAAGATGCCGAGTGTGGAGATGTTCCCCGTGGCGCTGACGAAGGCGTACTGGCCGTCGATTCCTCATCCTCCGGTGACGCTGCCGGCAGAGCTGGCGACGTGCTGCAGTGCGTTTGAGGAGTTCTACAACAAGAAGTACCACGGGAAGCGGATCACGTGGCAGCACCACATGGGAATGGCAGAGCTGCGGATGTACCCGGCTGCCCCTCCGCTGGTACGGGCAAAGTCTGGTTCTTCTTCCACTTCCTCATCCTCCTCTTCTTCTTCTCAACCAACTCGCTCACGGTCAAGCGCGGCCTCACTTCGCTCTCACTACGGCCTCGAGACAACTACACTTCAGATGCTGATTCTTCTCCAATTCAACCTCACCGACCGCCTCACTCTGCAGGAAATACACTCAGCCACTCAACTGGAGCTCTACGAGATCTGCGAGCTCCTCACTTCACTCACACAGCCCAAAATGAAAATACTTCTTCCTCCTCCTGCTGCTGCTAATTCATCATCATCATCATCATCATCATCTTCTTCTTCTTCGTCAAATACTAATTCTTCAAACACGACGATTCAGGCAGTTCCTATTCTTCCTTCTTCTTCTTCATCCACTTCTTCTTCTTCTTCTTCTGATTCAACAACGTCAACAACATCTTCAACAACATCTTCATCTGCTTCGTTACCAACCGCCAAGCCAGCCCCCGTCCAGCTTCCGTTCAGCCCAACAGACGTCTTCACATTCAACTCCTCGTTCAACTACTCGCACAGCCGCATCAACCTCATCCAGCAGCTGAAGAAGAGCAGAGAAGCCAAAGGCGACGGGCGCAGCCGGTTTGGCGCAGCAGCGGGGCTGACCGATCACAACGAGATTACGAAGAAAGTTGAGGAAGACCGGAAGCACCTGATCGAGGCGACGATTGTGCGGGTGATGAAGACGCGGCAGCAGATGGAGTTCAACGAGCTCATCAGCGAGGTCTCGCGGCAGCTCGGGAAGAGGTTCCAGCCGACGGCGCGTGCGATCACGGTGAGGGTGGAATCGCTAGTGGAGAGGGAGTATATGGAGCGTGATGAAAATGACAGGAAGATGTTTAGATATGTGGCTTGAGAAGTGGGAAGAAGAGAGAGAGAGAGAGAGAGAGAGAGAGAGAGAGAGAGAGAGAGAGAGAGAGAGAGAGAGAAAGAGAAAGATAGGAAGAAAGAAAAAGAGAAAGAGGAATGTTTGTGTTTAGATGTATTTCGCTTGTTGACTTGTTTGTTTGTGTGTTGTGTGCATTCATTGGCTTTTATAGTTTGTGTTATTGGCAATTTTGATTGTTTTTTCATTGTGTTTTTTTAAATTAATTTCATTCACTTCATTGGGAAACGCTTATCAAAGGTATTGAAGATTATCCATTTTTCCTTTGATTTCGTATTTGAATTTGTTTTTATTGTTGTTAACTTTTTTTTTAACATTTGGTGCAAATTCTTTTTTAAATAATTCCAATGGGCAAATATTTGCAACATAAAAATCACAGAATTTGGTTTGAATTAAAGGCTAATATGTATTAACACAAACAAAATAGAAATAAAATTTGAAGGAGACTGAAATCGTAATATGGATAATAATACAAAGTCATATGATGTGAAAAGAAGTTTCTCTTTAAAGAAAAAATACAAAAAAAGTGCACTAACAAAATGGAAACAACAAAATAAAAAAACAAATCACAATCAGAACTGTTTCTTGATGAAACTGTGCGATTTTTTCTTAATGGTAATTCTGATTTTTTGGATCGATTGAAGATTTTCGATAAATGAAAACCGAGACAAGAGATTTGATTGCTAAATATTGCGGCTATACATCAACAGGATTAGGAGTAGTACAGTTCGAATTTGATAATATTAACTTGCTTTTAAAGTAATGTTGTATTTAACTGAACAGATATTTACCACAGATTTATTTAAATTTCAAAAATAAATCAACAACTGGAGTTAGCTTTTCTTCGATGATTATAAAGTTCATAGGATTTTCTTTTCAATTCGTGAATGGCTATCTTGCAAACGGTTTTTTTCTTTGATTTTTTTAAAGTTAATATTTCTTTTTTGAAAAGATCCAACATTCATAATTGCATATGCTTTCTTTATGCTGTTGGAATCAATGATATTATTTTATCAGTTTGATTCATTTTTTAAGTTTATTGCATTTGGTTTTTGGTTGTTTAGATTTGCTATGTATCGCAAAGATAAGAAATATGCATATTTTGGACTATTTGCCATGCCAGGAGTTCCATATGTTTTGTCAATTTTATATCCTCAAGCTATTCGTATGCAGGGCATTTGCATTCATAATTTAAAAATTTAAATTTATAACTTTTAAATACATTTCTCCAAAAATGTTACAAATTTTAGCATATTTTCCCATCGTTAAGCCTCTTGTTCAAATTTTCAGTCACATTCCCCAACTTCAATTGTGTATTAAACAACAATCAGTGAAAGGAATATCTCTAACTGGACAAAAACTGAATTTTCTGAATGGATTGTTTGGACTGATGTGTTTGTTTTTATTTTGTTTATTTCTTTTAATAATAATCGTAAATTTTGTTTTTGTTAGCTCTATCATTATCATCAAAAGATGATGCTACATCTTCATTCATTTCGTACTTCTTTTCTGTACTTTCTGCTGGATCGATTTTGCTTCTTGCCTGGCTGTTTAAAAAGAATGAAGAACCAATAAAATCAGAAAAGAAACCAAAGAAGCCAAAGAATAATTCTGATAAAAAAGAGGAAATCGAGAGAAAGAAAAATAATTAGAATTTCTCAAAATCCTGAACTTTCGTATTCTTTTCTTTATTTTTTTCCAACGTATTTTATGTTTTTCAAAAAGAAATTCGTTTTAAGAAATTTCTTGAGACTTTGTGAAAATTTTAAGATAATAGAATTTTAAAATTATTTGTTGACACTTTATTTACACAGTTTTTTTAATTTGATGTTGCCACAGAGATGTGAGGAATTTATATTCATGAAAAACAATTTCAAATAACATTTCGAAAATTAAAAGAAAAAACTTTAGTACTTATTTGATCAATTTATCAAAAGGCGAATCTTTGCTGCGAACTTGACTAATTTCTTATGAATTGAATTATACTAAGTAGAATTACTTAATCAAACACATTTAGTGATTTGATTACTATTATTATGTCTGCATCTTCTTGTTTGCCTGCATCTAAATCTTTAAGCGAGGATCAAGTTTCTGAAGAGCTAAACATAATAACTTTAGTTTGAAAGTTATTAAATTTGTTTTGGACAACGAATGCATGTATTTTATATAAATTTATAGGTTTCTTCAACTCCAGAAGGGAATTTAACTGAAACTGATGTTTCTCTTTTATCTACTCCTCAAGTGGGAAAAAAAGATATCCAAACGGATTTTTCTCCACAGGAATGCGAAGAAGAAAAAAACTCTTTTCGAGGGAAAAATTCGAGACGACCTTCAATTTTTTCTGCTTTTTCACATAAGTTTAGAGGCTCAAAGCAGTCGAAATCTAACTTCAAATCTCCAAAACCCATACAAAAAAGCAGCAATATTCCTTTAATTCCAACAACTGTCGAAGGAGTGTGCTTGCCTTTTGATGATTTCGAAAAGCACAATTCAAACAACCATTCTGCACAATCAAATAAATCTGAAAAGGAAATTGACACTGTGAAAGTCAATAAGGAAGATTCTGAAGCGTTTCCTCCTGGTAAAGAAAACATTCAAGCTGAAATTAAGAATGCAGAAAGAAATTGTAATAATCGAAAAATTGAAACAGAACGAGAAAAAGAATCAATAAGGCTATCTGACGAAGATTTTAGAGAAACCAATGACAATTGTGAAATTAAAGCAGATGCAACAGCTTCTGAAGGAAAACAATCAGAACTTATTGACTCCAAGACATTCAAGGAACAAACCTCAGATTCTGTTAATGAGAAAGTGAGGAATGAGAAAAAGACAACTCAAACAGAAATTAATAACAGTAAAGGTCCAAGCGAAGAAAAATCTAACAAACAGCCAAAACGAGACAGCGATTCAGATATGGAAATTTCTAATGAACCAAAAAAAGGATATGAAGGAGAATATGAGAAAAGTGTGAAGTTTATTGAAAAAGAGAAAAAGGAACAGAAAAAAGAGAGATCTAACGATATTGCTCAAACACCGAAGAAAGTTGAACTTAATAATGAAAAAGAAAACAAACAGGAAGAGGAAAAAGAGAGAAAAGTCGAAACAAAAGAAAAGAATAAAGCGGATGAAAAAGAAAAAAATGAGACAAAAAAAGAGAAACACGAGAAGGACAAGAAAAAAGGAAAGAAAAAAGCAGAGAAAACAATAAAGTTTTCAGAAAACGGAGAAAAAGCGCAGCAGAATGATAACAATGATTATAGCTGTAATGATGATGTAATGAAAAGAAAAGACAAAAAAGAAGAAAGAAGCAAAGATGAACAGAAACAGGGTGAAGAGATAAGTGAAGAGAAAGAAGACAAGAAAGAAGAAGAAGAAGAAGAGGTGAAAGAAGAGGTGAAAGTTGATGATACAACAGACAATGAAAGTGAGCCATTCAATGAAGAAACTGAAAGTGACGGTTTCTGCTCTGAAGATACATCTGAAGAATCAGAAGATGAACTCATTGAAACTCACAACACTCAAGATAGCGACAAGCCACAGTCGAAAAAGCGCAAAAAATCGCTCATTCGCTGCATTTACGATTTCTTGTCGAATGTCGCTAAACGCTCAAAGATGAACGTCATAACCATCATTCTCCTTGTCACTTTTTCTGTCACCACACTTTTCACCCTCATCCTCACATGTCTCATCGTCTTTGGCGGAGTATTTCCAACGCTTTCTCCGCGTGTTATTCTGAAGGGGGTTCTCGAAGTGTCCCGCAGCACTGATCCCCATGTGCTGATAAAGCCGTCAGAAGGATCGTCGTCGTACTTCCGCGTGGAGCAGCCGTCTTCTGTTGGAGATGCGAAGGGGCATCAGACGAGCATATTACAAGAGAAGGATGCTAAACATACAGCAGAAGCAACAAATACCAAAGATGAAGTGGAAATGGTGAATCCTGCATTACTCCAACAAGAGCCTTCTTCATCCTCTGGAACATTAGAATCCCATCCACAGCTTGACTCAAGCGCAAGCACACAAAAGCGCAAAGAGAAAGAGAAAGCAAACAGAAACAATCGACCTCTGATTTCTCCTCAGTTTCATGAATGCAATTCTTGGGAATGCGATGCAACTGGCGAGACTGCAGTTGGAAACAAACAAAGCAAAGCAAAGCTTTATCACTCGAGTTTTGATCCGATTCTTTCGCTGATGTGGAACGGAATGAAAGATACATTAGCAGAATTAATAACATGCAGCAAAGACGAAGAAGAGTTCCAGACTCGAATGCTTGAATTCAGGCTCCAAACAGTCAAAACACGCATGAAAAATTATCTGACACAGTACTTCAAGCTGTCCAAGTATGGAACAAGTGCGAACGAAGCATTGACTGCAAATGCTTCTCCAAAGCACGAGTCACATAGCCTCGCAAAGGGAAGCATCCCGTTTGAGGTGGATGCGCTGGGCTTTTCTGTTTCTTCAGCTGCAGTCGATTCAATGACAGCCGCTCAGCTGAATGTGGAGTCATCTTTTGCCACGAAAGAACCTCAAATGAAGCTTGGCGGCTTTAAGATTGATGGAGAGAAAAACGAAATCAGTGTGGAAAATGGAGGGATGAAGTTTACAGGCGGAAGGGCTGCTGGCGACGATGATCGGAAAGTGGTCTCGTTGGAGGACGTGGATCTCGACTTGAACGGGGCGGATGTGCAGAATGTGGGGAGCCTCGCCTGGACGGAATATACGTGCGATCTGAAGGAGATGGAGGTTGACTCAACAATCAGCAAAGAATTGAAGGCGAAAGAGCTGAATGCCTCGCTGTTGGGCGCTTATTCGATGGAGGTGAATGACACTCTGTTTTTAAAGAAAGTGACGTTTGATGTGCCGACTGGTAATGCATCTGAGGCACGCGATGTTGGCTTTCTACACTCGCTTATTTCGAAGCTGTGGGAAAAAGTCAAACACAAATGGAATACTTTTCAAACAAAACGAAAAGTGAATAAAGACACAGAATTGAAGCAGGCAGCAAAGAATGAGGCGAATGAGATGAGCATTGAGCATTCTCCTGCTGAGAATTCAATCACAATCAATGCACCAGCACTGGCAGCGAACGATGTGAAAGTGGAAGGTGCAGTTGTGGTTGGAGACACGGACAGCTCGTCAGGTGTGATTTCTGTGGGAATGCAGCCAGCAGCCGATGCAGCTGTGAGCATTGGGACAATTTCTGACGATTCGATGAACTTGAAAAGCAGTCAGGGCAGGACGAAAGCAGAAAACTTGGATAAAGTGTCATTGTTCACTTTTGGGTCGGTCGTGAGCGATGGAGGCAGAAGGCAATCGAGCTCAATAAATGTTGGTACGAGCGCTGCTTACAACAATGTGGAGATTCATCTTTCTGAGATTCATTCAGCAAAACATCCTTTTGGCAGCCGTGCAAGAACAAAGAATGATTTGGACAACGGAGATGTGAATACAATTCTCCTTGTGAAAACCACCGGATATCAGGGCATGGGGACAGCACAGTTTATGATTTCAACGTCAGAGACCGGAGAAAGGAAATGCACAGCACTTTCTCAAACAGACGCTGTGAAGTTGGCCCATTGCGGAAAAGATGGCAAAACTCCAACTGTTTCTTTCTTCAATGCACTGAAAACGACACCACAGGGTGAAAAAGCACAGTTGAAACTGAACAAACAGGAAAAAGCTGGGTATACAGTGAAAGAGCCCTTCGAAAGAACGGATATTGTTGTCGATGCTTTTATGATTGGTTTAACGAATCCATTGATAAGATTGGAACTTACATCTTATGATTCTGATACTCCGGTTTAATTTAATATTATTTTTTATTAACTTCAATAGATTGATTTTCTTTTCTTTTTCTTTTTCTTTCTTTTTGATTTTTTATTCTTTGTTATTTTAATTATTTGTTAAAATGCAACATTTACAAAATTTATCATAAATATTGTTACAAATAGATGATTTTTTTGAACAAATAAAAAGTGATGAATTTAAATTCCAAAGAAAAACAACTTAAAATGCAAAATTACTTTTTTCCTATCAACACATTTGTGAAAAGAAGAAAGATGATAAATATGCTCCCAAGAAATTGGATGTCCCATTTTTAGAAGCAGAATATTCTAAAAATGGAAATATCGGCTTTTTCATTTATAGAAGAGATAAATGGACTATTTGAACCAAAGGCGATACCATCAGAATTTTCTAACAAGTTTAGAACGATACTTCCACCACTATTACTGCACTTTTGCTCCACAAATGAAAAAAGATCAACTGCTGTTAATTTGCTCCGTCTTATTCAGCAAATCGCAAATAGAATACCTTCTATCTTTTATTCTACTTCTAGCCCACCGGCACATACATTACTATGCCATTTACTTCCACTTTCACATTTATTTTATCACGAAACAAAGTTATTTCCTGCTCTTCTTGGGGCAATGAAGTCTCTTTTGCGCGCAAAAACAAGTTCAAGCGATGAATCAATGTTATTTCAACGACTAGCTGCACATGGGCTAACAATTCTTTTGTCTGATTTGTCATCACTTTGGACATTAACTTTACAATCTCATTCTCCTTTCATATCAAAGGATATTGCGAAAAAATCGCTACTTCCAACATTCCTAAACGAATTTAGAATACCAAGCTATTTTCGTATATCTGATTCTGTTGGAAGTACTTTCAATTTTTCGCATATATCTCAAAATGCATATTTATTTTTTGATTCAAATCCTCCATATAATTTTTTATCATCATCACTCGATGGAGGAAAACAAATTTTTCTAAGGACATTTCAATTATTATCCGAAATTGTTCAGGAAAAAATTTTTCATCTATGTGCATCAAGCCAACCAAAAGATACGGAATCAATCAATTTAAACACATCCGCTTCCACTGATGAGAAATCAACGCTAACAAATTGCTTTCTTCCACTGAGAACTGTGGGAGAAATTACCGAACTGATGCAAACGGTTCTCGAGCTTTTATCACAATGTTCACCAAGTTTTTTTGATCAATACAAGCCTCCCTCGATGGATGAATTTCAAAAAATAGAAGAGAAATCAACAAATGAAAAATTAGAACAGAACATTTTTAAGGACACTGTTTGCAAATTGTCAATAGAGTTGCATCCAGAACACTTGTGGAAGTTACTTGTTCCTTCGTTGCTTGTTTTGATACGCACAGCACCTGTAGCTGTTAAATGCTGTGCAATTAAATGCCTCTTAGCTTTGAACGGTATTTGGACAGATGAGCTAGATAAAAATGCTTGCGCAACTGCACAGCCTTCAAATCAACAAGCTGAATTTTCTCCTAAAGCAACACGAAAACGAAACAACGAGACAAAAACAGCATCTTTGTTTGATGAACCAGAAATGCCGACTCGTATCTTCAATGACGTTGGTGAATTTTTGTCATCTCCAACATTTTCACCGCATCTATCAAAGTATCAAATGGAAAACATTATTAATACTCTGATGGAAGCTGAGTTTATAATGGCTCAAAAGGATATTCGGTGCCGAGGAGGAGAAGGTGATTGGACAGCAAGTAATAATTTGGCTCAGAATACGCAAATTAATGAAAAAAGTCAAAACAATAAAGATCGAGCGGAAAGTGATAACTCAAGCTTAACGCAACAAGAAGAAGAGCTGGATGCTGAAAGCTTCATTGAAGAAGAAAACAGTTTTTTCGACAAAAATGAAGGAAAAGAACTCGAACTTACAGATGCTTCGATTACACAAAAAGATACGCCTGCACCTTCAAAAATTGAGCTTGAAGCTACACTTTTTCTCCATCAGCTCCATTTGATAGAACATTTTCTTTCACTGTTTCTTCACCACTGCTTTAAGCAGAATTCAGATTTAAAATCTTTCTCAGTTTTCAGCCATTCAATAAACAAGCTGAATATGATTATGTTTGTTTGCCTTTCGTTATCTCGAAGACGTAATTGGCTTACTCGAAGAAAATGGCTTTGGTGCGATGGAAATGGAAGCACAAATGATTACTCGAAACTTTTGTTTTGTGTCAATTGTGCTTTGTTTGCTGATGGCAATGAGAATGGTCTTTATAACAACACAGACAATGCCAGTGATGTTGACAATGAAGAAGCTTCCAATGGCTATTCAGCAAATTCAAAAGATTTTGCACAAAACTTGGAAAGAAGCCATCAGAAGCTAAAGCGTGTCACAGAAGATGAAAATCAAACATTGAATCAACAAGACGATGCACAACAACAGGTTAGTGATCTGCAGAAAAAAGAAGCGAAAGATGAAGTGCAACAAATGCAAGATCGATCAGTTACATATGACAACACGCCTATTACAGACACAATCGATTCATTTGATATTCTTTTCTTTGATTCAATGAAAAATCAGACATTTTTTCGGCAAACACTTTATTCATGCAAAGATGGAGTTATTCGTGCGAACAGTTCCTTTTTAGCTTCTGCTTTTCTTTCATCTCAATCCATTTTCACCACAAATCTTCTTCTTGATTGCTTTTCTTCGATTTTATCAGAAGGCTTTTCCACTGTTTTTATTAAGAACCGCATACATTCACAACAATTTCTAACCACTCCTTTGTCTCCTTTCTCTGTCACATCATCGTATTTCTCTTCTTCATTAAACACAAAATCACTCTCAAGCCCGTCACCTGCCTTTTCATTCTCATCCCAGTCTTCACTTTCACCTTCCATTTCACCTTATGTTCCATCAGACACTTCACTCCTTTTTAATGTCAGCTCTTTATTTTTGCTATTATCGGATTCAATTTGTTCTGTTCATCTTATTCCAATTTTGCAGTCGCTCCAGACACCACTGCATCCACAACTAAGTCCCCAAACAAGCAACCTGCAACAATCAATTCAAATGTCGCCTTTACCAGCTGCTTCGCAATTTATGACCGCGGAAACAGTCGAAAAATTGACTTTTGAAAGTCAGTGCTCCTCACCTTATGGAAGTAACATTTTCGATTTTAACTCCTTTCCCCAGATCTTTCAGGAATCTCTATTGGAAAATTGTGAATTTTGTAATCCTCCAAGAACGCTTCACAATTCGCTTATTGATTTTCAATCAGATGCAAGCA
Organism: Monocercomonoides exilis; assembly: GCF_001643675.1. Classification (NCBI taxonomy): domain Eukaryota; phylum Preaxostyla; order Oxymonadida; family Polymastigidae; genus Monocercomonoides; species Monocercomonoides exilis. The sequence goes on along the minus strand of NW_027150547.1, from coordinate 724,711 downwards.
ATGACAATGCACTGACTCCTAGCAACACTCTAGTTTGCCCAGGAGCAAGCATTTCCTCTCTGACAGCTGTTGCATCCACATTGAAAGTGACCAATTCATCATCTCCAATGATTCAGAATATGAATGAAGAAACTTCAACGAGTATAACTTCAAATAAACCCCTTATGAGCGAAATAACCGAAACCTTTGTTCTTTCAATACAACGACTTGTTCAAACAGCTGAATCAAAGCTTTCATTTTTGAATGCCACGATACAACTTTTTGAAACTACATTAGATGATAAAGATTTTATTTCTGACTTGGAATTTTATCTCTCATTGAAGCATACAGCGCAACCTGAACAATTACCAGCAGATTGTCTTTCATCAGACGAAAGCACATTCCCGTTTTTCTCTGCTCCATTGTCTTCCTCTGAAAATATTGACTGTTCTTTTCGGAATAACATCCCTTCATCTGCTGATGCTGCACAAGTTTCATCACTAACGACCGCATCAACTTTATCCACTGCGCCCACACTTCGAGTGGCAAGCATGTCCTTCTCGGGAATCTATTCCCCTTCTTCATCTTTGAAGCTTCCTCCATCTACTCTTTTTCCTCCTTCAGTCGAATCACCAAACGCGCAATCAAAATGTCCACAAACCGTCAAAACTGCACAAATACCCCCACCACTGTTAAGACCTTGCACATCTTCTTATTCTTTAACGTTTCCTTCTCCTGGATCATTTCGCTTGATCGAACAATTTGCCATGCTTCTTAATGTCGTTCATTCATGGCTTGCTTTTTTTTCTACTTTATTTTCGATTTCTATTCGGCAGCAGCAGCAACAACAAAATGACGAACAAGAGAATTGCTTTTCATACAATTTATACGAATTAATTTTCCAACCTCTACTTTCAACAAAGCAAAAATCTAACAACAGCAGAAATTCTGATCGTTCTTTTATTTCTTCTGAATACAACACTGCGTCAACATCAACATTTTCTTCTTCAAGCAGCACAAATGACAATAAAGACTCATTTTCAGAGATGAAAAAGGAGATAATGTCATTCGTATCATTTATGAAAGCGACTGACTTTGGTCGCATATATTTAATGTCTTCATTCAATAAAGCTGCTGTTCTTTTTTTACATCTTCTTAGCAGTTTAATTTCTCATTTCCCCTTTTCACTTTGCGAATCTCTTGGATATTTTGATTGGATTGTTTCGTTCTCTGCAACTGTTATTACTTCAACACAAGTGAGTACATCTTTTGATATGTGGAATTCTGGAAAACAATCTGCAACTTCATTTAACCAGACAGGATTGACTGAATCGTTGTATTCAGTCCCTTATTCGCAGCTATGTGAATCGTTTCTGACTCAAAAGCTTCATTCGCTCCAACAGCTATCGTCGGCAGCATTTGCCACATCTTCAGCCAATAATGATGCAATTGCAAGTCAAATAGATACAAACACTGATTTATCAAGTGCCGATTTGAAGACACAAACCTATCAATTTTTATCTAGATTTATTCATTTGCATCCTTTTCATTCTCTGACCTTGACATGTCTGACATGTTTATCTCTTGTTCCACCAACCTCATTTCCTTTATCTACGCAAGAATCCTCTTCTTCAATTTCTACGAATGAAACACATAAACAAAAATTACTAACACCTCCAGCATCAGGCAGCACCGAGCAGTTCCATTCGCCTTCAGAACTCTCGTCACCTTCATCTGCGCACTCTCCTTTGCCTCGGAAACCGAAAGTGTTAATTACAAGCTACCGTCATTCTCCCGCCCCTCTAAATATTGATAGCGGAGCATCTTCAGCATTGTCGGATCAAGCAACTAATTTGCGAAATGCGATCTCTCCAAAAATGCAATCTCAGCAATTGAAGAAAGGTATTAACAGTAAGTCAAAGCAACCTCATAATAATGGCACAGATGTTTATACAAACAGACTTTATCAAACGCATCTTATGCAACTTTTTGCTTCTCATCTTTCATTCCAAATTATGAGTGATCAATTGTCATTTAGCAGTTGTGAACGAATTTTATCATGCAAGATCAAAGAAACATTTTGCTCTGAAAAGAAGCATTCATCGAACAATTGCATCTCACCACCACGTTCGGAAATCATTTTTTCTTTAATCAATTTACTAATCTCTATTCCTTCACACTCATCAATCAGTTCGTATTGTGCTCAGCTTATTCCTCTCTTTGCGCCACATTTTCCTTTCGTTTCTCCTCCACAGCTTCATTCTCTTATTTCAACACTCGTCTCTTTTCCCTCTCTTTCTCTGATGACACATTCTCTCCCTTTATCTTTTCTGACAACTAAAAATTCAGATCTTCCGTTTAAAGGTCTGCCGCCTCTACCTATTTCACCACAGTTATTACCTTCCATTGCATTGACGTTGAACATTCGCAGTCGCATATTCAACAAGCACCCTCGTCTTCGGCACTTTTCAAATGAGAGTGTTGCATCTTCAGTAGGATCTATTTACTGTGCGTTTTCCTCATTTGAACGACTGAGCATAGCGGAAGACACTGTTATGAAAAAGAAAAAGAACGATTTAGATGATAAAATGAGAGCAGATGATCAGAGCACAGTTCCTCTTCGCCGGTCAAATTTCGAACAGAAACAGACTCACAAACAGAAGGTCAGCTTAATTGCACTGGCAGAATCAACTTTTTTCACAAGAACGATGGACACGAATACAGAAATGCTCTCTTCTCATTTTTTGGATGCTTCATCATCATCATCTTATCGATTGACTCCAATGTCTGCTTGCAACACACAACCAAATTCATTGCCTTTGGAAACAGTTAATCGTACAACATCCGCAGTTGGCTCTTCGCATTCCTCACACCATCGAAAAACTCAGTGTCCACGTGGAGAGAAAAGGCACATAGGCAACATGAAGTTGCAAGAATCTTTATATGCAATTGTCGATGGACCACAGCAAGCACAGATAACACCAAACAAAGTCAGACTTACACAATCTCAATCGTTAGGACAACAATCAACGCAGCTGAATAATTGTCTGAATTGCGAAATCTCTACACCTTTTTACAGATGTTCTCATTTGTTTGTTCCGAAGGCGCAGCAAAATCCATTTTTGGATGATATTTCATATTCATATAGTAAATCTTTCTCTTCACCGTTTATCTCTTTTTTTTCGTGGATGGATTGGATTCAGCAACACAACCCTCTTTCTTCTTCATCGTACAGTCCATCAACTCTTCTTTCAACTGCCTTTAAAGATAATTCATTTGTTTCATATGGTTCAGCTTGCTTCGAAAGTGACTATCAATCAGCGCTCATCTATCTCATCTGTAACAACTTAGATATTTCTATTCCTCATGTCGTCGCTTCTGGTCCTTGTCCTCTTCTTCTTTCTTCTGTCATTTTTAACGACGACACTTCTCAAATACAATCAGCATCTTCGTCTTTTATGGAGCAAATAGATTCATCACAGACACGATCTGCAATGAGCAGCTTTGATGTGACTTCGCAATCAGCCAGCCAGTCTTCTCAGCCAATAGCTTCAAAGGGATCTCAAGCTTCACAACAAGCAAGAAAGAATCAACAGTCAATTGATCTTGATTCATCGTCTCAATTGCCAATTTTAATATCGTCTCCTGTTCCTCAGCAGCTTTCTCTCCAATCTCTCATTTCTCCGATGCTGCTATCTTCGCTGGATACACTCTCATCTTTTTATTCATTGGAAGCTCTATTCACAAAATCATCACGTGGAATCTTTTGCACCAATAAATTTGCCTTTTTATCGTTCAATTCAGCAATTTCATCAGGTGTGATCCCATTATCTTTGAAGCAACCTCTTAATCACATAAAGTGCACATTGTGCCATCACCAGCAGAATTTTAACGATTTATTTGCTGAAAGCGAAATAGCGATGCCACTTTCTTTTGATTCTTCGTTACTTTTTCATCCACTTTCTTCTGTGAGCAAACAAAAGCATTCATCATTGCAATCTCAATCACAACGCTTCAACTCAAATTCGACTTATGGAAAGCGTTCGTCTTCTCAAATTGATGACATATGCCAAAGTCCCTATAATAGAGCTTCGCAGAACTCTTTTTATTCATATGGCTCACTTTCTGTCTCACCTTCAAACGATTTTTCGTCGGCGATTGCTTCGACCACAAAGAATTCGCAGACTTTAAAGAAAGCTCTTTCAAGAACAGAATCTTTTTCAAGACACAAGCATCAGCATTCGATCCATCGCCGCTTTCAGACGCTGACAACAACAAAAGGAAGAACATCTCTTTTGAATCGTTTCTTCGATGTTTTTACACCCCAACAGTCTGAATGCTATTATTCTGGTCATACAACAGGAGATTGCCTTGTAGATTCCACGTGCTTCATGGTGAAATCATCACGCAACTCAGAAAAGTACAGACACAAATCAGAACTTCAAAGAAAAGCATCATCTTTTCACGAGCGTTCAACTCCAAACAGAACCGAAACACGGCAAAGTCAGTCGGTTTCGCGGACAGTTCTCTCAAAGCACTTTTCTCCCCTTCGGATGTACTCTTCTTTTTTGTCACTTTTGGCATGGTCGCCTCTGTTTTCGCTGATCCAGCCGATTTACGAGACATCTGTCCGTCGCTCCTTTCTCCTTCATTCTCTCCCAGCATTTCTGATCCACGCACCACTTGGCGAGCTGATGGAGCATCGTTCTCTGCTGAAATCAGCCTTATTTTTATTGTCTGATGCCAGAGATCCCGTCGTGTCAGCTGCTGCAAAACTTTTTCCTTTGTTTATTCAACCTCGTTACGCTCCGATTGGCCTGATGTCGCTGAGAGGACGAACTTTTGAAAAAAGGAGTCAATTTGCATTCCCTTTGTCACCAACTAGTGAAAAGAAGCAAGACAATGACTCTGCGCGAAAAAGCCCATCAAAGCAACAGACGAGCAAAATACCTCCTTCTCCATCTTCATTTAAGTCGCCTCAGTCTTCTTCTTCGTCTTCTCCAAGAAGAGAACCGCTTGCACGAAAGAACTCCAATCGACTGTACATGCTTCAGCAGAGATATAAAGAAAGAATGTCACAAACACAATCGCCAACTCAACAATCTCCACAACAGCTGTCACCAAGAAATTCAAACGATAGAACACTTGATTCGAATCGGCCAAAGCCAGCTGCATATTCTCCAGTGACGGAACGGAATGTTTCGGCATCACCGAAATACCATGAGCATTCAGTGTCATTTATGGAAAAAATACGAAGTGACTCATCAATATCATCTCTTTTTATGCCATTTCATGTTGGAATTCGATTTGTGAAGTCTTATCAAGTGTCAAATGGACTTTCAAACGACGAGAAAATGACAGCTTTAACGACTTCTGGTGAAGCTTCAAGTAAATGTTTAAAAAACATAAACAACAAAATTTCTGCGTATTCTTATCAAAATGGATGGGCAATCGTGCCAACCATTAACTTAGACGAGATTGTTGAAGAAGGAGGACAAAATTCGCTACAACAGTCAAAATCATCTGAAAGGAAAAATGAACAGTCAAATTCCGGATCTCGATCAGACACCGATTCGCTTTCTTTCCACTTTAGTCTTTCTCTTTCGCCAGACAAGCGATCTTCCATCCCATCCACAATCTCTGCAACGCCTTTGCCTGCTTGCATTCCGTCATCGTCTTCTTCGACAGTCTCTTCAACACAGCAAGTGACGCTTGCCACAGCTGCTTCAATTCAGTCATCTCTCATACGCCTCTTCAGCTCAGAAGGGCCTGCACTGAATAAGCTTGAAGCATCGCCAGAGAACAGACTGGCAATGAACCGTGCTGTTCGATTGATCAATGAGACAGAAAAACAACAACAGCAACAAATCAAACAACACAGTAGAGAAGAAAGAAGTGAGAGGGGAATTTCTTTCAGAGTCAAAGTGACACGCAAATCAAGTAAAAACGTAGAAGGCAAAGGTGATGACAAAGGAGAGAGCAAAGAAGCAGGCAAGTTTTCCGAATCATACAACAAAAAAATAAGTCTTTCTGATGAATCTGGTGATGAATTCGACGAAGATGCCACAAGCGACGGAGATTCTGATGATTCAGTTGAAATTGTATCAAGTGAAGTGATGGCAAAGCTGCTCAGTCCCAAACATAAACCACTTCGCCCACCGCTTCTTCTATCTCCTCCACCAGTGTCGAAGATGATTGCCTCGGGAAAGCAAAAATCACTATCAGCAATCATGACAAGCACTATTAGGAGCATGATTGATCCGAACGAACAGAACACGACATTGAAGCAGCTGGTCAATGGAGACGAACATGATGAGGATGTGGATGACGACGAAACAGGAACAATTGAAGAAGGCGACGCTGCCGATGGAGAAACCACAAGACTTACTCGTTGCGGTGAAGAAGACAACAGAGAGCTTTGGAACAAAGATAAGTTGTGCTGCTCAATAGACAGGAAAGAAGATCAATTAGCAACAAGTGCTTCAGACTCCGAGAGATCATTAAAACAACGAAAAAGCGCAGAGCCTCTTCAAACTTCACTTTCTAACAAAGATCCATCCAAAGCTTCATCTGACTCAACAACATCTCCTATGTCACAGCTAATGACAAATGCAGGCAACTCACTTAACGCACAACAATCGGTCTTTTCTGTTTCAACACCAAAATTGCCTCGGGCTGTTCTTCCATTCCAAACACCAGAAACAACTTTTGAACTTGATTGGTCTTCGACTTCAGCAATTGGTCCGTTGACACAGCAGCCTCTGATGTCCCAGCTGTTCAATATCAATCCTTCAACATCTTCGCATCCTGTGTCTGCTACAGGAACGCCTCTTCATTTGTCTGAAGGCTTTTCTCCCGTTCAAGATCAGCCAGGAACAACTGCACAGGCCACGTTCCAGCAGAGATTAACATCAACCTCTGCCACTTCTGTCCCGTCTCTTTTTTCTCCTCCTGTGGATGATTCTCAGCTGATAGCGCTTGTTGGGCAGAATGGAATGGAAACGAAAGATATTTCTGAGAGTCAAAGTGTGAAACCTTCGGTGATTTCATTGCAGTCTTCTTCAACTGGCGATGTTCCTTCGATTACTCAGCCAAAGCCATCTCCATTAAAACCAATTAATAATTCAATTTCTTTCGAGCAGTTGACTCAGCAGCAGATTTCTCTTTTATCAACGCTTCCATCATCAGTATTCACTCTTCATTACACACTTGCCCTTATTCTATTCCCTTCAGCGCTTATCAGGAAAGGTGAATCAGCATGGTCAACTGCAGTGATTTTGAAGGCTTTAGAACAAAAAGAAAGTAAAAATCAACAAAGGAAATTGAAAGAACAGCGCAAAAAAGGAAAGAAAGGAGGCTCAGCGCATCGAAAGTCTTCACCATCTCAATTGGTCTTTTCGCCTCCGCTGAAAAAAACATCTTCTTTGGCAATGTTCAAGAGAACAACTTCTTCTTCTGGTGCGGCAGCATCTTCAACTTCATCATCAGCAGCATTAAAGACTTCGAGTTCATCATCTTCTTTACCATCTTCGGAAATCGATGCGCCTGCATTTTCGACACAAAACGATACTTCTTTTCAATTTCACTTGCCAAATTCACCAAAATCACTTTCGTCATCGATCATGTCGAGTCAACGGGAATGGACAGACACAACTGGATGCAGCATTTTAATACGAAGACTTGTTGGGATTTATGAACTTGTGCAAGAAATCAGAACAGAAAATGCAACTTTGCTTGCCAAAGATGAACAATATCCACAATCTCCACATTCAATTGCTTCAATGATAGGCTCTTTGGGGCAGTCAATGATGAACTGGATGCTAAGACAGTTCTTAACCGTTCAGTTGTTTACAAAGTTTGGCAGCACACAGCAGAATATTAATTATTTTCCTCCTCTTCTTAATCGAGTTCCAACATGGCCTGTTCAGATTTTGAACAAAAAGAACAAAAAATCATCAACAAAAACAGAATTATCAAACAAACACCACAGTTTATTTCAGCAAAAGTATCTGCAAACGGTGAAATCTCACACCCAAGAAATCACAAAAACAGCACGCATTCAGACGCAAAATGATCCGTTTGCTGTGTCTTCAACGCCATCTTCTGCTGCATCTTTTGCATCAAATTCAATTGGCCTCTCTTCTTTTCCCTCGCTCACACTCGCAAATTCAACAATGAAAACACCGCTTGTGTATACTCCTGCTTCTCCCTCAGTTCTAGAACGAAACTCAACCAAAACACTGCACGGATTGAATGGAAGAAAACATCCTATTCAACCATTGTCCTCATCACATTCGTTGTCCGAAAAGCTTTCAATGAAAATCGTTGATTTGACTTGTGACTCAAACGACGAAAAACCCGAACAGAGTTACTCTGGTTCTGCATCAACACTTCCAGTTTCACCATCATTAACAACATTAACTCACTCCCCAATCTCTCTTGCAGTGTCACCAAAAACTATGTCCACTCTTCAAGCGCCTCTTTCTCGGCCAACAGCCACAATGCAATTAGCACCAAGCAGTTCATTTTCAATATCATCGTCCAATTTTTCTCCATCTCCTTCTGCTGAAGCTTCTCCGATGCTTCCTTTTCCATCTTCCACAACAACCACAAATAATACCAAACTGCCTTCAGCTATCAATGCAACAACTCAAAGCACACCAAAGAAGCGCACATTGGGGTTAAAATTGGATTCAAAGGGAATTCGAGCAAGTGGCTTGACGAAAAAATTGCATGACACAAAAACGATTGCTTCATCTTTGGCTCATTCTCCTCAAATAGTCACGCAAACATCTTCTTCAACAACAGCATTACTCGCCAACTCTTCTTCATCACATTCAACTTCATTAACGTCACATTCCATGCTGCATGATGTGACTGCATCACCTAGAAAGCGGGCTTTATCACCACTATCACTTGGAACTTCACAAAATGCCTCCTCTTCCACGTACTCGAGTTCGCTTCCAGCTATCTCTCCAGCAGCACTTACAAGAAAGCCTTCAATAAATGAGCTTTACAATGCATTACAAGCGAGCCAAAATAAAGTAACTTCTACCGGGATCGATGTTGGAGATCTTAATTTGACTATGCAGAAGAAGAGAGGCGCAATTGTTGATTCTCGTTTATCAACAAATAACATCAAAGGCGATTCTGCAAAATCCGAGCAAGGACAAGCAACGGTTAAAGTCCAGTATACGAAGCACAAAATGATTTCAAAAGAAAATGGTGATGAAGTAATGGATGCTCAAATGAATGCAATTTCAAGCAACGATGAGATAAAGAGAGGAAAACGAATTGGAATCGAGATCAGCAGTCTGAGTGAGAGTAGTACAGAAACAAGCGGGGAACTATCATATTCTGAAAGCGATGAATACACAGAAGCGACTGCAGATGCAGACTCGACTTCGAGCACAGAGCAGCAAATAGAGGAATTAAACAACAGCTGGGAATGTATGAATGTCCTGATGAGCCCACTGCGCGTTTCTCCTTCAAATTTTTTCACTGAATCAAAAAGTGATGAAGATGACAGCATCATGACCGTTGGCGCTGCAACAAACATTCTTTCAATAATCATTTCGGAGAGATCGAGACATTTAAGAGTGCAAACGGACAGAAACAAGGCACAGAAAGCAATTTCAGTGCTATCCACATGTTTAAAGAGAGATCTGTTTGAGCATTCATCTACCTCAAAATCCCTCTCATCTCTTGTCAGACATCCACTTTATTCGTTTCCTGTTTCGTTTGTCGAATTATTCCTTTTGACTTGTCTGAAGGACAAAGACACAGATGTGCGACGACTTTCAATTGAATCACTGGAAAGTTGGGCAGAAGCAATGGGGCTTGAATCAGTTGAGTTATTACTTAGTCCCATTGAGACTGCTGTTGCTGCATTTGTCGTGAAAACAATGACTGAAGATTCAATAGACACAACACTTGCAACAATCACCACAAAGAACCAAAAATGGGCAGAGTTGATTTATTTGCTTCAGAAGTTAAAGCCTGAATCTTCTGCTTTGAACCAGCTTCAAAAGCAGTTTCGCCAACAGAAAATGCGCTTTCTTTCTGATCCATTTTCCATTTTTATGCACTTCTCATTCAGCAGCGAATCTTCATTGCTTTCTGGTGAATCATCAACATCTTCATTCGGATCTGCTCAAATGCAGAATGAGTCTGAGGAGCTCAAACGTATTAAGCCAACAGAAATTGCACCTTTGTTTTTTTTCAGCTGCTTTTCATCTCCTCAGCCACCACCTCTTCTGTGTACCATTCCTATTCTTTGCTATCACACTACTCCAAAGGATTATTTATCATCATTCTTTCCTTCAGCTCTTGCACAGTTGTTCATTGAGTCTTTGATAGAAACACGAGAAAGACGATTTGCTGAGCGGAAGCAGCACTTCCAGGAACAAGAAAGAAGCGCATTGTGTTTGGCTGTTGGACAAGATGATGCAAATAATTCCTCAAAACAACAGAGAACGGCAACTACTGGCACAAATACATTGCCATCTTCATCAACTTCAGCATCACTGCGAGCTCAATCTGCAAAAGATAATGTAGCAGCTGAACTCACAAAACAGAAGGCAACACCTGCGCATCAAATGTCAAAACTCACTTCCTCGCTTTACACAGATTCTGCAAATCCAGCAACTTATTCGCGCTTTTTACCAGAAAAACAACAGAATCCATTGAATACGCCAACTGTGAATTCTGAAGCAGGGCCTCAAGTATTGACACAATATGTGTTTCCAGATTATCTAATCCTTCTTTCTCAAATACTTTATCCGCATCCATTGTACACTTCCTCTGCCTCTTCGACTCTTCCGCAGTCATCTGCTCAGGCAACACCAAAAGCATCGACATCAACAACAACTGCACCTTCTCCTCTGACAACCACATCTATTTTTGATTCAACATCAGCTGAAACTGTTGGAAATGGATCACGAATGAAGAATGCACAATCATCAGCTCAGACCAATACGAGCTCTGCAACAGCAAGTTCTTCTTCAGCAACGTCTTCAACGTCATCTTCTTCTTCTAGTTCTTCGGCAGCGCAGCAAACTTCAACACCACAGCAGAATATGCTATCTCATATTGAAGCAGATAAGAGACGTACCATCCACATGATTGCATCACGAACATTAATTATTGAGAATCTTGCGCTATTCACATATTCTCTAATGACGCACCCAGATGAAGCTGCAACAAGATTTGCAATATCTTCACCAGCTCGATTTTGTTCGCCATCTCCAACTAACAGGGCACATTCTTTTGTTGAATCACCTCCAACATCACCTACACGCACGCTGAATGTGGTGAAAACACCTTCAAGACCAGAATTTCAGTCTCAAACTCGATTTTCTGATGAACTTCAGATGAATTCGATTCAACCAGAACCTTTATCATCATTGGGAATAGATTTTATTATGACCACTCTCGGAATATCATCATTTTCAAGCTTTTTTGGGCTTGTTCAATACCCTCTTTTGGAGCATGTTATAATGGAGATTGGAAAAGCTAGCAGGGAAGAAATGTTTAATTTTGACATTGATGAAAATTCTGATATTCAGAATAAATCATCAAAAAACACAAAATTGTCGTCTCAGAACTCTTTTTCATTTTCATCATTTTCGTCATCAAAACAATATTCGTCTTCTTCAACATCAAGTTCTTCACCGCCATTTGCCACTCTTATCCGAATTGCTGATATTTGCTTCCAGCAGACAGAGCTAAAACGCACTCAGCCTACTTCTCCTCCTTCCTCTCACATAACCTCATCTCCTTCCTCGCCTTCTGATTCAAGTTCAGCCTCGAGTTCTGGTTCAGCTACCAATGGCATGATGCCTTCAGTTATTTCGTCGACTCCTCGCTTCACATTCTCAGAGAGTCCAAATATGTCTGCTTTTCATCCGTTCCCGCGTCCAATGACCGCAGCTGGACAGGTTGGTTTGTCGTCACCTCGTTCTTTGATGCAATCTCCTTCTGATGTTCTGCAGTTAAGCTCTTCTGCTATCATTGATCTCGATCTGTATCTTATGGCTCCTGTTCTTTCGAATGCTCCGCTGTCTTGTTCTGTTCAGGCATATTCGGCTGCAGTTGCATCTGCCACTCGCACAGGAAAAACACATCCATTTTTGAACCAACAATTCAATACAACAGCTGCTCTTCCACATAATTTAAGGACTTCGTTCTCTGCTGAGTCACAAGTTGCTTCACAGATGCCTGTATCGCCTACGTTTTCTCAAGTGCAAAATCTCAACTGTGCTCAGTTTGAAGTATATCGAGAATTGGCCTTTGTGCAATCAGCACCGTCTGTTCTGGCTAATAACTTCGACCCTTCTTCAGCTTGTCTTGTTTCTCACTATTTGCAAGGCAACTTTCTTCATGTTGTAGCCTTTTTGTCTTCTGTTCTAAGATCTTCTTCACTTGACAAGCAGCTTATTGCATTTGATGCTCTTTGTGCTTTGATACCGCTGATTTATTTGAACAATTCGATGGTCGAACGAAAAAGACCAGATGAAAAAGAATCGATTGAAAAAAATGAGCATTCTGAAACAATTAGGACAAAAACCAATTTGGTTGAAGACGATGAAGACAGCGACAGAATGGACGAAGTAGTGACTTCAAAACCGCAGCACGATTCGAAGCATCTCAATCCTCAAAGTCCGGAAGATTCAGAGACTGATGAAGGAGGAAGAACACGCTCGACAGTTGCTGACGGAAAAACAAGTAAAGCTGATGGAGAGAATAAAAAAAGAGGACAAAAGAAAGTGATTGCAGACAAAACTGAAGCAGAAAATCTAGAAAAGGCATCCGAACATCTTTATGAAGAAGATGATGAAATCATAATTGAGACGAGATCAGGAAGAAAAAGAGTGAAAATTCGAGAAGTGCAAAAAGGACGAGGAGCTGCTAACAGACACAAAGTTGATGAAATGAGCAGCAATGAAACAGGAAGATCGCATTCAACAGACGACGAAGATGTGAAAGAGCACGAAAACGAAGCCGGCAAAGTCAAAGCAGAAGCGGATGAAACAGAAGCAGGCAAAAAGACAAGGGCTTCTTCGAAGCGAGGAGCAGCTGCAACGTTAACGCCAAGCAGAAAAAGAGGAAAAGGAAGACCAGCACGCGGAAGAGGAGGAAGGGCAAGACGCAAGACGAAAGCAGCAGCAACTTCAGCATCATCAGCAGAAGAGCAAGAATCGCTATCTTCACAAGATATGGCATTTAAGATACCTCAAACGACAGAACAGAATGCAGCATTACTTCAACAGACTGAGAGCAAACAGAAAACTGCACTACAAACAGGGATGGGTGGATTGTTAGATACTTCTTCTTCTTTGCTGCCGGATGCCACTATTCCTGTTCCTTCATCTTTATCAGCTGCAATACCAGCAACACTTGCAGCCACGATTACTTCTCCATCTCCACAATTTGCGCCTCCGCAGGCTCTTCCACAAAAAGCAATACCAAAAGTCTCTGTTATCACTGAAGACACAAATACAAAGGCAGTTGCACAGCCTGCAGCAGCTGGAGCTTCTTCTGTCTTTTCTCCTCCCATTAAGAATTTGACTTACAAGAGTGAATCGAATATAAATAATCAAAACATGAACGAAGCGATCCTGCGCCAACTTCAAGAACATCCACAACAAACTCCATTGTTTCCGCCCAGATCAACTGTCTATCCTCCATCGACTTCTGTTTTGCATTCGAAATCGTTGTTTTCTCCAAATGTTCCGTTTCAGCCTGATCGCTCTCTTTCAGGGTTGGAGAACATAACAATTCCATCAATAAGCACATTTGTTGAATCATCGCTGCCTAAACTGCTTGCGACACTTCGTTGGGCATGTACTTCCATTTTTCATCCTTCGTTTTTTGAGTTTTCTTCAAAGCAACACTCAAAAGAACCTAAATCATTTGTTTCAGATAAAAAAGTGCTAAATGCCAGTTCTCAAGGGAATAAGGGGTCTTCATTATCTTATTCATTTTCAGACGAATCATCATCGACCGATCAACAAAAGCTTGAAAGTAACGAACTTTTCCTACGCCATTCACTTTTTCTTTCAGCTTGCCAAACTTACAGAACTTTGATAATTTCTCTCTCTCCTTCCCTTTGTTCGCCATTCATTCCTCAGCTTATTGGAGATATTCTGCCTTTGCTCATTACAATCCTTTCAAACTTGAGAGAAGATCCAGAAACACTTTTCAGTTCAAAAGACGGAGAAGAAACAGAAAGTGAACAACATTCGCTCAGAATTCTTCGGCTTATTCAGAACCAGTTCATCCATTCTCGTCAGGTTCCTTTTCTTTCTTCACAAATAAACGCTCAAAAGCAACGATTAAAAATGGATATTGAGAATCAGGCATATGATGAACCGAAAAAACAGGAGCAAACTTCAGAGATTGCTGCAATACTTTTCAAAAAAAGATGCAAAAGTCTTCTTTCTCTCTTTTCACTACTTGTATCAATGTTTTGGCCTCCCCAAAGATTATGTGATGCGATTTTAGCACAGAAAATCTTAATGAATCCAGAAATCCACGAAACAAGCGCTGTCACAAATTTATCAACTCTTTTGTTAGAATCATCATCCATGCAAAAAATACAAAAAGTGCAATCATCATTGTCAACGCTTCTGTTTATAGATCCTTCTCAATTTAATCTCTTACGCACAGTTTTGAAACCAGATTATGCGCTTGTCACTTTATTTGAAGTACCCTATCTTCCCTTTGTGGACTCACCAATTCAAAAAAATGCTTACCAATCAAACAATGCATTGGATGTTTCACATGACCAAACACTTTCATTCCATGAGCTATTTCTAAAGCAGTTGCCATCGCTGCACATTTTCCATCAATTTGTATTTATTGCCAGAGGACTAACACACGTTTCAGCTTCTGTTAGACTTCTTTCGCTTTCTCAACTTCGACATCTGGTCATTCGTCCAAACCGCTTCTTTTTCTTTCGTGCTCTCCTCCAAATTGCTGAACAAGAAGGCGGAGGTGCTCCAATGAAAATCCCTCCGTCAATTGAAACCATTCTTCAAGCATATCAAAGAGTGAAAAATTCGTTGCCAACTGCATCGCAAGCATCTTCATCAGTAACTTCAGATTCTTTCATTGGATCTCCTTCTTCATCGTCATCTTCTTCTTCGCAGACTCAATTGAGTCAGCTTCCACAGAGTACCAATTATCAAGCTCAGCTAACTGTACTACATGCTGAGTCATGTACATATCTTTTAAGACCCATTTGTGGTTTGCTTCTGCAGCTTTGCGATGATGAAAATAGAGATGTTCGAGAAGCCGCTGCTGAATGTTATGGAGAGTTGGGCGCAATGAATCCAACAGTACTTTCAATATCAAAGCTATGCGCTGAGGAGTTTATTGCAGATGTTATCAGAGGCTCTTTAAGTCTGTATGGTATTGCACTTAATTCTAAAGAGCATACTTGGCTGTCTGAGCTTCCATATTCGTTAGTGAATATTCTTTCCACACCAATATCAGATCCGCAATCGGGCCAGTCATCTTCGAGCAGCTCCACTCCAACTGTAACTGCATCAACTTCAACAACTGCTTTAACTGTTGCTTCTTTGCACGAAAGAAGACATCGAGAAATGAAAATATATCCAATTCCAGATCCTCCACAACCAACTGTGCTAAACAGATCATCTACTAATTCGACTCCGCTTGCTGCCGATGCGAATGCCGATGGGCAGCAAACAAGACATTCGGCAAAAGACAGTTCAAACACTTATGCTCAGAATCAGATCCAGCCTCAAAGGGGAATGGAAAATCCTGTAATTATTGTGAGCAAAGTTAACAATGAACAACAATTACAAAAGAAAATTGAACAAATCGAAGAAAAGGGAGCTATGAGTGAAGCTGTGGCACATTCAATAAGCTCTGTTATGAAATCTTCTTTGTTTTCTACAAATTCCTCAAAGGCACAGAAAGAGATATTTCACAACAGTGCCCTTGCAATTGCTCTTGTGGAACTGCTTGCTCCTCACTACCGCTCATCAACAATGGACGAAGATATAATTGGAATTGCTCTCCAAAATCTTCTGAAGTTTGATATTGCCAATCACAGTATCGTTGAATGCCCATTTTTCAACCCTACAGCTGCAACTTCTGCATATTCCGCAAATCGATTGGCAAGCTCGAAGGATTCGACGGATTCTTCAAACGGAACTCGCCAAAATTCAATGAGTGCTTCATCTTCTTCCAAAGATCAAGCAGTGCAACAGCAAATGAACCAAGCTGGATCCCGCACCAGAGGAGATGTTGCATCATTTTCTCTATCAACCAGAGAAAAGAGCGATTCTGTGTTTCCTGTGTTTGACTTCTTATCAAAGTCAAATCAGGGAATAGTAACACTCTTACGCACATCAAGGTATTGTGCAAGCGAAGAATCAACACAGGCTCTGCCATTGGGAAATGTTCTTGTCTCTTCATTTGCTCCCGAAAAAAACGAGATGTTGTTAGAGAGATCAGGTTCTATTGCTAATGATGATAATACTTCTTCATCCGTTTCGGGATCTTTGCCTTTTGCCAGCAAGAATATGACAATTCGTGATGGAGATGTGACTCTCACAACTTACACTGATGCTCCTTCTAAAAATTCAGAAGCAAATCAGAACAATAATGAAGATGCAAGTTATAAAGGAGTTGGAATTCTTTTGAGTATTCGAAAGCAACAGCACAATCATCGCCAGTGGCTCAATCAGTGGGCATTGAATATTTGCCGCCGTGCACAATTTTTGTTGGCCCCTTATGCAAAGATACCTTCTTCTGCTGAAGCTTCACTGGTGTCTTCGCCAATAGCAAATGGAGTAAATGAAATTCATTTGAACACATCAACAGCTATCTTATCAGACGAGCTTGTGCTTCATTCGCTTCCTGTAAAATTACAATCATCCTTATCAACATCACAAATTAACATCCCTTGTGCGCCATTCTCTCACTTTGTGTTTCAAAATCCTTTCGAACCTTCGCGACCCACTCGGCGCGTTGTTGATGGCAGTCCATGTGGACCACCGCTGTACAAGCCATCCTCATTTGTTTCCTCAACTCCATCGCCATCTTCCAGTTCTTCTTCTCACAGGCAGATACAAGCTCCCACCCTTCAACTACCTCCTCCTTTACCATATGATCAGCCCTGGTTGTTTGGCCCACTGCTTGTAGAAAGGGTGAACATATTCAAAGCTTGCGAATATACTATGGATGTACCTGAACTTGCATCTTTTCTACTTCCTTATATGATTCAAGCGGTGGTTCTGTGTGGAGACGAAAAAGATATGAATGCACTTGTTGATGAAGTGTGTGGAATTCTTAAAATGACTCTGTACAATGAAGACGAAGATCGGATATTGAACTGGATGGCAAAGCAAGGACAAGCATCAGATAGCATGCTGAACCATTGTGCTTATGGAATGCCTCTTTCATCGTCATCGTCATCATCAGTTCTTGCAAAGAACGGTTCACAAACAAGTTTAATTGTATCAACACTTTCATCGTCGTCTGCTTTTTCATTTTCTTCTTCTCAAGTTCGAAAAGTTAGATGCGAAGGAGAGGTGATCGTGTCTGCACAACTGATATTCTCATTGCTTGATCAGTGGACGTCTTGGCTCAGGACGCGGAGTTTGCTTTCTCCAATCAGAACGAGAATGAGACAGTTTTATGAACGAATTCCACTTTTGCTTCTGACAAGAGCAGCAATTGCATGTCATGCCTTTCCAAGAGCTTTGTTTTATTTGGATCAGCATCTTCGCATCATTGGTTACACTCCTCGTTCTGATAAGAACTTGAAGGGCTACTCTAACGAAATATCCACACTTCTTCAGCAGATTTATACAGCGCTTGGAAACGATGATGAGCTGCGGGGTGTAGCTCGCTTGAGAGAGTCTACTTCAATTTTGGATGAAATATCTGACAATTCTGTGAAAGCTCAATGGAGAGAGGCTTCTCGTGGATACGATCAGCTGCTTGCATATGCACGGACAAGTCAATCGCTCTCCCCGCGATATTCTCCTTCAGCATCAGCATCAGTAACATCTTCTTCGACTTCTGATTTAGCGTCTTCGAATCTTCCTGTTTCAGAATCAACTTCATTGATTCCAGTTCGTTCAACGCAAAATGTTTCGAAAATTGAATCTCTTTCTTCACCTTCCGCTTTTTCATCACTTGAACTTAAGCGTCCAAATAGAACTTCATATATAAATGAGAACCATTCTTCGTTTTCTCAGAAATGGCGCTTACATGTTCTCTCAACATTACAACTGGAATATCTAGCAATGCAAAATCTTGTGTACTTTACTGCTCACTGTGGTTTACTAAGATGTTCATTCCAATTGGGACAGTGGGAATCAGTAATGGTTAACAGTCGCAGTGCGATAACTCCTGTTAGCTCTGAACTGAATGGTCAGCTGAAGCAAGTGGAGTCAATGAATGAAACATTGAAGATTGAAGTGAAAGAGAGAAGGAAGAGCTCATCTGAAGTTCAAAGATCATCATCTTCAATCCAACATAGTGAAGTTAGCAAGCAGAATATTTCTGAACAAAATACTTCTTCGAGTGGTGATTCTCAAAATCAAAAGAAAAAAGATACAGAAGCAAATAGGGAGAAGTTTATTGATCTGACAACAGCCTCGCTTCATTTGCTATCTTCAAAGCTGGCTGATCTCAATGCTGAAATTGAGAGCACTGCAATTCAGACAACATGGAGAATGGGGCAATGGGAGCGCATTGAAAGCAGCGATCTATATCATTCACAAGAAGAGAGACTCAAACAAAAAGCTGATAGTGGTTGTCAATCTTCTTCAGTGCCAGATAGCCCTGTGACATCAACCTCAAACATTTCTTTTGAATCTCTTGTTGGACTTAGCATCAGCGCAATGGCCTCAATGAACAATAGTCTATTTAAAGAAATAATGGGACAAGCGCACGATGCTTTGCTTCCTCGAATAACAGCATCTGCTAATGAAACATACTCTCGCGTTTATCCAGATTTGGTTCATCTTCATGCTCTTCATGATATTGATGTTGGCCGTAAATGGATAGACAAACTGTGTTTGTGGATTGAAAAAAGAATT
Organism: Monocercomonoides exilis; assembly: GCF_001643675.1. NCBI lineage: Eukaryota > Preaxostyla > Oxymonadida > Polymastigidae > Monocercomonoides > Monocercomonoides exilis. The sequence goes on along the minus strand of NW_027150547.1, from coordinate 705,647 downwards.
TTGAGTTGCCTGCGCTCGTCGGTTTCTTTTCAAGTTCAAGCTCAACTTTCCCCAAGTTTAAAGCAACCTTCAACTTCCATATCAGCATCTTCTTCTTCTGCTTCAACACTGCTTTCTGAAGAAGACACTGTTTCAATTACAGATTTGCCATTTTCGCCATGGCCCGAATGGACAGAACGCATGAAGGTTATTCACCCATCATATTCTGAGCTGGAGCTGCTTCATTCACTTAGTCGAGCTTGCATGAAGATAGCAAATGAACATATTCATATGTACTTTGATCTGATTAACCAGTGGATTGCACTTGTTAAAAGCGAGGAAGACAGCGAAGAACAGCGTCGCAAAAGAAGGATGCGAGAAATGGAAAAAGAACCAAAGAACAGAGAGTTTGAAGCAAACAAGCCTTCTTTTAAAGAAAGAATCATGACACAAGAAAATGATATGAAAATGGTCGATGATAACAAAGAGAATGGAGATGATGAAGAAGATGACGTTATTATTGTTGGTTCTTCTTCTTCATCTTCAAATCGTAATCCTATCGACATTAGCAAAGCTCAATCAATAACTTATTACACAAAGACTTTTGAGCAGGACACTTTATCTTTGATACGTTTGCTTGGGTCTTCATCGGCTACTTCTGCTTTGCTGAATGTTGAATCAGAAATAATAACACTTCTTTTTACTCATTCTTCTTTGTCTGTTGCTTCCTACGAAGAAACCGCAAGACAAGCACGGAAAGCCGGATGCTTTGATGCTTCGGCTGCCATGCACACTTTTGCATCAGTGGAGATTGAGTCGTTGAAGTCGCTTCAGAATACATTAAATTCTGTGAAAGAAATGAAAACTCGCTCGAGCAATAGCGATCTTACCAAAGTGTTGTCTACGACTTCCTCAGAAGCTGTATCAAATGAAATAGATCAAAGCATGTTTCCATACTTGGCTGCATCATATTATCATCCTTCATCGTCATCTCATCTTGCATGCTTTCCGTTTCCACAGCCTTCCAGCTCAATTCAAATGTCTTCTGTTTCGCCTTCTGTTCAAAAATTAAGTCACAAGGGAAAGCCTCAAGGATCTCTTGATTCTGTGATATCTTCTCTTGAATGGACACTTTTACTTGAAAAATGTAAATTGCTTGTTGCACAGAACAAAGAAGAAGTTGCTGCGACGATGTTGCAAAATGATGTCACAAAAAGAGAAGATTTAACCCAAGCCAATATTTTTTCTGCGCACAAAGTCAAAAAAATGATTGTTCCGATAATTTCGAAAAGAGTTAGCAATCCCAGCTTGCTAAGTTCGATGTATCTTGATGATGCCAAGAGTGCTAGTGTTTTCATTAGAGCATCTCTTTTCGCTGCGAAGTTGTGGGAGAAAACTGGAATGAGACCAGCTGATGATATTAGAAAGTTTCTTGGAAAAGTAATTGAGATGAATCCAAGACTGGAAAAAGGCCATTTTCAATTAGCTCAGTTCTCATTGAAGACTTGGAACGAAATTAACGAAAAGCTGATGCAAATGACAGGTAGATCAGTTTCAAATTTTGGAGAAAGAGAAGGAGAGAGAGGGAAAGCATCAGAAGGAAAAACAAAAAGTGGAAGAGGAGTTGAAAGAGACTCAAGGCGAAGAGACAGAGAAAGAGAAGAAATTGAGGAGTTAGAAAAAGAGAGTCGGCTCCATCTTCTTGAAGTGGTGAAAGAATTATCCATTACTTTAATAAATGGAATAAAATATCAGCGCCATGCAATGTCACTGTTACTGAAACTTATGATGACATATTTTATTCCAGAAATGCAGAAATATATCGAATCAATTCCTGTAATTCATTTTTATGATGTGCTTTCACATTTAATTTCTAATCTCAGTTGTTACGATAAAACTCTTGCCTTTTTTCAAAGTGACATTATTGCAAATGTTCTGTCAGCGTATCCAATTCATGCCTATTGGTACGCTCTCACAATATTCGAGCCTTTCCAGCCAATAATTCCTTCGAGCACACAGCCTCAGCAGCTGCTTCAAGGCCAATCTTCAAGTTCTTCCGCCTTTTCTATGAATGCAGGCACAGGATCTGTAATGTTTACAACAGCAAATGGGAAAATAAGTGCAGCTTTAGCACCGCAGCTCGCAGCGCAAAGCCGCCAAGTTCCGGAAGTGCAAACAATGTCACGAGAAGAAATAAAGAAAGTGATGCAAGAGAGACAAAAAATCATTATTGACAACGTTAGTAGAGTTGTTCATCGAAGTTTTATTCAATCGAAATGTTTAGAGATGCAGCAGCATACAAGCTCATCAACAAATCAGTTTTCTTATTCTGCAATGAAAAATTATTACGGGAGTCAAATGGCAGCAATATCAGCGCCAAATGATATTAATCAGCTTCCGCCTGTTCCTCAGATCCCGCCAATAAAAAAACCTTCGTCGCGTGTTTCGCATTCTGTCCCTTCTTCACGTGACTGCTTCAATCCGCAGGACATTCAACATCCGTGGATTGCTTTTCAGACCGCAAGAAATATTCTGTTACAATTTTCAACTCCAAAAGAATATTTTGAAGGACCAGAAAATCAGAAGAAGCGATTGAGCAGTGTTCCGCTTGCAAAGTTTATGCTTTCTCCAACGTTACGAATACCCCTGGCAATTCCAACTGCCAGAAATCTTTCTATATTGCCAGGTTCTTATGTTTCTGCTCGTCCAGCTTGTTCACAACTTATGCAAACTTCAATTGAACAAGACCAAAAAAGTTTATCAAAAGCACCATCTGATTGTTCAAGTATTGTAACTACTTCTTCATCATCGAGTTCTTCTTTAGCTGCCTCAAATTCATCACAGCGTAATCAGTGGAATATCCTTCGAGGAACATCACTCACACAACAACTCGTAACAATTCACGGATTAGACAAAACAGTGGAATTTCTTCAATCAGCAATGGTTCCTCGAAAGATTGCATTTGTGGGAAGTGATGGAAAAAGTTACATGTTTTTAGTGAAGTCAGGAGATGATATGCGAAAAGATATGAGGCTGATGGAATTCAACTCGCTTGTTAACAACATGCTGGAGAGTGATGAAGTTGCTCGCGCAAGACATGTGCAGATGAAGACTTATTCTGTCATTCCTGTAACTCGTTCATCAGGGATGTTAGAATGGGTTCACGGACTAGCTGCTCTTCGTGCAATTGTAAGTGATCTTTATCCAAAATATACTGGTTATACTATTCATATGTTCTTTGATATCTACAAAAAGAATATCGATTACGACCCGAAAAAACCAGAATCAATAAAGGCTCTTCTTTCTCGAATTGAACAGTTTACACGATTGTGCCAACTAGCATCTCCTGTTCTACATGAGTTCTTTCTCTCAGAGCGTATTGATGTTTATGACTGGATGGAAATGACAGCAAATTTTGTTCGTTCTAATGCAGTGTGGTCCATTGTTGGATATATTATTGGGTTAGGAGACAGACATTTGGATAATATTTCTCTAATTGGCACAACTGGTGAGGTCATGCATGTTGACTTCAGTCTTCTTTTTGATCGAGGAAATCGGTTAAATGTTCCAGAGATAGTGCCTTTCAGACTCACCCAGAACATGGTTGATGTATTTGGTGTTACTGGAGTTGAAGGGTCGTTCTCATGTGTGTGTGCAATTGTGTTGCGTGTGCTAAGGAGAAATGCAGATTGTCTGCTGTCTGTGTGGGAATCGCTCTTCCATGATGCAGTGTATGCTATGCCAACGGAGATTATCACCACAGAACAACAAGTGCGGGTGATTATGGCACAAATGAGGACAAGGCTGATGGGAGGCATGTCAGATGCTCCTCAAAGCGTTGAAGCAAATGTTCATTTTCTCATCAGCGAAGCAACTGCGCTGGAAAAACTATCAAGAATGTATTATGGATGGGCGGCTTGGATTTAAAATTAGAAAGTCTTATAATAATTGTGTATTTAGCATGGTATTATTATCTTTTTTTAAACGGATTTTTGTTGATTTTTATTTTTGAATATAGTTTTAATTTATCTGTTAAATATTACATAACCTTATAAAGATTGTTTGACGTGTATTTATAAAATATGAGTGGTTTGAAGAAATCAAAGAAACGTAAAAAAAAAAAGAAAGATAGTAACAAAATATATGTTAAACATTATGGAAAAATTCTGAAAATGTCCACTTTTCAAATAAAATTTCGTGGAATTCCAAGAAGATTTGAAAACCGTTGAATATAATAAATACAAAGTTATTAAAGCTCTCTCAACAAATTAATTAATTTTTTCTGATGAATGAACGGAAACTCATAAATACAAGAATTAGAACAACCAGAAACAGAACTATCATTCTCTTGCGCTTGGCAGAAACTGGAAGCGGCAAGTCGTCTACTTCAAACGGGGACGATGCTGGTGCTGGGGAGGAAGATGGAGCAATGCTCGGAGAGTTTGGTGATGAAGACGAAGACGCAGACGGTGCATCGTCATCTTTTTTGTGAAGAGCATCATTCGATTGCTGAAGCTTTCTCCTTCTTCTTTCTTGAACTCTGGCAACTTCGTTGTCGAATTCTTTGATAAAATATTTCTTCACAACTGTTCTTCTTGTCTTCAAAGAAGCTGTTGTCAATCCATTCTCTGGCGACCATTCAATTGGGCACAAGACGACACCCGTAATCATTTCGTATCGTTTCATCCTGCCAAGGTGAACAAGTCGAGCAGAGACCATTGTAAATTGGTTGATGAAGAAATCTGATACGCATGGCAACTTTGAGAGTGAGTCTTTCAAATTTTGTGGCACATTCTTTCTGCTTTCAATCGGAGTAGAAGTCCACCACTCTTTCACACCTGGCCAGCTGGATGCGCCTGTTTCTGCAACATTCGATTCGTCGAGAAGCGCATTCCATTTTGGACAGACAAAAGCCACGATGAATTCCATTCCGATTGGAGGAGCGATAGTCCACTCATTTAGATATCGTTTAATTGTGTACGATTTATCATCACCGTACCATGACTGTTCAATCATGCTTTCGAGTTGCTCTACCACAACATACTCTCCATGAGTCATTTTGCACACGTTATTCGTTCTATCAATGATTCTCATCGACTTAAGTGGTAATCCCGGTTCTCTTTCTGTCTCCCCTTCCTTCACTTTTCCATCTTTGCCTTTCTTCAGTGGACCCAAAGTTGTGAAAGGTCCAGGAATCCATTCACCAACATCTCCTGATCTGTAAAATCCATCAGGCATAAACTGTTTATCTGTTGCCTCTTTGTCCTTGTAGTATCCCATAAATACATTTGGTCCTCTGCACTGGATTTCTCCGCGAGGATATGGCTTATCGGTTGTAAGATATCCCATTTCTGGCAAAGACATCAGTCGAACCTCCATGTATTGGAATGGGATGCCAACAGCTCCAAAGTGAGTTTCAGAGAGATGAGGACCTGTAATGCAGCAACTTGTTTCTGTTTGTCCATATCCTTCACCAAATGGTACAGCCAACACGACGTGAAGGAATTCTGCAATTGTTGGATTGAGTGCAGCTGCTCCGCTAACAATAATCCGAACTTGCCCTCCAACAACATCTCTCACATTCTTGAAAATTGCATCGGCCCATGTGTTTTGTTGAATTCTTCGTTCAAACGGTAGTTTTCTTTTCCAGTTGTATGCGGCCCAGAACATAGTACGCTTAAACCAAGGAAGTTTATTGATGTTATTTATCACAGCTTCATACATTTTCGTAAGAGAACGGGGGACTCCTGGAAGTGCAGTTGGTCGAAAGACTTTCAAATCTGAGACAAGTTGAGCCATTTCTCCGTGAAAATAGCCCACGCAACCGCCTTTCTCCAAAAATGAATATTCTATTGTACGATCAAATACGTGCGCCAAAGGTAAATATGAGATAACTCTTCCGTCATCCGTCGTTGGAGCAACTCTTGCTCCCATCATAACGTATCCAGAACACAAATTTTCATTGGATAACATTGAACCCTTAGGCTGTCCGGATGTTCCTGAAGTATAAACAATTGTTAATAGTTCGTCTGATTTTACATCTGCATCCTCGTATGGATGTTCCTCTCCAAATTTACAGACTTCTGAAAACCTATAATCGCATCCTTCAAAGCTTTTATCAAAAGTTGTTTGGTTATCTATTCCAATTATTGTTTTGATTTTTGGAATGGCTCCTTCCTTTGCAAGGGAAAGGACCATTGGCAAATTTTCTGCTTGGACAACAACTGCAATACAATCTGAATGAGTCATCAAGAATCCGTCGATTTCCTTTCCGTATGAATCATAAATTGGCACAGAAACAAATCCTTGTACAGCACATGCCATATCATATATCATCCATTCAACACAGTTTTTAGACAGGATTCCAATATGATCACCTTTTTTAAATCCTAAATGCCTGAGACCACTTCCAAAGTGATTCACTCGTTCTTCGAACTGCTTGTATGTAATATATCGATATTCTCCCCAAGTCCCGTCTTTATTTTTTTCTCTGAATGCAAGAGCATTCTTCGATGAAAAGCTCTTACACCATGTTCTAAAACGATGCTGCATCGTTTCCCCTCTTGGATCAAAGAAGTCTATCTCTCTTCCGAATCCTTCGGTAGTGTATATTTCACCAAATTTTTCAATATTTGTAGAAGAACTATTGGATGAAGATTTTTTGATCATCGTTTATGAGTTTAAGGGTGTAAATCAAAAGATCGAACTATTTTTGAAGAATTAGTAAATGCAATCATTGAATTTGCAATGTTAAACATGATGTGATATAACAAGTGCCTCTTTGATATGTTTTATGACAAATTTTTCTGGATTAATGATTATTGCGAAATGTTGGAAATTTTTGCCTATCTAACTCAAAATGCTTTTATTATCCTGAAATTTGAAGAAGGAAAACATTCTTTTCAGATTTTGCAAAACAATTTTAAAAATTATGCGAGAATTATGATCCAACATTTGAAAAAGCATGAAAGACTTGATGAAAAGTTGATCTAAAGAAACGAATAATGCAGGTTCATTTAAAACAAGAATGTGCGCTTCTACGCTTCCTCTTTTGCACACTTGTTCTTCTTCAAACATACATGCTAAAGAAGACAGCATATCCGCTTATTTGGTCAAAAATTTAAAGGAGCATGGATCATCTTATTCAGAACCTCTTTTGATACCACTTGCAGCAAAAACAAAAGAAACTAGTAAGCGACCGCAATCTTTTTCACCTTCAACTCGTCAAGCTGTTTCATCGGAAATGGATGAACTTCATTCCCAATCAAAAACACGTTTATCTCTTTCTCAATCACCAAAGAAAGATCGTGTATTGACTGTTCATTCGAGCTCCGATTTATCTCATCTTGAAAAAACTCCAACGCGCCTTCGTTCTCTTCAGCCATTACCCAATGCTACTGTGGAACCTCGAATTGTTATGCCAAAATTGCTCCCACCAACTTCAAAAATCAGAACAGCAAAAATAAAGAAAAAATCAGACACATCAAAACAAACGTCAATTTGGAAAACAGTTACGTTAGATTGTGATTCAAATAGTGAATCACTTTCTGATTTGGAATTTGATGAAGACGAAGACGAAGATGATTCATCTTCAGACGAAAACGATAAACAAAGCAAAAATGTGTCGCCGAACTCAACGGATACAGAAGCTAAAAGTTTCATAGCAAAAGAAGATTATTCATTTGATAACTTTGATGCAAAAAGTGATGAAAGGAATCATATTTGCCACAGGCGATCGCGATCAGATTTGGAAAATCGCATGAGTTGTATCCATTCACAGCAAATGCAATATGAACAAGATGTTGAGAAGCTTAAAAAGGACAAGAACGAACTCAAAATGATGCAACAGACTGTTGTCTGCGATTGGATTATTCTTCAGCAAGAGAAAGAATGCATCGTCAAGAAAGTTCGTGAGTTCATTGCTCGAGTGTTAAATTCGGGGAAAACTCTGACTTCTTTTGAAATTGAACCTCTTTACAGTCTTCAGCAGTCAATATTGTCAAACTGGCGTCCAAGCATGCCAATTTCTTCATCTGTTTCTGCGTCACAAGACGTTAGCAATACTCAATCATTGAAAAACGAGGATGCAACTTCTCCTCCTCATTCTCCTCCATTCGCAGCATCCAACGAGCCACAAATCAATAAAGATAGTCCATCGCCACCACAAATCTTTGAAAAAGCACCGATGTTTGACGGGTCAAAAGCTAAGCTGTCAAACAAAGGAGATTTTCTATCATCAAGTCATACTCAATCTCAACCAATAAAATCCCTTTATCAATCGGACTGTTTGTCATCATCTGAAGCTTCATCGGCATCGTTATCTCATTCAGAAACAGATATAGAATACAACTATTCTGCTAATTCAATCACAACTTCGTCATCTGAAAGCACTTCATCTTCAAGGAATACACAAATGTATTCTGTTTCTTCTTCAGAAACCATTTTACCAAATGCGGATGCTTCCTCAGGCTCTGATGTCCTGAAATTTTGCGTAGATGATACACATCCTGTGCCACTCAGCCCGCAGTTTACAACCCGCCTGAAGCAAACAGCCCCGCTGCATGCAGTTCTCAACCGCGGCCGTTCTTCTTCTCCATCGCGAGTACAGGAAGTGCACATGGCGCTCCGTTCTGGCAAGCAGTCAATGGCGATGCTGCTGAGCTCATCAGCAGGGACATTTAGGCGCGCTCCTGTTTCTCCCTTTGAGAAGCTTTCGCAGACTCTTTCGCCTGCTTCTTCTTTTTCTTCTTCTTTTCAGGCAACTTCCACCAAGCGTTTGTCACAGTACGGACCTAATCTTTCTTCAGATACGCGTCAAAATGCATCTCTAAAATCAAATAGGTTATTGACTTCTTTGCTTCCTGTAGTTTTTGAAAGTAGCTCTAACGAATGAGTACTCCTCACTTTTTTGGTGTTTTGTCTGTGTTAATCAATAAAATTTTTTGTGATATTAAGGATATTTTTCGTTGAGCTCAACAGTTCATTCATTATTTTCATGTTTTGACTTCTCATTGTGTATTTTCGTTTATGGTTAAGTCGTTTATATATTTTCTTTTTCTTTAAGTTTTTTGCTTTTTCAAAAATTATATTGCTATTTCAATCAAAAAGATCGAATCCAAAAATGTTCAATAGATTTAATTTAACAAAAAGATAGAATTAAAGAAAGGCAAATATGATGAAATGATTTGATCAAGAAGAGAGAAAGAATGTTTAGAATTGAGGCAATTCACATTTATTCACCATTTGAAATCTCCTGAGCTTGTTGCATTTGTTGTAATCGTTCAACTTCCATTGATAGTTCTTCAACTCGTTTTTTCAATTCTTCATTTTCTGCAACAAGTGCATCAACATCAATTCCGCTTGGAGTGGTTAGGAATCGTCGTACAAATCTGTAGTTAATTTGTAAAAATACGTGAAATGATTATGTTGACAAATTTTGTAATTAAAGCATTAAAAGAAACATAATAAAGAGATATTTTGGAATAAATTTCAAGGCAAAAAAAATCATTCAAAAGCAAACTCTATTGCATTTGCAGGTTTCTCTGGTTCTTCATAAAGAGCAATTAAGACTAAATTGTGTTTTCCAATCAGTATAAAACATTACACCAGAAAAAAGAAAATCAGGAAAATGAAAATCGCACATTTATAAAGTTAGCATTTCATTAAACTGGAAAACCTTTTGTTAAGTTATCAATCACTCCAGATCGTTCAAGATACTTTCTGAATTCTTCTTTTTTACTTAAAATTGATCAAAATTAATTTCAGGTTGCAAATGAAAATGTTATGACTTATGTGCAAAACGAATAAGCATGCCTGTCAGACGAAGACATCGGAAAAAGATTTCAAACGGCAGATGAATTCGAATTAAGTGTAAGATCAATTTTTCAATTTATCAAAAATTTTCTAATACAACGAAAATATTGAAATGAATAATATTTAAAATTATTTTGCTACTATGTTTAAAATTAAGAATTCAAATCAATCAAGGCAAATTTAATTGTTGAGATTGTAAAATTCTTTTACCATCAGACGTTTCCTTGACTTTTCTTAGAATATCTTCAAGAGAAGTTTTTCCTCTTAAAGCCGGAGAAGATTTAATGGCAGTCAAAATAAGTTTTTCGTATGTTGAAGGAAGCAGAGAGATAAGAAATGAAATGGTTGACAAGATGGATTTATGATGGGTAGGAAGAACACCTCCAACAGAAGAAACAAGCGAAAGTACTGACGATGAAGCAGTTGGCTGTCTCATTGAAGATGTAGAAGCTGACTCCTTCGCAGACTCTGCCATCAGCTGCACAAGGGCATCAACAGACGTCTGACTGCAGTTGAATGAATGAAAGCTCTGGGCTGTCTGAGGAGCACGATCCAAAGAGAGGGAAGGAATGTGAGGAAGCAGAGCAGAGCCCAAAAGAGCAACAGACGTCTGCATCGGCCGCGGGGGTGCTGAAAGAGCATGGAGCAAGGCTGAAATGAGGGGGCAGGTCCATTCTTTCCAAAAGGATGAGAGAGGAGACAGCAGCGTCTGAGAGGAGAAAAAGGACGGTTTGTCTTGTGGTGTTGAATGGACGGTCACAAAATCGGGGAATAGCAAAATGTCATCGCCTCCTCTTGCAATGTGATAAGAAGAAAGCGAAGCTCCGCCAGTCGAAGAACTGAAGGACGAATTGTTCGATTGATTTGAAGTGAATGATTTCAAAGGCGCGCTGCAATGTGCATAAAGAGAGATAAACGCGCATATTGCTTCTAAACAGGCTGTTGTTGTGTCTCTCTCTGCAAAGAAAAACAGCGCCGAAGTGAAAAGCAACAGAGAAGGATTGATCAGCGAAGCAGCAAACGGAAAGAAGGCAAAGATGTGCGAAGGGAGAGCTGCATAGGAGCGAGGGGAGGCATACGACGACTCAAACCACTCTTCGCTCTGCACGTGGAGAATCAGTGCCACAATTGCTGTGCACAGACGAAAGAAGAAGCGAGCAACGGATGTGACTGCTTGTGCAGCGGCTGGGGATTTATGCAGTAAATGAGCAGCAGCTGATTGAAGTGACCGATGATAAGCAAGCCACAACTGGCACAGCAGTCGGATGCGGAGAGAGAAAAGGAATGCTGAAGGAGTTATGATGAAGTGTGTATCACTCATTTCTGATGAGAATAATGAAAGCTCGTCTTGTGGAGGTGTGGTCAGCCAGATCTTGGAGGAAGATGAGAAGGGCTTCAAATAAACAAATGAAGAAGCGGCAGAGTCGTCAAGTGGAGAAGGAAGCGGTGACTCAGATGTTGTGGGAGAGCAGAGAAGAGCGAAGTGGGAGAAAGAGTCGACAAAGGAAGAAGACAGATAAAAAGAGGCGTTTGAGCTTGGAGGATGAATGAATGAGCACAGCGACGGGATAAAATTGCAGTCGAAAAGAGGATGTGCAAAAAGAAGCAGAGAAGACGAAAGAGTGTGGCGAAGTGATATCAGAAATGATGATAGCGTCATAAAGAGATTCTCTTGTGCATTTTGTGAAATGGAAAGTGAAGAAGCTGTTTTTGGTGTTTCGATAAGAGATGAAGTGGCATTTGGTGATGTGGGTGAAAGAAAAGGCGCAGATTGAACTGAGTTTATTTCTGAAGTTGATGAATTGGTAACTGGAAGAATTAATTTGGATAGAAGAAAAGTGACGTTGTTTGCAATGAACTGCCATCTTTGCTGGATGCAGAAGAACAAAGGATGAAGAGAAGAAACGCATCCTTGAGCAAAGCGAGTAAGCAAATTTTTAGTATTCAAAGACATTGAAGAAGAAGAAGAATTGTCTGATAAAAATGGTGTTGAAAGAGTGTTTTGTTTCATTTGAGAAATCACATTTGCTTCCCACAGTTGAGTCACAATCTTCATTGTTGATGACAAAGAAGAAGAAAGCGATGGGCTGCGGGCACATTGCAAAACAGCTGTTATGTGAGAGAGTGTGAGAATTATCATTTTCATGAAATACTTCAGCTCTTCTTGAGAAAATACAGAATAAGATGAAAGTGAAGGCAACTGGCCTAAAATAAGATCAGTCAAGCACAAAAATAGCCAGTGCAAAGAAGAAGATAACGGAAGATTATTAGAATTTTGGTTGACAAGCAAAGAATTTGAAGGGAATTCCGTTGAAGTTATTGGTGATTCTGATGTTATCATTTGAAGGTACTGTGAAAATATTTGGTGATGGTGCATTTGTGACGAAATTATAGAGCAGTACACTGCCTTCAGGTCAAACTGAGGCAAAAGTGGTGTTCTTAACTTTTGCATTGTTAGTTCATGTTGAAGTGAAGAATTTGCTCCAGTTTGTTGTTGTTTAACTTGTGAAGAAGCAGAAGACGTTTGTTGGTTTGCAGATCCAGTCATCTTTTTTGCAGCAACAGTCACTTTTTCGAGAATAAGCGAAACACATTTAGCAGCATACAATTGTGATGGAAAGTCAATGGAACAGAAAATTAGCATCAGATGATGAGACAAAGAAAGAAGCCGCTGAAACAAGACGTTTCGCGTGCTATTTGGATCAGATAATGAAGAAAAAACAGAGGAAGATAAAGAAATTCCTTCGACAATCTTCAACAGGGAAGCTGATGCAACACGAGAAATAGATGTGTTTTTGTAAGACGACGAAAAAGTTCCATCAATTCGCAGATGCGAAATGTCCCATTTGTGTATTCTTGCCATCAAGCTTGATTCTTTGCCTTGCTGGTTGATTTGCACAGGGATCAGATTAGTTTCTCCGGTGAATAGTGCGGAGAAATTGACTGGCGGAATGCTGAGAGGCGACAGAAGCTGCTCGGCAGTCATCTCCGAATGTGATGAATGTAACGCGAACATGTTGTCTTCGTCTATTTGTTCAAGACTTTCCTCTTCTTCTTCTTCTTCTTTGGTTTCAAGTTTTTCAAAGTCATCTTTTGTTTGAAACTCCATTTTTGACTTTATCATTTCGTTCTGTAGTTTCAACTCTTTCGAAATGCGCGTGTTAAAAAGCGAAATTATTGCATTTTTGTTGACAGAAAAGCATTCTTCAACACTTTTTTGCTGGAGAACTGCCTCAAACAACTGTCCTGTTCGAAGCGCTCGCTCCTCTAATGATCCAGCCCCTTGGTATATTCCAGGGGCATCTCTGCCTTTCAGCTCACTTTCAGCTTCGGTGCTGTCAAAAGCGAACAGAAAGTGGTGCTGCAGAGCAGAAACAACAAACGAGGAAATCAATGGGAAGCACATTGGCAGCGTCTGCGGAAGAGAAGCCCACTGCCGAAGAGAGCCGATCCAGTCAATTGATACACGCACCATTAGAAAGGGAAGCAAAACAACGGAGTGATTGTTATCTGTGATATCTCCTTGTGAAAATTCTGTTGAAGCATTTGAAGTTGTCGCTTCTAAAGTTGTTGATTGAGGTAACGATGGAGGCGTAACTGTGCAGAGCTGCACGCATTGCTGCAGAAACTGTCCTGTTTGTGTGATGGCATTCGTTATTGGTGCTATTCTTTCTGCAAACCGCTGCATCTTTTGCGATTGAGACTGTAAGTTCTGTGTTTCATTTTGAGATGACTGAGAAATATAAAGTGGAGCATCATCTTCTTCATCGTCTGAGTCGCTGTTACTGTTACTATTCCACCCATCTCCATCTGCTTCCTCATTCTCCGAACACGATGCAAGGATCGCCTGAGGTTCCAGCAGTTCTTCGTTTGCAGCACGCATTGCACTCAAAATTACACACACGGAATCCCATTCAGCGCTGCTGCAGAGGGCATAGCCAACAATTTCTGTGATTATCCTGCTTTTCTCAATTGAAGATAATCTTTTGCTGCTGTTTGTTGCATCCGCTTTCATTCCGTTGTCAATTACTTCGAGCTGTCGAATAGTTTCTGAAAGTGCTTTGTCTTTTAGTGCTCTCAAATTAGACAGAAGAGGTATTCCTGTTTGGAGCAGGGATTCTCCGAGAATAGGCAACACTCCATTTGAAAGCGAATGATGTGCAATTCTGATGGCATTAAGCATAACTGTAAAGCAGCAGTTGCTGGAGAGATTGATGCTACGGACAGGTGATTGCAGCTGCATCTGCGATGTTGAAGAAGGGAAAGAAGAAAGAGAAGAATATGAAGTTCGGATGCGATGAAGTGAAGACGTCATCTGGTTCAATGCAATTGTCACAATGCTTCGGAAAAAAGGCTGGAGCATCGATTCAATTCCTGGTCTTACAAATGACGAAGGTGGAGGAATCGAATCAAAATACGAGCTCACAGAACGAGAAAGCATAGCAGATGGCATGCTCGCTCGAGTAAAAGTCAAAGAAGAAGATGAAGATGATGATGGTGATGAAGACGAAGAAAATGAAGAGCCAACAGGTGCATCATCACAAGAAGGAGATGCTGAAAAGCAGAGCTGTGGTGAGTGACTCACCGACTCCAGGATTTCGAGGCAGTCGTCCAGTGCTGATTGGGGCAGCCCTTCGGCACTCAAAAGACGAGTGGCAAACAGCAGCCAGTCCGAAAACTGAGGCGGCAACTCAAATGAAGGCGGGGTAAATGGAGGTAAAGTAGTGAGTTCGGGTGGAGGTGCTGCTGTGAGCATTGACTGAGAAGAAGCAAGACCAGAGGCAGAGCAAAATCCGCCTCCAAAGTTGTGACTTGTGCGTTGCTGCGATGGGCAAGTTGACTGTGCCCATTGAAGGAGGAGGTGCTCAGCTTCATCGCGGAGTATTTGGTGTCTTTCGCATTCGACCACAGCATCAGTGGCACTGAGCATTGTGCTCGAATGGACAGCAAACACTTCGCTTGTCAATCTGGTGAGCGACTGGAGCTCTTCGTTTATTCTGTTCATCCCGCAAGAGGTTGAAGGTGAGCCCGAAGCTGCTGTGATTGAGGATGTTTGTGTTGATGTCAGTTGTTGAAAGGGAAATTGTGCTGAGGAAGCTTCTGAATCGAAAGATAGCTTCAGAGACCAGACAAAGGCGAAGGCGTCAGAAAGACGAGGAAGAAGAGTCGATAAGAGTGAATTGAATAGAACTTTGCCGCTTGTTAGGGATAATGAAATGGGAGAAGAGTCGGGTGTTGTGAGTGAAGAAAGCGAAAGAGGTGTTATTTTTGAGGGATATGATGATGGCTGCAACAGCGAAGAATTTGAAGTGTTTTTGATAAAAAGCTTTTGCTCGCCTCGAGTGATTGGTTGATGAGACACGAGCTCAGTGAGTGTTATGCAGAGTGGAACAAGATAAGAATGATACAGGTCGATTAGAAGCGGTGAAGACAAAGGATACTGTGTTTGAAGTGAAAGCGTTGATGTGTCTGCAGGAGGATTAAGGAGCGAAACTAGTATTTGAGGAATAGGAAACATGAATAGAGCTTCGATGTAAGTGATATGGACCATCCATTGCTGGCAAAGAGACAAAGAGCAAAGAAGCAGCTCCGATGGAGGGTTTTTTACTGAAGAAAAGCCCGGAGGAGTTGCTGTGGTTGGTAAAGTGTCTGATGTTGTTGGATTGCATTGTTTCACGGCAAGATTGAGAAAAAGATAAACTAATGAGCCGAATTCGTCAATCCCTTCTTTGCCTCTCTTCACCACTTCCATGTCTTTCTTTCGTGCTTTCATTGTTGGATGATATTTCCCTGTATCGAGTTCCAATGATTCATTTGCATTCATCCTCGTTGAAAATAGTTCGTTATCTTTTTCAATAACAGTTCGTTTGGTGATGGAATCTTCTATTTTTTCGATCAACTGATATGTCAGTTTACACAACGTTTGGAGGATGTTCACATTTGCTAATGAAAAGGTTGAATTTTCATCGCCTGAGCCGAATAATCCTTCAATAAATAATGAAAATGTTCGATCAAACGATGTCCAATCTATTCGCATTAATGAAGCTGTTGGTGCAAATTGATATTTTTGATTGCAAATAAATTTTATAAATTGAAGAAATGATGTAGAAAATGAAGATTTTGATGAGATCATATTTATGTTAAATGATTGTAATTTTATATTTTTGATTGAAGAAAATTGAATGTGTTCCAGTGTGCATCCATAAAATGAAGAGAAGCACAACAATATAAATTGGACAGCAAGGAATAGCATCGTTAGCATATCGGAATTATCCGCTTCAATAAGAACGAAAGTTAATGTTTCGGAAAGAAGGTTAATAAGCTCGTTTGGGGGATTAATTAAATGGATAAAAATAAGCTGTTTCAAAAGAAGACAAAAAAGTTGGTTTTTTGCATCACTCGACAATTTATTCCTAAAAAACAAATCAATAAATAAATTTTTTGAAAGAAAAAATAACTAAATAAAACCATGAATGAAGGACAATCATGTTAAGTATTCTTGCAATATATAATTTTATAGGTGCTTCAATCTTTTTGGAATAATTTTTTAATGAAATATTGCGAACAATAAATGAGAAACCTGTTGCTGGGCAATTCCTTCAAAACATATAAGCATTGATCCAGGAGATTGTTGAAATGTTGTAATATATTTTTCATCATCTGGATATAATGTTGGATTTGTTAAAAGATTTTTTATTGATTGTAAAAGCCTCTGGAGTGCGTTTTGTTCATGAGACATTTCACAAAAAAATGATATGGTTATCGAAAAAACGAATTTGTTCTTCATTTTGAATAATCTTCAAACATTATGCTCATTTCATCTTCTTTTTTCAATTTGACTTGAATATTCGAAAAGGAAAAAATGGGCTGCGACACTTTATTTTTTAAGCCTATTAAAATGGTTGCTGCTGCTTTTTCGAGTTCGATTTGCTATGGAAGGGGTGAAAAATCTTTGCCTTTTACATCAGATGAATATAATAGTTCTGCATCATTTTCGAAGAGTTTGTAAAAATTATCAATTTTCGTTGTGTTTTTATTTTAAATTTTTGAGTAGGATCACCAATTTCAAATCGGAAATATATGGCAGTTGTTAGATTGAAATCTTTACATGGTCGTTTATGGGTAAATTTTGAAAATGAAAAGAGAGCTTCGATTAATGATGAACTGAGTTCCGTTTTGCGTGAAATAAATGAAATCTACAGCATAGACGAACCTCTCCCTCTTGAAATTTATAACGCCGTTGAAGACATTGCGATTTATGGCTCTTTGGAACATGGTCAATTGAATATGTTTTATTTTGCCTTTTGCCGATCCGGATTTCTTTCAAGGTTGGAGAGAGAGCTCAAATCTATTTGCGCTACTACTAAAAGTTATGAGCAAGATATCTCTTCGATTAAGTTAGAAAATGAGTTCAATGTTACTGTGATGCTGTGCTATCTGGCTATTATGAAAAAGTGCTTGATTCCATCGTCTGTTGTACAGACAACAATTCCATCACTAATAAAGCATTTATACACAAGTGGTGATCTTCGTGATAAAATAAAGATTGTGGAGCATATTCTTGTTGTATTTAGGAATCTTGCTCAACACTTTGGTTTGAATAAATCATATTTTTTTTTTAATTATAATCTTTTATGAAATTTTTAGAAACGCTAAAAATTCTAAGATCGTTACAAATTGATAGACAGATAATGGATATGATAATTCATTTTGTGGTTGCTTCGGAATCAGAATCGCATTTTGACGCTGAACAAATCGACATTTTTTCTTCAATTTCAACTTCTGCAAAATGCAATCTTTGCTGGATTTTTTACTATTGCGGAGGGTGGAATGAAAATCGCGTAAATGAAGCAGGCACAGTTGAAATATCTCGCATGGTTTCAGATGTACTAGCAACCGTCTTAGAGGAAGGTGAATGGAAGCATACAGATTCAAGCAACACGATGGAAGATATCGTCAATTTAATCTGGACCATTTCTCAATCTTCGAATCATGCATTGATTTTATTGTCTCAATCAACATCCCTTCTTTCTCTATTTTCCTATTACTACTCGCAGGTAGGCAAAACGTGGATTGTTAATGTTGTTGATCAGAAACACAATGATGAACATGAAATAATAAGCACAAAAAAGTTATCAGAATTGATAATTACGTGTTCATGTGTTATGAAACGAATTTTTTGCTCAGGAAACGAATCTGCTGTGAAGGCTCTATTTTCTTCGGAGAATGAAGCACTTAAATGTCATCTTCCTGCAGATGAGGCTGAAATAGTTATGCCAAAGCAGCAGCAACTGGATGTTAAGCCAAGCTGCGAAGAAAATGGAAACATGTTCCATTTACTTGGCAGTCAGTGGATTTTGGATGCGTTTGAAGTCCCATTAACAGAATCACTTGTAAGTGTGATAAAGGAATTGGTAATTCGAATTCAGAAAGAACAAAGTTCAAAAAAGAATGAAGAGAAAGGGAATGAGAAAATTGATGAATGCCGAAATGAGATGAGCAGTAATGAATTTGCGGAAATGAAAGAAGAAGAAGAAGAAGAAGAGAAAAATGAAGACGTTATTGTAAAGAGCGAAATTTCTGAAAAGGACATAGATCAATTAGAGGATGGGGGTGTGGAACATCAAAAAAATTCAACTGAAAATGAAGAGCTTGTTGGAGAAGGGAAGTCATTTTGGACTAATTTGAAGGATGATTTATATGAATCAGCCGAAGAAGACGGGTGGAGCGATATTGTTGATTCTTTGATTCATCACCAGTCAAAACTCATCCAAACATCAACTACACAACATATTCGTCCATTCTTTTCGTAAGTATTTTTAATATTATTATTATTATTATTATTATTATTCAGATTTAATGATTTAATGATTTAATGTTTTGCTTTACAATTTTTATTGGCTAAAATTCTATTTTCAGTTTTATTCATTTCTTTCATGGAATTTGATTTAAGAAATGTTTTTGTAAATATTATGTGTTTTCGCATTTTTCTTTAAGATATTGTTGTATTCAGTCTTTTCGTTGATTATTACGCATTTTGATGCGTATGACCTGAAAGTATTTTTTTTTTCGAATTGGAATTGAATCATGTCTTATATATTTACTATGTAACTTGAAGCGTTACTATGTTGTGTGATTGTTGCGTAATCACTTTTTAAAGAAAAAATTAGTTTTTAAGTGTATTTCACTCGATTTCACATCATTTTGTGTACTCTTTTACTTGTGTTTTTGCTTTTATTTGGTATTAACCATTTTGTCATTGAATATCGTTCGAGGCCTCGTCCTCTTATCTTCATGATCTGAGGAGGATACCAATTTTTGTATGCGCATTTATTCGGCATAATGTTGTTTTCTTATTATAAAAAAAACATTTTTTTTAGTATATTTATTTTGGTTGGTTGATATTTATTATTCATATACATGACTATATCTGTCAACCACAATTTCTGAAATCTAAAGATATTCGTTTTTGATTTTATTTTATTTTATTTTTTTTTTTTTTTTTCAATCATTTACAATTATAGAAAATCACGTAATTGTGTTTTGACTGAATTTTTGGAAGTTATATATCTTTGTTTCCAATTGATCTTCTTTATTAATTTGTTAGCAACAATTCTTATTGATAACAATATCATCAGCCTCTTTGCAATTAGAATCTTTTGATGAATAATTTTTATTATTATTATTATTATTTTAGTTTGTGCATGAAAGGAGTATCAATATCAAGTAAATTTATGTACATGCTAAATTAACTTGAATTTTTATTTTAGATTGCAGAATTTAGCCATTTGCTGATTGTTTATTCATTGTAAAATGTTTTCGTTTTTCATTCAACTTTTTTTTCAACTTTTTTTATGTTTAAGAATTGTCGGGGTAAATACTTATCAAAAGTCAATTCTTGTTTTCATTTCTTTTTTGATAAATAAGAATCAACATTTAAGATTTTTTTAACTTTTGTGAAGTTGTTTTTAATTTATTTTTTTGCTTAAAAAATCTTTCAAATCATTTAATCATTTGTTTATTTAAAGTTTATCAGCATTTTCATTCAAGGGATACACCAAAAAATAATTCAAAAGAAGAATTTTTCATTCAAAATAATTTTTTTCTCAAAATTTCA
Organism: Monocercomonoides exilis; assembly: GCF_001643675.1. Classification (NCBI taxonomy): domain Eukaryota; phylum Preaxostyla; order Oxymonadida; family Polymastigidae; genus Monocercomonoides; species Monocercomonoides exilis. Next base: position 685,738 of record NW_027150547.1, on the reverse strand, counting down.
TTGGTAAGAATTTAAATAAAAAAAAACTTTTTCTTAAAAAAAGAAAAAGATAAAATATTTTTTCTATCACACATAAAGTTGATGTTTGTATTGTTTTGAAAACGTAAAGAATGATGAAAATCTGATTGGTTTTTTTTATTGTCATAGGTTTTTCTTGTGGAAATTTCGGTTTTGAATTATGATTGGATTTAATTTTTATTGACACGGATAAATCATTAAGCCAGAAACCGACATATCTGTCTTTATTTCACATCATTAATTGGACCTTATCTTTTAATTAATGTATTTAACATTTGATTGTGAATTGTTTAGCCAAAGATAAAAACACATTTTCGTTTTCAACGGACAAAAAAAAGTTAAGATTTTTGAAATCATATTATTTCATACAAAATTTTCGATTCATAAATCTATCTTGAATGTTAACAAATGAACAGTGAAAAGAGAAAAAGCTTATTTAAAAATTTTTCATCTTTCATTCATTTTCAATTTTTTTAAATAGACAGTTGTGGTAATTTATGCATTTGATCACATTATCTTTTACAAAAAACTTTCAATCTTTGATAAATCAACACCTCGAAATTAGATATGATTTTAAAAATAATCAAACATTTATCAAAAAAAGTTCAAATTTATCCTTTCAGATACTTAACATATGTAACTTTTCAAAAAGAATAATACAAAAGTTAAATATTTGTTGAATAGTTTCTTTTGTTTTATTTGCTTTTAAAATAAATATTTCATATTTCGGTCAAATTTCTGTTCTCAGCCACCAAATTTCACTGTCACGAAAACATGATCTTGACAATGTTATTATTTCCATTTTCGTGAAGTTTCTTGAGTAGGAACAGAAAATTGATAGAAATATGAAATTTTTATTTTTTTTGAAACTTATTCATAAGAAACTTTTCAAAAAAAAATACATATTAATGCAGGCGTTCGTTCATAATGTTTTTTCTGATCCACTGTTGTGAAACAATAAATTTTCTTTGAACAAACATGAAAGAAAATATTTTTATCATAGAGTTTATTTCTGTCATACAAGCTTTATTCTTTGGATTTCATGTTGTTGTAGATGCTTTCAATGAATATTAACATTAAAGAAGACCCAAAAAGAGAAGGATAATTGATTTGTGGTTGATCGAATGATACCATGTTTCGTTCGATCTTGCTTGTGAGACAGATGAACAATTATTTTATGTTTTATTTTCAACAAAAATTTTTGAATTTGTTTGCTATTCAAAAATCATTTCCTCATTCATGTGTGTAATTCTTTTTGATTTCATTATTTTTCAAACAAAATTAAGAAAAGAAAAATTTGTCGCAAAAGCTTTGAATTCAATCTGATGCTTTGCAAAAACATCAATACACTTTCTATGTGTCAATATTTTTTTGAAAAGTTCCTTTTGTATAATTTTCAAATAAAATAAAAATTTAATAATTCGATCAAATTTCTGTTTCCACAAACGAAACTTCACCAAAATAGCAATAATAACACATCCAATATTTTATCTTCATGACAGTAAAATTTGGTGAGTGGAAACAAAAATTTGATTGAAATATGAAATTTTTATTTTATTTGAAAATTAATCTAAAGGAACTTTTCAAAAAAATTTTGACATATCTTTTTGTCACATCATATTTTTCAATGACAATAATTCGAAAGGAAATATCTAATCTGTGAAATTTCTTATGTCAATGACCGAAGACAAGAGCAATATGCACCCCCCGCCCTCCTCCTCTTCGAAAGAACACAAGATTTCAAAAATTATCACACATGTGGGTGATTCTTTTTGAAAAGTTACAAATGTTTAATTTTCAAATAAATCTTAAATATCATATTTGGCTAAATATTTTGTTAACAAATATCAAACTTCACTTAAATGGAATCTATTTCTTGATAATGCTGTTTCAAACATTCTTGAGGAGATTTGTGAGCTGAAACAGAAATATGAGTAAAATATGATATTTCAGATTTATTTGTAAATCAAACATTTGTGACTTTTCAAAAAGAATCACCCATGTGTGTTTTTCATTATCACTATTTCCCTATCTGCTTTTTGGTATTTTGATTTAACATTATTGTGTTATTCTTTTGGATAAGCTGCAACTGTTCATTTTCAATTTTTACAGAACATTTTTATTTTTTGTTTGAATTCACAACAATCTCTTCAAATCTCTCAATGATTAAAGCATCTTCCCTTTAACAGCGATTTCAAGCTTTTGTTCAATTCATGAAATCGAAAGAAAGGCATAATGTCACTTAATGATATTCACTGAAATCGAAAAAAAACAACATGGTATGTTGACAAATATTAAATCATTGTTTTTAATGCTAATGATTATGTGAGGAAATGTTTTTTCATGAAATCGAAATAATTGGAAAATTCTTTATTTCAAATAATTAATGGGACATGATAAAAAAATCAAAATTAGAAAAAAACACATCAAACTGAGATCCGATTATGCAAAAGATGAAAAAAAATATTTTTTGATTGAGATGTTTATTAAGGAAATGGAGATAGTGATAATTGCTTCAAAATGCATTTTTTGGTTGAAATTCGAATAATGATAAAAAAGAAATGATTTATTTTTTATTTTTTGTCAAACACACACTTCCGCAAACTTTTATTGTACAACACGTGCTTCAGACAACAAATATGGGTGATTATTTTCGAAATCACATTTTTGTTGCAAAATAATCGATTCGAATAATTTTCTTGAACATCAAAAAAAGAACACAAAGAAAGGAAAAGACTTTCAAATGACATAATCATCTTTATTTCGGCTTTAACATTTGTTTTTAATACAGATGAAATAAATTCATCATTCGAATACAAAACCTCCATGAAAATAGAAACAACCTTTGAAAAACAAACATACAAAAAAAAGTTATGATTTCAAAAATAATCACCCAAATAATCAGAATGTGGGTGATTTTTTTTGATATCATAAAAAATTCCGACGTTTGATCAAAAAATATTTTCATAATGGGTGTGGTGGGAAAGAATTTTATATTAGAAATTGCATGAAAATATTGTTAAATATAATAATGTTATTTATTATTATTTGATTTTAATCTGTTTTAAATTGTTTCTATTACAAATTTTGAAAAAAAATTAAACAAATTATTCGAAAATATCAAATCTTCAGAAAACAGAACAAATAATCAGTTTTCTTGTTTCAAAAACATGAATAAAATTATTTCCATAATGCTTAAGACAATTTCTATAGGAAAATATAGCAGTAGTTTCGGTTATTGATGTGTTATTATCAAAATGGAATTATTAATCTGTAGCCATTTATTGAAATCTCTCAATTTTCAAAGCAGTTTTCATTTTTAATGATTCAACAACAAAATTATTATCATATCAGCAAAAGTGAGCAACTTTTTTTTATTTATCAACAAATGTTTCTCAGAAAGAAACACATCAAAAAAATTTATCCAAAAAAGTTATAGAAAAAAATATTAAAAGAAAATGTTTTGACAAAAATATATGCAAATCGGGAAGCGTAACTTCAGACTTATCAAAAGCTCCCTAAACGTTATTACAACTTCCTTACAGGATATCCACACTTCTTCTCCTTCATCTTCCTCAAACTTCCTCTCTCGCTATCCTTCTTCCACTTCCTCCAAGTTGGTGCTGCCTTCTGTTATCTGGACTGCAACATCGTTCAATCCTTTGCTGCGATAGCTGATCTGCCTGTTTGCTAAACTTCTAAATTCACTGATAACTCTACATCAATTGATAAAAAAAATCTTTCTGACTTATCGTTTGAGTCAGAAGTTTGATAGCTTTTGGTGCATTCTGCCGCTTGTGCAGCTTCCAATACAACTGGCCATACCAACAGCGTAACTCATGTTGCAGCTGGAAACTTGTGGATTAGGAAAGATTATTTTTCAGGATGATAATATTCAACTCTGAAAGTTTGATGCTGAACGACTTCAAAATACGTGAGAAATTGCGAGCAGCATGTTTTCATTTCGACAGCGTGAAGGCAGCAGCGTTGTTCAATGAAGAAAATTGATTTCTGAGCATGTGCAGAAGTGGATTTGAGATGGAGCGCAGGTGAATATGGCAGAGGTTTGAAAAGGCGAGGCAAGTCAGGGAATAAGAAACCAAACAAAGTCCAAAGGAGGTGGTGTTGCAGACGAGCTGGCGACAGGGGCTGTCCTGCTAATAAACCGTTCATTATTTTGAAGTGTGCAGCCTCGACTGGGAAAAGGGAGGCACAGTGCCATGACTTGGGTGGTGAAATGTTCTAAGATGCAACTGATGTCATCAAGTAGTTTGTCCTTGTGCATGCGATGTTTGCTGGATGCGATACGAGGAAGAACAAAAAGAAGTTGACACGATGAAGCGTGCTTCAGGCTGTGATGGATATAGGACATTTTTACGGGATCATGATCTGCGCAAGCCTAAGCTTTCTCAATAAACTTTACGGATTTGAGTTGGACGCAACTGATTCGTCTCGCTCCATCTCTTTTGTGAAGTATTTCTGGGCAATCATGGTCAACAAGGCGTTTGTGAAAGGAGACAAGGGCTTTAATTTCCTCGCAAGCAGGCATTCGGCTGAACCATGTTTGGAGATACTTTGTTCCATTTTGCCTGGAGTAGCTGTTGGGCATATTATCATAAATTCTCACGCAATGTATCTGCTCCGGCCAACCATCAGAGGTAGCGAGATGTTTGTCGACTGCACCGAATTCGAAAATACTCTATTCATTTCCCTATCTTTAACCACAGCCGTGCATTGAACGATGCCTTCGTGGATGAGGATGTCTTTATCCAGTGCTCCAGCATCCCTGCACAAATAAATGAGTCCATCTTTTCCCTCGACTTCACCCATCCCTCCCTCGCCACAAACACATCCATCAGCTGCTCCGACTCCTCCCACACCAACACCGACCCCGTACTTGATGTCGACCTCCTCCCCTTCATCACCTTCTTCCGCGCCCACCAGATATTCGTCGAATAATACACCGACTCTTCTTCCTGCCAGTACTGCTCCCCGCTTGCCCCCTGCGCTTTACTCTTCACAGCCGTCCTCCATATCTACCACGCCATCTGCAACGCCTTCTGAATCTTCGCCTCCTCCTTCTTCGATACACCGATCTCCCTTGCTTTCATCCGCGTCGTTAAACCTCGGGAAATCTTGAACTTGTTTTCTTCGCCACAACTATCTCATTGCTATTGTCGCTTTTCTCAACAACTGCATCCTCACCTTCTGCAATTTTTTTTTTCTCTCTTCCTTCGCATCTGCACACTCTTCCCTCTTTTCTGCAGCCGGCAAACATGCCCACCTCAACTCCGCACTCTTTTGTGTTTTCATGAGAAAACTTCTTTATCCATCTTCTATTAAAATTTCGTCCACCTCTCCTGCCCCGCTCTTCGTGCTCTACAGGCTTCTTCATTCTTTCTCTCCCGCACCAACCTCTCCGCCATCAGTGCTTCCTCGCACCTGTTCGTGTTCGACGATGGCTTCAGCTGCTCCATCGTGCATCTCAACACCAATGATCTCGCCGTTGCAGCTGACAGCGTTGTTCTTCTCAATACCCTCTGTAATCTCCCTTCTTTTCTTCTTCTTTTTCTTTTTCTTCTTCTTCTTCTTCTTCTTCTTCTTTATTCTCTGCAAAATCAATTAGAAAGCTTTTTCATCATCAGTGTCTCATTCTTTTGTCACTCCTTCTCCTCCATTTTCCACTCTTGCATATCCTCTTCAACATCAGCCACTTTAACATTCTGCCGTATTAAAGCACACCGCCAGCCGAATCTGTGTTCCAATTTTTTCTTTTGCGCCTTCTCACGATATCTTCAGTGAGAATACGAAAGTGAAAGAGCAGAAGAAAGGATGGAATCTTATGATAGAGAAGAAGCAGCGGAGGCAGTAAAGGATGGAGAAGGAGATAGAGAGAGGAGAAGGAAAAGCAGAAGAGAGGAAGAGGATGAGAAAGAATGAATGGAATTAAAAAAATTTATAATCTTCCTTTTAAGACTTTTTCCTTTTCCCGTAAAACACACACACACACAGACAGACACAGACAGACTGACAGACAGACAGACAAATCTATTGCTTCATCTGCTTCTTCCTCATCCTCTTCTGCTTCCATATATTCTCCTCTGTCTTTATCTTCTCCACCTTTTTCTGCGCTTTTTTCAGGAGCCCAATCCCGTCGTTCATATTCATACACGATCCTTTCTCCAAACCACAATTCACTTCCTTGGCACCAGACGCTCCACCTGCATACACCGTGTTTGCGTATTGTCAACCGAGAAATATAAACAAATCGACATCCCAATCGCCAAATACATCTTTTCTACCATATTCAACAATTGAGTTGTCTTTCTGAGTGATGCTTATCATGAAGGCGAACAAGGGTTCCTTCACAGAAGAGACAAGGGATTCACACACAAAATACACATCCTTTCTGCCTCTTCCTCCAATACTTTCACATCAGCCGGTGAACTTGGTGTAAAAAACATAACGTGTTTCAAGAAAAGGTTTGCGAGCTGAAAGAGTAATTAGGTTATGCTGCGAGATGAATATCACAGAAAGTGCTAAAGATAGAAGCAAACAACGTTGGCGATATTTTCTAAGGAAGGATTTGGATATTGAAAAGATGAAACAAAAGGAAAAGAAGTTACTGATGGAGAAGGAAGTTTGAAAATCATTTCCTTTTAAAGAATGAGGAGAAAAAAAACAAGATAGAGTCAGTTGAAATCATCAATTGAATGATTCCCCAACTTATCTAATTCATTTACTGAAACAATTTGTCCGCACAGCCGGATCGGTGATTTACCAATGCTGTTGAGTTGGGAAAAAAAATAAAAACTCACAATTTTCATTTTTTAACAGTCAAACAAATTTTATTACAAATAACAATCTTTTAAAATCTTTTTCAATAAAGTTTTCAATCAATTTGATCGTTTTGCGAGTTTCATACTTCATTTCATTTTGAAAAAGAATTTTTCAATCCTTTGTTTTTTTTTTTTTGAAATTTGATCAACACATTCATTTGAGCAGAAAATATCAAAAAGGTTTGTTTTTTTATTTTTATTTTATGAATAAAACGAACCAATTTTATGATAAAAAATTTTAATGTCAATGAAAAATCAATTTTTGTTCAGTGATCAAAAAGTTCCACAATATTTATTATTTTTCCGATTTTTGATCTTTTTTTATGATTTCAAAAAAAATCACCCATGTGGTGTTATTTGTGAAATTGACAAAATGCTATATTATACTATTATGCCGAAAGAAATGTTTGTTGTGAAAATTGTTCAAAATCAATGAGATGTCCTGATGAAACAAGAAAGTTTTAAGTGTCGACTTTTCAATAAAAAAAAAGACTCTTCGTGATGAAAGAATAAAAAAATTGAGTCATTAGGAATGAGTCACAGATAATCACATAATAAGAAAATAATAGTTGTTAAATTTCAACATTCAACTTATAAATAAAAATTTATTAGAATGAAAAATGAGAATAATACCATTATTAAATGATTCAATACGTCATTGCTGTTTTTATTATCAATGCCCGTGAGTTGAAGATTTATCTTCGCAATCAGTAGCATAATATATAAAAAACCGCAAGTGAAGCATAAATTCAAATATTTCTTATCTCTTTTAAATTAGAAATGATCACATTTTTATTTATTTAAATTTCACTGTCACATCCTGCTCATTTTGCAATTTGTCCCTGTGACCATGATAGAACTGTATATAGCATGCTATTCTAAAAAGTTTGCTTTGCTAATTCCAATTTCGCATTACGTTTAGCTGCAAATTGTGGAGCTGTTTTTATCAGTAACTCATAATTTTATTCTGTTCGTACATTCCCAAAAAACAGAGTTGAAAGTTGTTCAATAACAAGTTGGAGTGGAACTGGATGATATTTAAGGCTGAATGACTTGTCTGCGTCTGGCCAATTCCTGTTTTCAAGCTGCAAGTGCATCGCAAATTCTGGCGGAGATTCATCTGACTCTCTCACATTTAATTATCCTCCAAGCAACAAACTAGAGAAATTATTGGTTAATGATTGCCAGTTTATCAGAAATAAATTGACTGTCTCTACTAATTATGGAGGTGCTGCAATATTTTTCAGACACATTATCATGGATGAATGGAACAAAATTTATCACTTTCTGTTTCTTTGATGGAAATACAGCTGCAGATGGAAGGGGAAATAATGTGTTCTTCAATGGAAGCAGCATCACCCAATCTCCGTTTGAGAATTGTGGCTCAACAACTCTCTCACAAAGAGTCTGGAATTGCGGAACAGCTGATAATGTCGAATATAATAGCTGGCTCCCTCTCATTACAACATATAAAATCGTATCAAATAATGGAACAAACGTTGATTTGTGTGGACCAACACAACTTAAGCCATGCTCCACAATTGAGTATGCTCTTGAATGCATGACAGATGAACTAGATGCCTCCCTCAGCCTCCTCAGTTCAACATTTATTCCTAATCAGACACTCACCTTCAGCGCCGTTGGCACCATTATCACAGGAAATGGAACAACCGCCACCACCATCGCCTCCAGTGGCATTCCCCAACCACCAAACTCACATTCACAGTCATCACAGTCATCATCATCATTTTCATCATATTCATCATTTTCATCTGCATCTTCTTCACCAGATCCATCTGCCTCGTCTGCCCTCTTCCAACAGACTCAGGGCTCCCTCACAGTCTCTGCCCTCGCCATTGCTCACAACTCCTCAAATCAAATCACCCCCATCCTCTTCCACCTCTCCCAAAACTCCCCTTCCCTCAACCTCAACACAACCACCATCACAGGAACAACCTCCATAACAACAAAAACACCCCTCTTCTTCCTCACTGCTGGCTCCCTCGCTCTCAACCACACAGCAATCACCCGTTTCCCCCTCAACAGCCAAAGCATCTTCCACCTCATCTCCCTCACAAATCCCCTCACCCTCAACTCCCCAACATCACCCACATCACCTCCACAGCCTCACCCGCCAGCTGTGTCCTCTCCTCTGCCACCTCCCCTGCCCTCTCCCTCTCCCTCACCAACTGCACCATCACCAACATCAACTCAGCTCCACAACATCATCAGACTGCCACCAATGGCGGATGCATCTCATTCGCCTCATCTGTCTCTGTTATCACATTTTCTGTTTGAAATCCCTTCTTTGCGGATTTTGTGTGAGCGGAATATAGTTAGTGCTTTAGAAAAAGAGTAGAAAAAATTAACGGAGAATGACAAATGCTCAGAGAAACAGAAGCAAAAACGAAAAGAAAAATAAATCATTTTGAAAAGATGTTGGAGTTATTGATTCGATGAAGAAGAAGTTAATGGGGGAAGAAGAAAATAAAGAAGAAGAAAAAGAAGATGAAGAATGTGGAAAGAGAGATAAAATAAAGTGTAAGAAAGAGAAAAATTACACATTTTTATAATTGGACTATCAAACGAGAGAGAGAGTGCAAAGAATGAAAAGAAAAACCTGAAGGGAAGAAAACAAAGAAATCAAAGAAAATATTTCTATGAATTAGGATCTTCAACAACACAATGTTGTGTCTAAGGTGAAAGCATTTGAAGCACAACAAAAGACGTGAATGAAGCCAATTTGAGAAATAAAATGGTCAAATAAAATCCTTTTTCTTTGGGCCATTTTTGCAAATTCTGTGAAATATTTGCTCGATTAATTTTCCAATGAAAAAGCTGAAGATATCTGTTTATAAATTCAATAAGGACTTCAAAATTTTCGCAAAGATTGATAAGTTAACAACAGGAAAGAAACACAAAAGGAAAACGAAAAACATTAACCATTCAAAGGTCGTGATAAGGAATAAGAACTTCTGCAACATCTAAAATGCTTAACACTTGATTTTGAAGGGACAAACAACAAAACGATCAACATTCGAGAAAGGAATTAATATCTCTCGAAAGTTCTTGAACCTCAAATTTTACTCAAGAATAAGTTAAATCAAAGATATTGCACACAACTGAAAGCAGAATCCGTTGGATCAACGCAATCAATAAGAATTTGTTGATGAAATAACGTTATAACTGATTCACTTTTCAACAGAATGAATTATCATAATTCACTTACAGAATCGAAAACAAAAAGAATTTGTTATGACTTCATCGATTTTTTCCTGTGCAATTTATTGACAAATAATTTTTCCTTTTTGGAAAAAAAGTTATTTTAACCATAATAGAAAATTGTGATTGATCATTGTTGCAGGAAAGAGAAAAACAGGCAGCAATTTCTTTCCAATGCGCGTGGGATTGGCAAAATGCAATGGTATCTGCATATTGATATTTTTGGTGATTGTCCATTCGTCTGTCCAGAAAAGTGTGGTCGCACAAGAAGGAGCAGAAAAAGGAATTTCTATTGATTTCAGAGAAAAAGGCAGAAATCCATTTGAAAGAGGACTCAATGAAATGGAAAACGAAAATAAAAATTTGGTAAATGAAGTTCAACGTTCTGGAAGGCATTTCAAAGACTTGATTTTGAACGGAACGAAAGAACAGCATGTTAAAGAGAAGATTGAAAAAGAAACAGAAAAGGAAACTCGAGAAAGAAGAGAAGAATATATTGATAATAAAGATTTATTGATATCTAATGACAAACAACAAGATGTGAAAAGCATTATAAGATGTCTGATTGGAGCATGGAATTCTTCAGTTGCGATACGCAAACTGCAAGTTGTTGGATCAGAGAAAGGAAAGGGAATTGATGTGGGAAGAAACTCGTTTTTGCATTTCGAGTGTGTGGAGATGATGATGGAATGCGCAGATGAATCACCAATTCTGTGCATCGGAGGAAGAATCCTTCTGGAAAATACAAGCCTGAAAATAGTTGGGGAAGAGAAAATGATGCCTCCAATGCTTCATCCTGAATCATGGAGCAGAAGTGAGAACGAGCTTGGAGAGGCAAAGATTATTGCGTGCAGCTTTGGATCATTCAGCTTGTGGGGATCATCACCGTTTATTGTATCGCCAGCACTTGGGAATGCTGAAGTGATCGGCTCGAGATTTGCGAACATCACAGTTTGGAGCCAGTGGAGGTTCGTGGATGGAGGACAATACAATTGCAAAACAAGGCTTGAATGCGTGGAATTTATGCGAGTGGAGGATGTGCTGGATGGGGCTATTGTTCCTCCACTGAGCATGCCATCATCATCTGTTGTCTCGCGAAACTGCACCTATCAAGGCAACATCAGACATCCGAACAAATACGATATTTTCAATGGGAGCGAAGGAAGAAGAGAACTTGATGCATCGGCTTCATTTGAGGACGACACATTCGAAGGCTGCAGAACTGATACCGGATCAGGAGGGGCTTTAAGTGTTAAATCTTCTTTCATGTTGCTGAGTGTGACGAGATGCAATTTCACAGGATGTTATGCATATACAGGAGGAGGTGCCATCGATGCAACAACTTCAAAAGGAGCAATGCTCATTGAAATATTTTTCCTGAATAATACATCAGAGACTCAAGGAGGAAGCTTGAATATGGCTGGGAATAACGGATGCACAATAACTCAAAAATGTCTGTTCAAAAACAATAGGGTGAACGAACAAGGAAGAGGAAGTGCTTTCTGCTTAAGCGTTTATCCCATTGATTCTCCAACAAGCTGTCTTGGATCTGACGATGGAAATGGAGGGCAAGCTCAGGTTATTGATTGCCAATTTGTGAAATGCTTAAATAAAGGAAATTACGGGGCTGTTATGAGTTGGTCATACTCCAGCATTTTTGCAATGAGAAGCTGCCAATTTATCAAATGTTCGGCTGTTAAAGAAGGAGGTGCAATTCGCCACCATTTTGTTAAATGCCCAGGAGATCAAACGAATTTGAAAGCATTTTTCTTTTTGTTTTTCCACGAATGTTCTTGCACAAATGGTGAGAATCCATTGGGGCATGATGTTTATCTTACTCAAACAAGTTCAAATGTGAATATCACATCAACACCTTTCAAAGAGAGTTATACAACAAACACTAACGAAAAACGGCTCTTTCATACGGGCACAGGTAAATATGAAAAAGATTGGCTTCCAACAACGAAAAAGTTGTTCACCTCTTGCTTTGTTTCAACAAGTGGGAATGACGGGGATGAGCTGTGTGGGTTATCTGACGAATCGGGATGCAGAACAATTTCCCATTCACTGGGGAAGTGCATGACTCAATTTGAGTCGAGGATATTTTTGGGGAAAGGAACACATATATCAGAGGCGGGAGAAATAAGTGCTGGAATTCGAGAGCTGAGTGTGTGTGGGGAGGGTGTAGAAGAGACTGTTGTGAGCACAAGCAGCATGATGAATGGAGACAGTATGTTTAGTGTGACAAGCGGAAGAGTTTTTGTGAGCTTGTTCACAATCGAGCACTCACACGCAAAGCACGAGATGAAACTGTTTGTTGTGAGGGGAAGTGGAAGTGTGGAATTGAAGAGGATGCGGATGCGGCCATCAAACGGACATTCATCTCTGAATGCATTTGGTGCATCACTGATCATGTCTGGAGCAGGAGAGGGGAAAGTGGGAATGGAGCAGGTTGAGATTGGAAACTTTGTGCTGGAAGATGCGCCAATTGTTGGTGTTGAAGGGAAATGGAAAGTGACAATATCATTCACCACTTTCAGGAATATTGTGAGGTTGAGGGGAGATGGGAGTGTGATATCGAAGAATGTGGCAGAAGGTGAAGTGCTGCAGATGAACAATGTGACGATGCAGGGATGCCGATGTGAGAGCGGGGATGGAGGAGGAATAGTAGTGAGGATGGAATCAGGAGCATGTGTTCGTGTGGGGAATGAGAGCGAAGTTTTGTTTGGTGGGTGTGAGGCGAGAGAAGGGCAGAGCAGTGGAGGAGGGTGTGGAGGAGGGATGATGATTGAAGTGAAGGAAGGAGGATATGATTTTGTGATTGAAAGAGCATCGTTCGCAGGGTGTGTGGCAACAAAAGCAGGGAGCAAGCTGTTCGTGAGAGGGCCTCGATTGGCAGAGGTGGCGAAGAGAGAGCGGCTGAAGTTTGCAATTGATGAAAGCAATCTGAGTGAGGTGTGCGGTTTTGAGAATGGGGATGAAGCGAATGTGATTCCACTTGTGGTGTATCTGCGGAGCAAGCCAAGCGAATATCATGTTGGAGGACTGAACAAGAGAGACTGGGAGATGTGTGGATTTGGAGATGTGCAGTGTGCAAGTGTGGATTATGCGATCAGGAAGCATGGGACTGGGGCAGGGATAACAGTTGTGGCGAACAGCGGGGCTGTTGTGAAAGGTGAGGTTGAACTTATGAATGGAGTTGTTGTGGTGAAAGGACAGGCATCTCCACCTCGAGTGGTGATAGAGAGCAGAGAGAGTGGGAGAGCAGAGGGAGTGATCACAACAGCTGGAGCAACAACATCGATTGTGAATCTGGTGATATCGCTTCCAGCAAGTGTGGGTGAAGGAAGAAGCGTGATTGCGTGCCGGAGTGGGAGTGTGGAGGTGAGACAGTGCAATTTCGAGGGAGGGGAAGGGGAGAGGATCGAATATGTGGTTATGCAATGTATCGGAGGCAAGTTGAGTGTGCGACAGGTGGCTGTGAGTGGGCTGAGCTTTGGGGGGAGCTGCATGGTCTGTGTGAGCAATAATGGAGAAGGATTGATTTCCCAGACAAACATTAGTGGAGGAACAGTGGAATGTGAAAATGGATTGGTATATTATGCATCCAGTGGGAAGCTTGTTGTTGAGCAGACGAAATTTGAGGGGATCAGATGCTCGTTGAGTGGGATTGTGGTTGGACGAGGAGGGAGCAATCTGGAGATAGAGAAGTGCACTTTCAGCAGGATTGAGAGCACAGCAGGGAATGGGAGTGGAGTGCGGTGCGTGATTGGAGATGGGGAGAGTGTGGTGATTGGGAACAGCAGCTTTTCTGGTTGTTGTGTGAAGAAAGGATGTGGAGGGGGAGTGTGTATGGAGATAGAAGCAGGAGGATATTTTCGAATGGGGAGGAGCGAGGAAGAAACATTGGTTGAAAAGTGCAGGAGCAGTTTGAGAGAAGGAGTTGGAGGTTGTGGAGGAGGGATGTTTTTGAAAATGGAGGGAGGCAGTGAATCAAAAGGATGGGATTATGAGGTGTGTGGAGTGGCGTTTGGGACAGGTGTGGGAAAGAATGAAGCAGTGAGAGGAGGAGACAATGTTTTTGTGGAAGCTGAAGATCTGAGTGAAGCAGTGAGTGGAAGAAAGTTTGTGGGAGTGATTGCAACAGATAAAGGGAGGGTGAGAGAAGCGATGGGGTTTGAAGGTGGTGATGAGAGTTTTCTGATTCCGCTGATGTTTTTCATGATTGAAGTGGAAGGCATCGCAGAGTATGTTGGAGGAGTGAATGAGCGAGACTTTTCAGGGTGTGGGTTTGAAGGATATGGATGTGCGACTATTGGGAAGCTTGTTGGATTGAGGTTTGCGAACAGTGAGAAGAAGATAATTGTGAATGAAGGGTTCAGCTGGAGCGAGAAGGTGGAGATGAGCGGACAGAAGTGGGAGCTGAAGGGTGTGGAGAGAGGAACAAATGTGAATGTGGTGTGGGGAGAGGCGGGAGTTGGGAATGGGATGATTCACACAACAACAGGAACACAGATGGCAAACTGCACATTTGGGGTGTTGGTGAAGAGTGAAGCAGTGGGTAGTTTGATTGAGTGTATTGGAGGTGATTTGGAGATGATGTGGTGTGTGATGAGGCTGTCTGGCGAAGAGGGATTTGATGGTGTGAGTGGTGGGCTGTTGAAAGTTGAGGGAGGCGGAGTGATATTGGATGAGTTTGTGGTTGAGGGAAGCGGGGAAATAGGGTTTATGGGAGTGCCAATTGATATTGGAGGAGGTGGGAAGATGAAGGTGAACAACAGTGTTTTTGGCTGTGCTTGGCACAGAGGAGGAGATGGAGGGTGCATTGGAGTAGAGAGTGGACCTGGTCAATTGCGAGATGTCCATGTGGAGAATTGCACGATCAAAGGAAAGTGCAGAGGTGGGAATGGGCTTCGAGGAGGAGGGATGATTGTGAATCAGGGTGAGGGAGCAGAAGTAGTGATAGAGGGGACAAAGTTTGAAGGATGTGAAGTGCCTGAGGGAGAAGGAGAAGGAGAAGGAGGAGAAGGAAGGGGATTGGGAGGAGGGGTATTTTTATTGTGTTCAGATGGTGTGAGTGGGTTTGAATTGAAAGGGCTGGAGTTTGAGGTGTGCAAAGCGTGGAAGGGGAAGAATGTGTTTGTGGAAGGGAAGGATTTGAGTGTTATTGTGAGTGGAGGCTCAATGAATTTTGAGAGAGGTGGGATGGAGATGGGGGATCTGATGGGATATGAGCGTTGCTCAACCGGTGATACTTTTGGAATTCCACTTGTTGCATATCTTGATAAGTTTGGAGGCACGGCATATGTTGGGGGAGAATCAGACTGGGGATATGATCATTCAGGTTGTGGGATGGCATATGCACCGTGTCGAACAATTAAGCAGGCGCTGAAAGTGCGTTTTGGAGGAGTGGTTGGAAGTGGAGAAGTGGTGGCGATGGAATCATTTGAGCTGAAAGATCATGTAGTGCTTGAGTTGCAGGGAGTGAAGTTGAAGGGTGTTATTGAGGGTGGAGAGACAAGTGTTCATGTGCGTAATGATGGAACAGGGGAGGGAGAAGGGCTGTTGGAAACGAGAGTGAATGTATTTGTGAAAAACATATCGTTTGCTGTTCCCAACGAGTTTTCGGCAGCCAGATGGGAGTGTCTGTTTGCGTGCAAGGGAGAGGAGCTGAAGCTGGAGAACTGCCAGGTGGAGCAAGTTAATGGGCAGTTGAAAATGAAGTATTCATTGATAAAAGCGAGTGGAGGAAAGGTGGTTGTGAATGGGTTGAAGATGAAGAATATGAACACAGGGGAATTTGAGTTGTTTGAGCTGTGTGGAGGTGAAGGAGTGTTTGAAGGATTGGAGATAGAGAATGTTGTTTGTGGAGCAGAAAGTGGGCTGATTGGTGTGAGGGAGGGATCTGCACTGAGGGTGGAAAACAGTACAGTGAAGGGAACAACAATGGATGATGGAAGTGTTGTTGCGTTTGAAGAAAGGGCGAGTGTTTTTGCGAAGAACATCAGCGTGGAGGGAAAGACACGGAAGAGCGGGAATGGAGGTGTGTTTGCAGGGAGAGTGGGAGAAGGGCAGAAAGTGGAGGTGAAGGAGAGCACATTTGTACAGGATGTGTGCATGGGGAATCCGTCTTGTGGAGGATGTGCATTTGTGAGTGTTGCAGGGAAAGGGGAGTTTGTGTTTGATTCGAACAGAGTGGAGAGGTGTGCAGTGGTGGGAACAGCAGGATATGGAGGAGGAGTGTTTGCGGAGCTGGAGGACAGGGAGGCGAAGTACTCGCTTCGAGAGGATGTGTTTGAGGGGAATGCTGCAGCAAAGGGACTGGATGTGTTTGTTGTGTGTGGGGAGCCAGAGGTGATGCTGCGGGAGGATCTGTGGATGGGGACAGTGGATGAGGAGAGCACGCCAGAGGTG
Source organism: Monocercomonoides exilis (assembly GCF_001643675.1). Lineage (NCBI taxonomy): Eukaryota > Preaxostyla > Oxymonadida > Polymastigidae > Monocercomonoides > Monocercomonoides exilis. Next base: position 669,245 of record NW_027150547.1, on the reverse strand, counting down.
AATGTGTGGGTGGTTGACTCTGTGACAGGCACAGTGATCGACTTGTCAGTGAAAAAGTATCTGTTCCCTGTGGAAGGGGCGATTGTGTATGTGGAGGCAGGGAGGAGCACAGCAGCAGACTCGTGTGGAAGCGAGATCTCGCCCTGTGACAGGTTCATCGATGGGTTTATGAACATGGGAGAGGAGAAGACGACGATCCAGATGAACAACGGAAACTGGATGGATTATGTGATTGATCGGAAGGGGAAATCGCTGGCAGTGCGGGGGAAAAGTGCTGGATGCAGCTTGGAGGTCAGAGAACATGGGTGCTTCAGGCAGAGCATTGGAGACTCGCAGACAACACTGACGCTCAGCCGCCTGAATTTCAGACTGCCGGAGGTGGCATCGGAGGAAGTGGATGGGCTGATCAGTGTGAGTGTTGGTATGGTGATTGTGATGAACTGTGCGTTTGGAGCAGGTTCAGGAACAGATGCTGGGGAAGAGGAAGCAGGAGCAGATGTGAGGTGGGAGACATGGATGAGAATAGTGAGGGAAACCGGAGGAGAGGTCCGGATGAATCAAGTGGCAGTGGAAGGTGTGAGTTTTGGAGTGGATGGAGGCTTTGTGAAGATGGAGGGAGGAATGCTCATCATGAACAACACGAACATATCGAATGTGGGAGGAACTGGGAAGGGGCTGATTGAAGGGAGCGGAGAAGCTGAGTTTGGGATGCACAAGGGATGTGTGGAGGAAGTGGATGCGACGGACGGGGGAGTGGTGTGGATGGAGAATGTGAGAAGCGTGGAGATTACGGAAGGTAGCACATTCAATGGATGTCAATCTGCTCATGGGGATGGAGGAGGAGTGCACTGCGAAGTGAGTGAAGGAAGCAGCTTGTGCATCACGGATGGAGCGTTGGAGAGTTGTTGTGTGAATGGTGAAAGTGGAAGAGGTGGAGGAATATATTTGAATGTTGCAAGCACAAGAATGGGAGATATGAATTTTGATGGGCTTGAGTTTGCAGAGAACGCAGGAGCATGTGGAAGAGATGTGTTTGTGGAGTGTGAGGATCTGAACAAGACAGTGACTCGATCTCGATTCCGGTTTGCAGTGAAGAACGGAGAAGGGGAGGTGATTGTTGATATGAAAGGAGTGGATCGGGTGCGATTTGTTGAAGAGGCGGTGGAACTTGTGGTGTTTCTTGTTGAGCATAAGTGGGGAGAAGTGCATGTGAGGGAAGGCGGATGTGACATGATAGGATGTGGGAGTGAGAAAATGCCATGTGAAACATTTTGGAGAGGGGTGAAGAACGCAGATCGTGAAACAGTTGAGGGAGCTAAGATCTTGGTGAAAGGGAAGATGAGGGTTGCAGATTGGTTTGATGTGTCAGGGATAAGAACGGTGTGCAATGGGGCAGGAACAGGAGCAGTCACAAGGTGTGTGATGGAGATTGGGGAGGAGATCAGTGGAGGAGATGGGAAGTGTGTGTTTGAGAACAGTGAGAGAGCAGGGTTTGAAGGAGTTGAGTTTGTGCTTCCGGAGATGCTTGCAAGTGGGCAGGAAGTGGTGCTGCTTTCGGAGACAGAAGATGGGGCATTGAGCATGACGGATTGCATATTCCAGTTTGAGAGTGGAAGTGTGATGAGATATGGAGTGATGAAGACTTCAGGCGGAAAGGTGGAGCTCGTTGGATGCTCGATAGAAAAGGCAACATTCAGTGAGAGTGCTTTTGAGTTCAGATCGAATGTGATGATTGAAGGTTGTGCAATGAAGAAGGTGAAAGCACCAGAAGAGAAAGAGGGTGGAGGGATGAAAATGATTGTGAAGGGTGAGCAGACTCTTATGCTGAAGAACACAACAGCAGAAGAATGCGAGTGCTCAGTTGCATTTGGGAGAGGAGGATTTTTGTTTGTGGATTGCTCAGGGTCGCTGATTGTTCACCCGTTTAAGCTGAAGGAGGTTTCGTTCAAATTAAACAGTGCAAAAGTGGGAGAGCACATGTTTGTTTTGGCAAGAGATCTGAACAAAACTGTGACAACAACTTCGTTTGGGTTTGACTATCAGGGGATGAAAGAGAACGGGAACGGATTTGTTGGGAGCGATGAAAGCAGGAACGAGACAGATCTCCTGCGATATGTTGTGGGATTCAAGAGCCGGAAGATACATGTGAGCTCAGAAGGACAGGATGTGATGCGGTGTGGAAATGTGGACGATCCGTGTGAGACGCTGTGGAAGGGGATGGAGCAAGTGGAGAGGACAGAGGAGATGAAAGAGATTGTGGTGGAAGGGGAGGCGAGAGTGGAGGATGACTGGACAATGAAGAACATGGTTGTGAGTGGTGTGGGAGGAGAAGGAGAGGAGGAGGATGTGAAGGATGAGCTTGTATTCAGTGGAAAAGGAGGGGAGAGTGTGTTGAGTGAAGATCCATTCATCGCATACGCTGGGACGCTGTGTGTTCGGAGGATGAAGATGGTGGTTGGGGGTTCAGGTGGAGTGGAGAAGAAAGGGGTTTTGAGTGGATCAGGAACACTGCTGGAAATGGAAAGATGTGTGGTTGGAGGAGCAGGATCTGGCGGGGAGTTGTGTGGATCTGTTGTTGTTGTGAAAGCAGGGGTATTGGTGGTGGTGGATGTGAGATTTGAGCGAATGAAGGTGAAGGGCTGTGTGATGATGGTGTTTGAAGGAGTGAGCTGCAACCTGAGGGAGGTGCGGATGAGCTCGCAGGAGTATCACGAGGGATGTGCAATCAGTGTTGTGAGCAGCAGTATAAATGATATCGGTAGATTGGAAAATGCAGGAGGGATGAGTGGAACGAGTGTGACAGTGAATGGATCGACATTTGTGATGGCGGAGCGGGAGGATGATGGACCGTGTGTTGTGGAGAGTGTGTGTGGAGGGAGTGTGAAGGTGGTGGTGAATGAGAGCACATTCGAGTCATGCAAGGCAGGAGAGAGCAAGAAAGGTGGAGTGGTGGAGTTCCGGCTGAATGAGGGAGGAGAGTTCCGCATGAAGGGAGGGAAGATTGTGCAAAGCAGCTGCTCGATAACGCAAGGGCGGGGAGGCGGAGTGTATTTGGGGACAGAGCTTGGAGGAGATCTGAACTTTGTGTTTGAGAAGGTGTCGTTGAGTGGGAACAATGCGTTTGTGGGGCGGGACATCTTTGTTGAGTGTGCGAACATCAGCCGGCAGATCAACGAGAGCCAGTTTAAGATGGATCTGCGGCAGGAGGTGTATATCCAAGGGAATGCAATCTATGGGGTGGACAAGCGGAGCGAGACGCCAGTGAACCTGATGGATCTGATCACAGTGTATCAGGCAGCGACGATTGTGGTGTCGAGTGTGCTTGGAAAAGGCGGCAGGAACTGGCGGAAGTGCGGGACAGTGGAGCAGCCGTGTCTGACATTGGGATATGGACTGGATCATGTGGTGGCAGAGTTCAACTCGATGCTGGCAGTGGATGGGGAGAGCGAGGTGGAGATGGAGATAGATATTTTGAGCATGGTGGTGAGGTCGAAGAGCTGGGAGATGGCGAGTGTGAAGATTGGGTCGGGCATATCCTACACCAGGGAATATATGATTGGTGTGGGAGGGAGCACTGCTGTGGAGCTGGTGGAGTTCAAGATGCCGCGAGTCTTCCCCACATCACACGCAAGTCTATTCTGGATGGAGGAAGGAAATGTGATGTTTGATCGTGTGAGATTTAGTTCATTGGAAGGAGATGGACACAAGGCATCAGTTCCTATTCTCATGAAGTGTGCAAGTGGGAAGCTGGAGATGAGGGGGTGTGAAATGGAGGATGTGTGTGGTGAGTGCTTGCTGAGGTGTGGAGGAGCTGTGACTGTGAGACAGCTGAGGATAGGGAATGTTGAGTGCCAAGGAGGAGGGATAGTGGTGAGAGAAGGGAGTATGGTGATTGACGAGTTGAAGGCAGATAGGATGAGGACGGAGAAGGGGTCAGTGGTGGAGGCGGAGGAAGCAGCAGGCGGAGATGGAGCGAGCAGTGTGCAAGTGAGTCGAGCTGTGTTTGTGAACATCTCGAGTGCTGGAGAGAATGCAGCAGCAGTGACTAGTCAATGCGAGAGAGCAAAGTTGGAGCTGTCTAACTGTTCATTTGAGATGTGCCAGAGCTTAGGAGCAAAGGGAGGAGTGATAGGAGTATGGAAGAGCAGGGATGTTGTGCTGGATGGGTGCAGAATTGATGGGAGCGAGACAGAAAGCACTTTGAAGGTGAATGCAGATGCAGCTGAAGAGATATGCAGGTGGAATGGGTCTGTTGCAGACATATCTGAGAGTGAAGGGAAAGTGAGAGACACAACGATATGGAATGCACATGATGGAGCACTATCTGTTTCTGGTGGGGAAGTGACAATCGAGAAAGGAGAATTTTTGAACAACAATCCATCGATAACAAAATATCCTTCTGTGAGAAGGAACATTGTTTGCTCTGGTTCAGGCACACTGGATGTGAAAAGTTTGAAAGGGGGAGATGGATTGGAAAGAAATACATCACTTTGGATTCTGAATGATGGATGTGTGATGAGGGGGATTGGATCAGAGCGAGAATCGGTGTTGTTCATCCCCATTCTTCGATCAGTTGAAACAGAGGAGAATGAAGGAACATTGAATATTGTGTTCAGAGGCACTCTTCTTCTGCCATGCAACCTGTCATTCATGATTGTGAAACAGGTTGGAGAAGAGAAAGAGATTGTGAAGTATTCATTTCTGGAGGAAGGGTATGTATCAGAGACTGAAGTGAAAGGGATTGCGGAGAAAGAGCTGGTCAGAAGTTGTGGAGAAGATACAGAAGTGAGCGTGTGCATTCTTTTTGGGGATGCAAAAAATCCATCATCAACAGATTCTTTCATTCTGAAGAACAAAAGTGAACCAAAAACAAATGGAGATGAAAGGATTTCTGAAGGAGGAAAGGAAGGAAAATCTTCATGGTTGTTGATAGTGATTGTGCTTTCTGCGATATTATTGGTTGTTCTTATCTCACTTGTGATGTTTGTTGTTCGATGGAGAAAGGTGAAGAATGAAGCAGAAGATCTGAGAGAGATTGTGAACGATAACATCAGAAAGGATCCGAAGGCATTTGAGATGGTGACGATGGAGATGTCGCCAGAGGAGCAGTGGAGGAGAGCAGAAAGAGAGGCAGAGAAGAAGAATGAAGAGAGAATGAAGAAGAGAATATATGAGAAAAGCCTGGGACACTCGGAGTCGTCAGAGCATTTGTTGAGTGAGAGCGGGTCAACTGAATACATCCTTGGAAAGGATTCGGACAAAATCCCAGAATGGGCGCTGGAGAAGGTTGAAGAAAAAGAGGAGGAAGAGATAAGGAAGAGAACGCCATCACCATCCATCTCATCCACCTCAACAACAGACACTTCAGACACAGAATCCACATTTGTTCGATCGGAGAGTCTGTGCCCAACCACTTCATCAATGTCGAATCTGGTGGATGCAATGGCATGTTCATCACCACACGAAAAGCTGATTGTGGACTTGAGGGATTCGTTGTTCATGCTACTGCATGGAAAGAATAAGACAAAGGAAATGGCTATTGGCACTTTTCAGGAGAGGGAGCAAACAGCTGCTCAGATCCTGTTCTGGGTGGCCAATCTCGCACTCCACTCATTTGATGAAATGGAAAATCCACTTCAATCGCTTTCAAATTTGAGTCCCCATATTGTGTTATTCTCAGAGCACATGGTCATCTGCATTGTGATACACTCTGATTTCCTTTCATCTGATGATTCAGACTCGTCTTCCATCTCTTCATCGACTGTTGTGACATCAACAAGCGATGACGATGATGATGATAGTGACTCTTTGCCTTCTTCGGCTTTTGAGGATGAGGATGATTATTACAAAAAAGAGTGTCTGAGGTGGAAGGCGCCTGAGCTGCTGATGAACAAGAAGATGGGTGCGACGAAGGAATCAGTTGTGTTTTCAATTGGGATGATGCTGTGGGAGTGCTTGACACTTCAGATCCCGTTTGGAGATTATGAGGGAGAGGTGGCGGGGCAGAAGATTGTGAATGGAGAAAGGCAGGGTTGTAAAGCCATCGAAGGAAGTTCACTCTGTGTGTTGATTGGAAGGTGCGAAAAACAGTCAGTAGAGGAGAGACCATCACTGAACGAGCTAAAGCGGGAGTTTATCCAACGCTTTCCAGCTGGAGCTGTGATGCTCACCATTTCTGATGCAATAGGGCTTAATACTGGCTATGATGGGGATCGCAGAATCAATGAAAGTGGCAGGTCGGGAAGCGAATCGTGTTCAACAACAAGCATCCATTTTATCACTGATTCTCTTTGAGTCAGTTGCTTGTTAATATACACAAAAAAGGATCAAAAGGAACCAAATACTGGTGAGTTTTGAAAAATGATAAAGAGTGAATATTTTATTCATTTTTTGTTTTCTTTGTGTTGTAATTGGATATGTGCAACTTTCAAAAAACAGAAAGAACACTCCTTTGCAAAGGAGGTGCCACTCAAACAAGTTATCAAGGAACTTTTTTCTTCTCAAATTTTTTGTTTATTCATCAACAATGAAAAGACAAATCTATATTTTAAATGAAATTACATAACTCATTATTAAGAATTTTTTGTTTGCAAAAGATTATTTGATTTAAAAGGAAAAGGAAAAAGAAAAAATAAGAAAAGAAAAGAAAAGAAAAGAAATAATTCTTTCGCTCACTAAATTTTTTCTTTAAAGATTGCAGGAACATCTCAAAACTATCATCGTCCTCAAAAAATTCACCGAATATTTTTTTGTTTGATTTATTAAACCAAATTTTCAATAATTACAATAAAATTTTAATACAAATTTTAACTTTAATTAAAATTTTCAATAAAATTGTTTCTTTTTAAAAATACATTTTTTAAAAAATCATTTTTGAAAATTAATTTTAACTACATTATTAAATATGCTTAAAAAGAATGGTAGTTGAATAAATGTTATAAAATAAAAATTTTATTTACTTAGCAGCACACTTTTCCTTGATGGCGGCTTGAGCAGCAGCAATACGAGCAACAGGAACACGGAATGGAGAGCATGAAACATAGTTCAAGCCAACACGGTGGCAGAATTCAACAGATGAAGGCTCACCTCCATGTTCACCGCAGATACCGCATTTCAGGTTGGGCTTTGTTGTTCTTCCTTTTGAAACAGACATCTTGATCAATTCACCAACACCATTTTGATCAAGAACCTGGAATGGATCTTTTTCGTAGATTCCTTTCTCCAAGTACAATGGGATGAATTTTCCTGCATCATCACGAGAATATCCAAGAGTCGTCTGAGTAAGATCGTTTGTTCCGAATGAGAAGAAGTCAGCATATTGAGCGATGTCATCAGCACAGATGCATGCACGTGGCAATTCCATCATCACACCAACAGTGTATGGAACACGTTCAATGGTGAGTTTGTGTTCTTCAAGAACCTTGTTTGCAACACCAACAGACAATTCACGCAGCATTTTCATTTCTTCCATATGTGCAAGAACTGGAATCATGATTTCAACACCTTTGAAGTTGAAGTCAGCTCTTGATTCAACAACTTCGCAAGCAGCTTCCATGATGGCACGAACCTGCATGCGGCTGATTTCTGGGTAGACAACGCCGAGACGGCATCCACGGAACCCAAGCATTGGATTAGTTTCGTGCATGTTTGTACACAAAACTTTAATTTTCTCAACTGAGACACCCATTTCTTTTGACATCTCTTCCATTTCTGCTGGTGTTTGCGGCAAGAATTCATGCAGCGGTGGGTCAAGAAGACGAATGTTCACTGGAAGTCCTTCGTTGACTGTGAACAAATCTTTGAAGTCTCCCTTCTGGAGAGGAAGAAGCTTGGCCAAAGCGACCTCACGTCCTTGAACATTTTCTGACAAGATCATTTCACGAACAGCACGGATTCTTGTTCCCTGGAAGAACATGTGTTCAGTTCTTGCCAGACCAATACCTTCAGCACCAAATTCACGAGCTTTCTTTGCATCTCTTTCAGTCTCAGCATTTGTTCTAACACCAAGTCTCTTGAATTCGTTAGCCCAGTTGAGGATTGTTTCGAAGTTTCCTGAAACTTCAGCATCCTTAACTTGGACTTTTCCAGCATAAACTTGACCGGTTGATCCATCAAGTGTGAAGTAATCTGAAGGTCCGAATTTCTTGGATCCAACTGAAATTGTCTTTGTAGCTGCATCAATATGGAGGTCGCCGCATCCGCAGACGCAGCATTTTCCCATACCACGAGCAACAACAGCAGCATGGCTATAAATGAAAAATGAAAAAAAAAACGATATAAAATAAAATATTGAGGTTTTTGAAAATAACAAAAAACTGAAAAAAAAATAAAAGGATGTCTCAGTCCCTGTTGAGCTTGAAAAAACATTCCACATGATTTATTTCAGTAAGGAACGTTTTAGGTTTGCATCTTGTAACACCCATGTTTTCAAAAATATTCTTTTCTTTCTTTTTCTCAATAATACTATATTCTTATATTATCACAAATATCAAACCTTGTCATTCCACCACGAGCAGTGACAATACCCTTGGCCAAGTTCATTCCTTCAATATCATCTGGGCATGTTTCCTCACGGCACAACAGGACGTCTTTCTCGCCTGCTGAAACGCGTTCTTTCACTTCTTCAGCTGTGAATGCCAATTTTCCAATGGCAGCACCAGGTGAAGCTGGAAGACCCTTTGCCAACACTTCGAATTTCTTCTTATCCTCAGCATCAAGCTGTGGGAAAAGAAGTTGTGTGACGCTGTTTGGTTCAATGCGCATGATGGCATCTTCCTTTGTGATCAATCCTTCCTTCACCATTTCGACTGCAATGCGGACAGCTGCAGCAGCAGTACGTTTTCCAGATCTGCATTGAAGCATGAACAATTTTCCTTCCTCGACTGTGAATTCCAAATCTTGCATATCCTTGAAGTGTTCCTCGAGTTTGTGGAACACATCCATGAGTTGCTTGTATGTATCTGGAAGTTCTTTCTCCATGACGCTGATTGAATGAGGAGTACGAATACCAGCAACGACATCTTCTCCCTGAGCGTTAAGAAGATATTCACCATATGCAACATTTTCACCAGTTGATGGGTTGCGAGTGAATCCAACACCAGTTCCGGAAGTCTCTCCTGTGTTTCCGAAGACCATCATCTGAACATTCACAGCTGTTCCAATAAGTCCACGGATATCGTTCAATTTACGATATGCAATTGCACGTGGGTTCATCCATGATGAGAACACAGCATCAATGGCCATACGCAATTGTTTCTTTGGATCAGTTGGGAATTCACCTCTTTCCTTTTGAATGAGAGCGCGGTATGCAACAATGACTTCATCGAGTTCTTCAGTGGTAAGTTCTGTGTCGAGCTTTTTCCCGTGCTTGTTTTTGATTGTGTTCAGTTCTTTTTCGAATTTGTCGTGTTCTATTTCCATGACAACATTTCCGAACATTTGCATGAAACGACGATAAGAATCAGCAGCAAAACGAGGATTGTTTGTTTTCTTTGCGAGTCCGGCGCGAGTGTCATCGTTAAGTCCAAGATTGAGGACTGTGTCCATCATACCGGGCATGGAAACAGCTGCACCTGAACGAACAGACACAAGAAGAGGGTTCTCAGGATCACCGAATTTCTTTCCTGATGATTTCTCCAACTTGATCAAGTGCTCGTCAATCTGCTTAACAACATCTTCTGGAAGATCCTTTCCATATTTGCATGTTTCAGTTGTAATTGTGAAACCATATGGCACAGGCAATCCAATCTTGCTCATTACTGCAAGACCATATCCTTTTCCTCCAAGAATCTCTTTGGAAGGCTAAATAGTTAGAATTTCGATAAATCAAAATTTTTGACAGAACGAAGTTGCATTTAAAATGAAAGCAATGTTTATCATAAAAAAGATAACAATCATTAATTATAAAGAATAATCCATAAGACAAACATTAGGATGCTCATCAAACATAAAGACATAGCGTGTCATCTTTTCTAGATCTTTTTCAGACGAATCCGGGTAACCAAGGGAAATCTATGATCAAAACTAACCTATTATTTAGATCTGATTAACTTAAATAAAGTTATTGTATTGAATATAGCATAATTTATATTCAATAAAGAATTTGGTTAGCAAACTGCATTTAAAAAATAATTGGAATTATTTTTGAAGATTGTATTATTTTCGTCAAGGAACTTTCAAATTTGTTTGTTTTTTAAAATCGTATGACAAGTTGGCAGGATGAATCAACTTCGCATCACTCCGTTACAGTATCACAAGGGCAAATGAATCCTATAAAACCATTAGGATCTTCACGCGAATTATTATCAAATTTAGAAAAGAAAACATTATTGAATTTAACTTCAAAGATGCTGCCTTTTCCAAAATTATCTTTCCAAAAAAAACCAAAAAAATTCATTGCATTACAAATAATTGAGGACGATGATGGAGAAGTTACATATTACAATTATCGACACGACAAGGGGAATGACCACACGATTGATGTTGCACCAAAATATCCGATTGAGGATATTTTTATTCCACGAAAGAAGAATGAATATATTTTTAAGATACCAAGTTTGGTGTCGTCTTTTAGGATTCCGTCTAAATATATATCTCAAGCACTTGACGTGTGGGATGGACTGATCGCTGTTTCCCATGCGCTAAATTATTCTATCTTTCCTTTCAGCGTAATAGAAGAAGCACTTATGGACTACACATGTAATATAAGTTTTTGCGAAGCAGTTTCATCAATTTTACGTGTATTAATTGAAGAGATGGACGAGCTAAAACTACATCCTGGACATCAGAAATGTGTATCACCAACATTTTGGGCATTTCCATTGGGAATATTTTTGCTTCAATATGACGAAGTTTTTGAAACGTCTAATGATTTCCCCATAAAGCGAGTGGCAATGATTTTGCAGGGCATCAAGCAGAGCGTTGTGTATCAATCAACACATTCCATTGATGTTGCCTACGATTCGCCAGAGGACAAGCAACATGACAAAACGCCCATAGTTGTTGAATCAAGCGGAGATGAAGAATCTCAAGAAAAGGAAGCAGAAAGGGGAGAATTTGTAGTAAGTGTGATGACTTCATCTCAAGATCAAGTGAAGTTGGAAGATCAATGCAAAGTTGAAGGGGAAGGAGAACAAGAGGTTTCGAGAATAAGAGGAGGAAAAGGAGGAAAGAGAAGGGGCAAATCAAACTTTACAAACAAAAAGAAGAAGTATAAGCCAAATGAAACAAGAAGAAAGAGAAAGAAATGGTCTGATAACTATGAAGATCCAGATGATGAAGATGAAGACGACTTTGGAGAAGAAGAAGAGGAGGAGGAGGAGGAGGGAGAAGATGGTGAACAAGATGATGATGAAGAGGAGGAGGAAGAGGAAGAAATAGATCAAAATGAAGAAGTAAAACAACATAAAAATGATGATTTGAGAAAATCAACAAACGAAAAATACAAAATAGCAAAAGAAACAACAAAAGCACTTCCAAGTCAAAAGAAAAAGCGACTGTCACTGGAAGATGAAGAAGGAGATGAAAATGAAGAAAGCAAAGAAGAAAAAGAGGAAGAAGAAAAAGAAGAGCAAATTGAAGTTGATGAAGCTGGCTCAGAGGAAGCAGAAGCAGAAGCAGAAGCAGAAGCAGAAGCAGAAGCAGAAGAGGAAGAAGAAGAAGCAGATGACGACAAAGAATACGAGCTTTCAGGGGAAGATGCAGAAGACGACGAAGACGATGTGGAGGAAGAGGATGAAGATGATCCCATTGAGATGGACGAAAGCAGCGATGATTACTCGTCTTATGGCAGAAAGCGGTCGAGCAGACAGCAAAGTCTGTCGTACAAGCAGAAAATAGCAGCCAAAAAGAAGAAGTACGAAGAGCTGTATCCGCAGCGCAAAAGTCACCGCCTGCAGGTGCTGGAGCAAAAAAAGAGAGAAGAGGAGAAGAAGAAAGAGGAAGAGAACAAGAAGAAAAGAGCAGAGGAGAACTTGGCGAGGCTGCTGACACACGCAACGATAGAAACGCGGTCGAAGTTCAGAGAACTGGCTGAGGTGGCTGAAAAGATGGATTTGAAGGAGTTGGCAGCAGAGCGGTACAAAACAAGGGGAAGAGAACGAGGCAAGCGGAGGATGTTGGATTATTCATCAGAGGAAAGTGGAAATGAAGAAGAAGATGATGATGAAAAAGGAAGGGAATCAGCATCAGATGAGGTGGAGAATGTGTCAGATGGCTCATCTGCCCGGTCAGATGAGCTGGATTCTCTATCAGACATAACCTCATACGGCACACGGAGGAATCAGACCAGGCAAAGAGACAATAGAAATCACAGAACGAATCAAAGAGAAAGAGGATACAATGAATATGAAAGATATCACACAAGACGCAATGACAATGGTGGCAGCAGTAGCAGCAATAGCAGAAGCGACAGAAGGGCTCCTATTCATTCGAAGGAGAAGATTATGAAGATGATGCTGGATGTGGCGTCGGCAGCGAACGAGACGGGGTATTCAACACGTTCACAGGAGAAGAGGGAGATGGACGCACTTTCTGAGGTGCTGTCGCTTTATTCGTCTGCTTCTGGTTCTTCTTCTCGTTTGGACTCAGCGCTGTCTTCGCAAAGAAAGAGAAATGGCAGCCAGAGATCGAATGTGGCTGAGAGGACTAAAAGAGGGAGTCAGAGAGAAGAAGAGAATAGGAACACGAACATGAGGAAGAAAAGACGTGCATTAAGAACTTCTGAGTCAGAAGATGAAGAAGAAGAGGAAGAGGAAGAGGATGAAGAGGAGGAGGGTGATGAAGGGAAAGGCGAAGGAACTAAACGTAAAACAAGGAGAGATGAAGAAGAGAGCGCTGAGAGTGTGAATGAAGAAGATGAGGAGGAGGGAGAAGATGACGACGAAGAAGGCGAAGATGAAGACGACGAAAACAACACTTCAGAAAGCGACGGATACCATCGCTCTCATTCATCTCGCCGGTTCTCCAAGTATTCTCGAAGCAAGCAGAATCAACAGCATCAGCAGTCTTCATCGCATCCTCTTGTCCCTCTGGAGCCGCTCAACATGAACGAAGACATCTGCTTCATCTGCAAGAAGGAGGGCAAGCTCATCTGCTGCGATGGAACATGTCTGCATTCCTATCACATCGTCTGCCTGGGCATCTCCTCTGTGCCAAATGCAGAGAAGTGGTTCTGTCCGGAGTGTGCTGCCACGCAGGAGCTGATGAAGGAGAGGAAGATGCGCGGCGAGCTTGACTCGTCAACAGGGAAGTGGAGAGAAACTGCGACTCTGGTGTTTGCAGATAATGAGAAATCTTCTGCTTCTCCTTCTGCTTCTTTCTCTTCCTCTTCTTCTTCTTCACCTTTCTCTCCTTCTCCTTCTGCTTCTTCTTCTTCTTCTTCACCTGAGGCTTCGCCTTTCCTCTCACCCACACCGCCTAATTCTCCACTTGCTCTTCTTTCTTCTGATCAGACGAAAATATGGAAGCCATTTGTGAATTCTCCATTGTCCTCAACTGGCAATCCATCTTCAACAGCTCCCAATCAAACTACTCTGTTTCCTTCTTCTTCTTCTTCTTCTTCTTCTTCTTCTTCTTCTTCTTCTTCTTCTTCTTCTTCTTCTTCTTCAAATTCTTCTGCTTCTTCAAATTCTTCTGCTTCTTCAAATTCTTCTGCTTCTTCATCACATCACTCCCTCAACTCCCAACCGAATCTCAAATCTGCCCAGTCACCTTCCCAGCTGTTTGTGAAGCAGCTGTCTCCTTCTCTTCCTTCATCGCCTTCTCTTCCTCTTCCTCTTTCGCCTTCTCCTTCTCCTTCTCCGTATCCTCTTCTCTCTTCCACTCCAACCCCTTTCTTCTCTTCTATGAATTCTCTTTCGTCCACTTCTCCTGCTAGCAATAGTCCATCTTCTTTGACTGTGAAAGCACTGCCTTCATCTCAGAACACATCTCAGGCTGTTGGCTCTTCATCATCAATACAACTAAAACCTAATCAGACAGCTTCTTCCACTTCTCCTTCTTCTCATTCAATTTCTCCTTCTTCTTCTTCCCCCTCCTCTTCCTCCTCTATTATTTCTCCTTCTTCTTCCATCATCAGTCTCCCTTATCCACCTTCCCCCGACACACCCGCCATTGTCCCTCTCTTTCCGCACGCTGGCTACTTCCGCCTCAGCTGCACCGACCGCCTTTCTCTGCTCCAGTTTCTTCTTCGCCTGGCGCTTTCGTCTGGCCGCGTGTGCAGCGAGTTCGCGGAGATATTCGAAGTGGCAGAGCAGAAAAAAAGGATATCTGAAGAGAAGTTTGGAGAGCTGAAAGGGAAAGTGAGCGATGCGGAGGCGGCAAAGCGGGCTGCGGAGAGGCAGGTGAAAGAGATCGAGACGGAGATGAAGAAAGACGGGTGCCCTGTGGACAAAGAGGAGAAGCAGCAGGTGCTGATGCATGGGGAGAAAATGTCGATATTGGCGCAGGCACAGGCTAATGCCAAGGCGAATGAGAAGACGAATGAGAAGCCAAAGGCGAAGGGGAAGACGAAAGGGAATGGGAATGAGAACAAAGAAAATGAGGTGGATATTTCAGAGGATGAAGAAGAAATGAACGGAGATAATAAGAACAGCAATGAATCTGAGAAAGAGGTTAAACCAGAATTGCTGTTTGCGAAGTTGTCTCCTGCGGTTCCTTCATCATCTCCATCTCAATCTTCTTCTTCTTCTGCTTCTTCTTCACCTTCTTCTTCTGTAGCTACTCCTTCTGCTTCTCCACCTGCTTCTAATTCCTCTCTTCTTCCAACACCTGTTCCGCTTTTCTACTCCTCCTCTTTCTCTCCTCTATCATCTTCTTCATCTTCTACCAATGTTTCTTTTCCTTCATTTCCTTCCACATCATCATCTTCTTCTTCCTCTTCTTCTTCTTCTTCTTCTTTGTCTTCATCTTCTTCAACCACAACCATCACATCCACACATCCCACACAGCAGCCATTCACCAACAAATCTTCATCACCAGACACTTCATCTTCTTCTTCATCTTCCTCCTCCTCTTCCTCTTCTCCTTCACTTTCTCCTTCTTTCTCTCCTTCGTTTTCTCCTTCTCTTTCACCTTCATTGTATTCCATTTCCCCCTCCCAGACAAAGCGCAAGCTTCGAGCTACTTCTTCTCTGCCGAGCCACACAAGCCACAAGAAATACAATGCTTATATTTCTGCTCTTGTACTCCTGCGGCAAGTGACTGAAGATGTAGAAGATGCTCAGAATGCCCTGCAGAAGTTTGTCGAGAAAGAAGAGATGAACCAGAAGAAGAACACGACAAACAACACACTTCTGAGGTCGATCGTTGGGGCGCTTGTGCTGGGAAAAGATAGAGTGCTGAGAACTTACTATTCGTTTGCGGGCGAAAAGGGACGCATTTATGTTTATGACCCTGGGCTCGCTTTTACCCCGCCTGCAGTCAACAGAAGGAGGAAAATCGTTGTTGAGCAAGATGATAAGAGCGAGTCTGGCAAGGAAGCATCTGAGATGTATTCGCACTTGGCTGCTTTTCCTGCTAATTTGACTCCTCTTACGTTTTCAGCGATGCAAACTATGCACAAACAACTTCAGCCATTCACTCCATTCACTGCACATAAATCAGAGCCAACACATTTAAATCAGCAAAATGCAAGTTCTCTTCAAATGCAGTCTAATTCGTTGGTCTCATCATCATCATCATCATCTTCTTCTTCTTCTTCTTCTTCTTCTTCTTCTTCTTCTTCAACCTCTTCCTCTGCTTCTTCCCATTCATTGGAGCAGAATGATTCAAATGAGACAGTACCGCTTGCTCGGCCGACTTGGGCTTATTTTGATTGCTCGCGGCAAAACATCACAGAGCTTCTTCAGTCGCTGGATGTTCGGGGAATTAGGGAGTTTTCACTTCATGCTACGATTAGTCATTATATGGAACAGTTTATCAAAGAATATGAAGTTGAAGAGAAACGAAAAGCTTTGCATGATCTTAGAAAGATTACAAGAAGAAATGGAGGAATAATAGAGCCAATTATTGATATAGATCACATTCGTATTTGAATTTTTAGAAATTTTGTTTTTGATAATCAGATTACTGCAATTAACTCAAAAAATATTTTTTTTTTGTTTTGGAGATATGCGTCATGAATAGTTATAAATTAGAAAATTTGCGTTCAAAATATAAATTGTATATGCAATGTTTTTATTTTGTTGTAAATTATTAAATATGTTTTAATTAAAGAATAAGACCTTTGCTCAATTTAATCTGAGATAAATTCAATAAATGAAATGAGATTTGAGCATTAATAGAAAATATGTCCACATTCATATTTGATTCATATTTTGTTGAAAATGCTTATGTTTCACGTTAATGAGAAACAAAGATATGAAAATTTGCTTTAATTGTGAACAAAATTTATTGATTTGTGGTTTTCTTTTTTTTATGGAAACAAAGCTCGACTTTTTTTTCAAAAGAAGAAGTGTTTGAATTTTTTGTTTAATTATTAAACCATTGAAAATGAAAGAAAACAAAAAAGACGTGAAGGATCATATTTGGAAACTTAAGAGATTTCTCTTTCTCTGCTATAAAAAATAATCTTTCACATAAACTCATTCTCTCAGACAATTTTCTTCTTTGATAATTCAAAATTTTCACAAAGACAAGCTGGATCTCTTTGATGTGACAAAAGAACTTTTATGCAATGACAGTGTGGGTTATTCTTTTTGAAAAGTCGCAAATGATTTATTTCTGGGTTTTATGAAAAAAACCCATTATTTGATCATTTGCGACTTTTCAAAAAGAATAACCCACATGAATGACAAGATTTTGTTAATAAGTCAAAAATCGTAATTTTTTCATTATTCCACAATTTTAAATAACAATAAAATAATATCTGTGAATTAACACAAATGAATTCAAGATATTTCAAAAATATCAAACTTTCAATTTTGAAGTTCAAGATCCCAATAATTATTTTATTATTGACTTAAAATATCAGTTGAGGAATTTTTTGTCACAATTTGTCATTGGCCGCACTAACAGTCACTGTCAAAAGAGAAAATGACAGATATTTCAGAAACAATCAACAAATCTTATTTAAAGTGCTTTATAAAGTCCTTGAAAGTGTTCATTATTGTTTGTTTCATTTTATAAAATAGTTAGGTGCAAAACCCGCACATATGCAAAAGCCTGCACACTTGACATTTTCCTTCGAAATACTCATCCACATTCATATTTGTGAAAGAATTTTGCATTTAAATGTCACCAGAAACTTCTTTTTGTCCAATATTTTGCATTTCGATTGAAAAATCAAAAACAAAAAATTTTGATCTATTTTAATCTTTTAAACAAAAAATTTTATTTTTGATTTTTCAATCGAAATGCAAAATATTGGACAAAAAGAAGTTTCTGGTGACATTTAAATGCAAAATTCTTTTACAAATATGAATGTGGATGAGTATTTCGAAGGAAAATGTCAAGTGTGCAGGCTTTTGCATATGTGCGGGTTTTGTACCTAACAATAATATCAAACGGCTGATCCTTTTCAAAGCCAAACTTTCGTTCGAGTTTTGATCAAAATTTTTATCTCAATGGGGTTTTGAAGAAAATGAACTTAAACTGTTAATACATATTGTTCATTGTGTTGTTATCGAAAAACAAAATTTGATAAAAATCCCATAGAGATAAAAATTTTGATTAAAACTCGAACGAAAGTGTGATTTCAAAAAGGATCAGTCAGATTTTCATCAGTCAATTTTTTCGAGAAAAAAATTTTTTTTCACAAAAGCTTGTTTATCGAATGAATGATTGTGTTGTTATTATTCCACACTTCATTGTCATTCTTTCATAAAAGTTGGTTGTTGTGCAAACAATAACAAATAATAAAACATTTAGTTTTAAAAGACTTATCGGCATAATGAAACTTGAAGGACATCAATGAAACCTTATAAATCAAAAATTATAATTATTCTGTTCTTTTTAGTTATTTTGAATTTAAAAATAGTTTCTGTGTGAGAAATAAATGGATAAATTGACAATGAATTTTTTTTAAAGAGAAAAAAATAACCAAAACGGAAAAACGAAAAAATACACCCAATATTTAATTTTCAAATTTTGTCTCTTTTTTGTAATATACTCATTCATTCGTTAGGTGTCTTTGTACTTATACTCTTTTTTTTATTCAGAAAAGTCTTATTTCGAGAGAATCTTTAATTTGTCAATTTTAGATCAAAATGATCATAGGATCAATTTTTTTGTTTTTTAAATTATCTTACTCAATATAAAGTTTTTTTTGAAAATTTTTCATGCTTTCATAACAAAGGGATTATAATTAACTTAAATAACTTCGATTTTTTCTTGGAGTTACAAAATTGTGAAAAATAACTGATGCGCTTTTCGTTGCAGTATGCCGACTTATCAACAACTTTTGAACTTAGATGTTATCCACACATAGAAAAAAAATATGATTTTGAAAATGACCACCTTTTTTCCATGAAAAAATATTCAATATTACCTTGTTTAGAATATTAAGTCAGAAACTCATGCGGTTTTCACTGTAAACCAAATTCCACATTTTTCCTTTTGAAAGATATTCATAGGGAACTTTTTTTTTTTTTTTTTTTTTTTTTTTTTTTTGGTTTAAAACAAAAATAAAAGAGAATTGTCATAAAGCTTTAAATCATGTTCTTTAACTCGTCTGAATTCACTAATTTGATTAACCAAAAAAATTTTTCCCTTTTTTATTATCATTAAACAAAAAAAAAAAAAAATATTCATTTCATCGTTACATGCATGTTAATGCACATTCCTTGAATTGCAACTCCATGCAAAATCACATCAAAATAAAATCATCAAATTGAAAATGATGAAAAATTATACGCAAAAAACAGAAAAAATATTAAAACTCAAAAAGTAAGTGCATGAACAAAATTAATCATTATCATTACAAATTAAAAAATATCAAAAACATCATCAAAAAATTATTGCAAACTAAATAAATAATTAATTCAAAATATTAATCGCAACATTAACATTCAGGAATTCATTTAAAAGATAATGTTGCTCAAAATGATAACAATAAACAATTGAAAATAAAACTATACAAGGAAGGAAATGTTCGTTTTTAATAAAAATCTTTAATTAACTGCATGAACATCCTTCTTGAAAATGTTAAAAGCTGAACGAGAAGAAGTTAAAAAAAATGACTGGCTATCATTTCTTGGTAAAGATAGATGACTATCTTGTTCAAATGCTGCATTTGTGGTAAATTTCTTGTGAATAATATTTGATTGAATTGCTCTAAGACGCTTTTTCTCTTCCTCCTCTTCGTCTCCAATAATTAAATCATTTCCATCTCCCATAAAATATTCCATTTCCTCAAATCTCTTGGCTATCTTTTGCTCTTTTTTGCTCATTATCCATCTCCATTCCTTTTTGTACTTCCAATTTTTAACTCGCTTTTCCACACAGGGCCTCATTACTCTCTTCAATTTGCCTTCAAAGGCAGGATCTGTTAGAGATCGCTTTTTTCCCAACGAAACAAAATAGCCACTTGCAAAGCATTGAAACCCAAATATCGTAAAATGCAACAATAAAAGAATTACCCCAGGAATAAGTAGCATTCTTCTCGATATATATCCCCCGTAAAGTCGAAAATAGAAATGACCAAAAATCATCATTATTCCAATAAAAATAAATATACAGGAAACAATATTCACACATTCCTTGCTTAGATAAAATTTGGTTTGGAAATATGCTTTGTCACGTTCCTTTTGCAATAGACGATTGAATTCAATTATTACTGCTTTTTGATCATCTCCAAGTGATCGATCATCCAAAAATAAATTCGAACAAATTGCCTTATTTGCCAAATTTAACTGTATTTGCGTTTTATTGTTCCACAAATCATCTGCTTTTAGAAAAGGCAAATATTCATCGTAGTCAAGCATAAGACGAGAATAATGAATTACTGATGGAACTCCATCCTTATCCAAAATTGGAGCAACATAACTTGCTTCCCAAATCTGGTGAATGGCTGATTTTTGTAAATGCATAGGTTCGCAGCATGTTTGTTGCTCAAATTGTAATTCTTTCTCAATGGATGTGAATTCCTTTTGATTGATTATCTCCGGATGTAATAATTCTCCGTCCATATTATTTTTGTGTAATTCAGATTGCAAATTCGGATTAAATGCATCATTACATTCATTAACAGCTTTCCAAAACAAAACTTTATCTCTGACAGAAAGCTCTTTTGAAAATTCTTCCATTGAAACAGCATCTGGTAAAGAATCATCATTGGGCATAAACAATTGCGTGCATTTTTGTTTCTGTTGATCTGGCAGAGTTTCAGCGAATTTTTGAATTGCAGCAAATTTAACTTTTTCAGAAGGTAACAGTTTTTCCATATCCATATCAATAATATTTATTATATGAATGATCAAAAATCACATTATCAAGAACTCTGAGAAAAATAAGTTGGATAATTTTTTAATCCACTCCAATGGAGTCATTCATCGAATTTAATTCTTTCAAATACAAAATTAGATTTTGCTTATTGATTTACAAAAAAGACTTTTCTATTAACATTTCTGAAAAAAAACTAATTTGAAAAGGTTGTATTTCAATTTTCAAACATAATTAAGCATTCGTCAATTGAAATATGAACCAACAAAATGCAAAATGAATAGAATATCTTTTGATAATGATGATAGTTTCAGTTTATAAAACAAAAAAGGAGACATTTCTTATGTGAAGATGTTGTTTTTGAGTTAAACGCTAAAAATAATTCAAAATGAAAAATTTAAAAATATTGTTCAAAAATGCACATAGAATGTCTCAATACTCATTCAATGCAAACATACAAGGGGAAAAATGGGATTTGCAAAATTCCGTGAGATTATGAACAATAATTTGAAGGTTATTTTTCAATAACTGAATAGATAACATAAATTATTTTTTTCTTCTGCCAAACTTTTGATTTAAAATGCAGAAATTACTATTTTGTATGAAACAATTCTTATTTTGAATAAATTTCGGTGAAAGTCGCCACATAAAAAAAATGATAATTTGAATTTGTATTTGAAAATATTGGGGTAGCCCATATTTTTATCATAAATGCCACCAAAGGAACAAGCACCTAAAAAAGTATTATTTGGCCGCTCAAGCAATACTTTAACAATGGGAGTGGTTGGATTAGCCAATGTAGGGAAGTCCACTTTTTTCAATGTTTTGACAAACAGCCAAGTTCCAGCTGAAAACTATCCCTTTTGCACAATAGGTTTTCTGTTTTTGTTTTTCAAATAATTTGTCGTTACATAATTTTTTACGATAAATTCATACTGCAGATCCAACGACAGCCCGCGCTCAAGTTCCAGATGAAAGATGGGAGCATTTATGTGAATCTTACAAGCCAAAAAGACGTATTCCAGCTTTTTTGCAGGTTACTGATATTGCTGGATTGATCAAAGGAGCTTCAGAAGGAAAAGGGCTTGGAAATCAATTTTTGAGTAATATTTCCGCAGTTGATGGAATATACCACGTTGTACGTATTTTTGAAGATGAAGATATTGTTCATGTTGAAGGAAGTGTTGATCCATGTCGCGATTTGGATATTGTATGCTCAGAATTACGAATGAAGGATATTGAAGTTCTCACTTCAAAAGTTGAGGGATTAGAACGAATAGTTGGAAGAACAAACGATAAAGTGAAAAAATTTGAATTGGTATGATATTTTTAAAACAATAATATTATATATTTTTTATAAATAATTAGGATACAATTAAAAAATGCATTGAACTCATGAAAAGTGGAACTGATGTGCGCTTTGGAAAGTGGGAACCGAATGAAGTTGAAGTGATTAACACATTTGGATTACTCACAACAAAACCTCAAGTTGTTCTTGTAAACATGAACAAAGAAAGTTACATTCACAAAAGAGGTAGACACGTTCTTCAGGTTAAACAATGGGTCGATGAGCATCAACCAGGAGAATCAATGATTCTTTTCTCTGCAGATCTTGAAAGAGAGGTAAAGAAATTATTTTTTATCTTCAATAAAATTATAAAAATAACATTTTTGAACAGCTTTCTGAAATGACACCAGAGGACAGAGAAAACTTTTGCAAAGAAAATAAAACTGCATCTGCTATTCCAAAGATTATTCTTGTTGGATACAGTGCATTGTCATTGATTCATTTCTTTACAGCAGGAGAAGATGAAGTTAGATGTTGGACAATTAGACACGGAACAAAAGCTCCCCGTGCTGGTGCTGTTATTCATACTGATTTTGAGAAAGGATTTGTATGCGTTGAAACAATGAAGTACGAAGATTTTAAAGCACTTGGATCAGAAAAAGCTGTTAAAGAAGCTGGAAAAAATGTAACAAAAGGAAAGGATTATGAAGTTGCTGATGGAGACATTTTGCTATTTGTATGGCACTTATTAATTACTATTTTCATTAAGAATTTTCATTTTTCATAATTTTAAATATTTAGAGATACAACCTTGGCCAAAAGAAGTAAAAGAATCACAAACTTTTTGCACAATGAAAGTTGGGCGCAAGAAGCCAAACTTGCAACTAACAAAATACTTCTCAAATAGTTATTGTTTTTAAGAACGAATATGTTTTCTTGTGTATTTTGAATTAATCAAAACACCCATAATAAATAATAATGTCTATTCAAGATGAATTAACTCGTCATCAAGCGAAGCAATTTATTTTTCAAACATATTTGTTGCAACTAGATGAAACAATTCATGTTTTAGATGAAGCTAAAGAAATTATAGATGAATACCGAAAGCGCACTGCAAATTCACAAAGTTTGCAAACAACTTTTTTATTATAAATCAACCACCTCTTTTAAATCAAGAAATATCTGTTGGACATGTTATCGATTATGGACACAGACTTGCCTATTCATCGTACAAGCCTTTATTTACAGATATCCCGGAAGTTTGTTTTTCATCCTTTCTTTACTGAACGTTTTTCCATTAGAATTTTGTCGAACCATCCGGATATTTGCATCCTTATCCAAAAATTATTCAAATGGTTAAATCAAATCTATACAGTGAGCAATTATCAGGTATCGATTCTTTTCAATAAAGAAAATTTCACTTCAATAAAATATATTTGCCATTTCTTGTGATTATTTCATGAGATGTCGAACTTGAACTTCAAAAGCAATATCAAACACAAATCCATAAACTATTTGATAGTGCAGTAACATCAATAAACCAACCGACGAACTCAGAATCAGAGACCTCTGAAGATTTATCCGTTACAAAAAATCAACAAGCAACAGTTTCATCCGAGCTAAGCTTGCCAATAATATCACAAAAACTTACATCTTCTCCTGTTGCACAAACAGAAAAATCAACAGAACAAACATTATCAATGAGACTGGCTGCTGTTGCCAATTCAATGAGGATGCAGTTTGTTGCTTTATCTTCAATATCTTGCATTTTAACTTTTCCCGTTCATTTACAGAATGAAGGATGAGTTAGGTGATGAGAGTGAAGGAGAAGAAGAAGAGGAAACAAACGAAATTGGAGAATGAATAGGCAAAGCAAATCCGTTAAAAATAGTCTTTAAATACCATAATGCCCCTTTAAAATCTCAATTTAATGGCACATATTCATTATTTGTGTTATTGTTTTTATATTAAAAAAAAAAAATTGCTTGTTTTACGAGTCGGAACGTTTATTTTGAGATGAAAAAAGAAACATGGCAATCATTTATTCTTTCTTTTCAATTTTTTTCCCTGATTTCTTTGCAACTTTCTTTGATCTTTTAACTGCAGGCTTCTTCTTTTCTGGCTTCTCTTTTCCTGGAATTGTTGGAACATGAGGACCAAAGAATGAAGCACGATGCATTTTCATTGCTTTGTATCTGTCAAAGTCAGATTCATGAAGCTTGTGTTGACGTTTGTTGATCTTTTTAGCCCATGCAGTTCTTGCGAAACGACGAAGAATGCGGGCTTTCTTGAATTTTTTAACCAAATATTTATGATGAATTCCATGTGGAATCTTGACTGTGTATGGTGTAAGGGCAAGGCGCTTCAGACTGCAAACCTGACGGCTAATTCCTGTCAATGCTTTTGGTCCGTCGATCAAAACCTTTGAAGACGAAGCATTTCGAAATGAGATAGATTTATTAAAAAAACCATAGAAAAAAAATATATCAAATGTACATTACAAAAAGCATAAGCAAAATAAACTTTATTTTGATCAATGATATCGACAATTGTGCATAGACGTTGTCTACGGCCATAATTGAGTATGCAAACTCTTCCGACTTGAACAAAGCGATCGCGCTAAAAGTTTCAATTGACCATTGAGAATATATTAAATTATTAAATATTAATTAACAGGATTTTCGTAAGATCATGTGATGTCATCGTAAATACAAGAAAGAGCAAACCATTGAATGTTGGATATGAATGATGGTTAATTCTCGGGAAAATATGGTTATGATCTAAATATATTTTTTTTTTCAAAAATTTTCTTTTAATTGAAATAGTTTTATGAAAATAAAATTAAAAATGTGCACGAATGCATAATCATGAATTGTATCATCTTGAATGAGATGTCCAACAAAATTCTTTTTGAAAGCGATTTTGCTTAACTCTTGTTTCAGAGCATTCAATAAGTGAAAGAAAAGTTACTTTTGTTCCCGCATACTCAGAGTCGATCTAAAGAAATAAAAAAAAATTGCATTAAAAAAATAATATTTGCACTAAAATTTCAAACCGCAAAACGAAAATGCTTTGGCAGGTGCGAAAAAAACAATGGTTGCTGTTCTCCATTGATAAAGAGATGGAGAGTAGAGACAGATCCGCGCGTATCCGCAACAAGAGTAATGATCGCGTTGTTGTGCCAGGTGGAATTTCCATCGCTCATTTGACTGTCATACCATAAAGTCCCTCTAAAAAAAAGTACAATAAAAGAAAAAAAAACTTAAACAAGAAATTCAATAATGAAATGAACATACCCACATCCAAATGATCCACAATCTAATGCGCAAACAGGGAAGTAACAAAAAAAATTAATGAATAAATAAGGCGAATATATATATTTTTAATGAATAAAAAACAATAATATCAATTATAAGAAATCTAAATGCATTTAACACAATTGAGCAAACATCTGTCCTCGCCCAACATGTCACGCTGCAAAAACAAATGGTTTTCCTCAACAATGCCAACTCCAGTCGACAATGCATCGTAGTCATTTTGGAATGCCACTTGCATTTCATACACTCCTCCTTTGCTTTTTCCACCTTCCTCGCTGACCACTCCATCTTTTGTTGTTTGCACAGGAGGAGTTGGATGAGGCTTGCCGAGGCAGTTGCCAACAACACACACGCCGTAATGCTCGCGCCTCCACACGAGCTGCAGAAGAGAAGGCAGATTGGGAGACGGCGACGGAAACGGAGACGGAGAGGCAGAAAGCGCATTTGGAGAGCTGAACGAAGGCATCAGCGGGAAGACAGATGAAATTGGGAGTTCTGGTGATGAGGTGTTTACTGGAGAGGAAGCGAGCTCGCGCATCAAGGGATTCAGGCCATCCAATTGGACAGGGGCTGCGCTCTGCTCAGATTCCTCTTCTGACTCCAGCGATGAGTCGTCGCTGCCCTCCTCGTCGTGGCAGAGAGAGAAGCTCGAAACAAGCTCGGCCTTCACAAACGAAGGCAGCGGGTGCTGAAGAAGAGGATGAAATGCAGATAGCTGGGGCGATGGCGAAGGTGAAGGAGAGTGTGAAGCACACGGAGACTGCTTCAGTTTGACGAGGGAGACTTGCGAGGAGAGCTGAGTGTTTGAAGAAATCGGATGATCTTTGATGTCTGGCTGGGGAATGGGAAGTTGCTGTGAAGTGATGTTTGCACTTTCTTTTTGAACAGGTTCAGGTTCATTCGATTCTGTTCGCTGCTCCGAGCAGACAAGCATAGAAATCACATCTCCACCCAATCCAATTGTGCCCTTCGTGTTCTGCAATTGCGAAGCAATCCGTTTTTTGATCTGCTTAAGAAGAAGCGTTGCAGCATCGGAAAGTTCATCAATTGGACTCGCTTCCATATCCACAATGACTGAAAGAAGAGTGGAAGAAGAAGCTGGGACTTTAGAAAAAGACAATGATGAGGAAGATTCAGGAGATGTTAAGCAAGGAGAAGAATGAGATGAAGTGATTTTCGTTTCTGAGAGTACATCTTTTTCATTCAGATGTGTTTGAGGAGGCAGATTTGTTGCGAAACAGAAGCTTCCTTTTTTCTTTTGAATTCCAAACAATGAAAGTGGAGTTGTTGGAATAGCAATCAAGTTCCGAAGAAGCTCAAGAAGCTTCAATTTTTGAGTTATCAGCATTTGCTTTTTTTCTTCATTGACATCTTTTTTTGTTGATAGGAGAATCGTAACACATTTCTTTATTAAAACGCTTGAACATATTGAAGATGAAACACTTGGATCTAATTGGACAAGTCGGATTAATGCACAAATGCTATGTGCGCTTGTTTCTAGATTTGAGTTCTGAAAATAATGAATAATTTAAATTTTTTAAATTAACTTTTGGAGAAAAAAAATTTAACCATTGAAAGTTTTATCAAGTGCTGAAGCGAAAAATCTTCTTTCCATTCTAAAGTTACATTTTTGGAAATTTGATGTTGAAGAGAAAAAACACTCAAAAGTTGAGTGCAAAGAGTCTTTTGCAAACAAAAGAATATATTCATTCAAGGAAAAAAAAAAAAAATCATACTATTTCTTCATCTGTTGCATCACTACAAAGTAGCTCTATCACATTTTCAATGATTCCATGTCTTATAAAATCTCTACAGCTTCCGGGCTCTGAAATTGTTTTTTATAAAGTTAAAATCAATCTAATGTTTGTTTCAAACTGTCGATAAGTTGATGAAGGACAGAGCGAAGAATTTGAACATTTTTGTTGCCTTTAGGGCAAACACTCCCTGAAACATAAGGATAGCTTTCATCAATAAATTCTTTCTGTTAATAAAGTTAAACTTTGAGAACTGAAATTCAAAAAAATTTTCACATGCTATCATCTTTTATTCGGAGAATGCGTTATGGACAAATGAACTTTACTGCATCAAAGACGGTAAACAACAAGCAAATCGTAAGTATTTCAAAAACTTTTGAAAAAGTTTTTGTTATTGTCATCAGATCATTTACAAAAATTGAAGATATGTATCACAGACAAATAACATAAATAAAACAAAATAGATCTATTTAATTTAACTTATAACAAACAAATAAAATCCTCAAACATATTGGGCTCTCAAGGTAAATTACAATGTGTAATAAAACTAAAAGCATCTCTTTGTTATTACAATTCAGAATAACAAATGCGTTTTTTTAACGCAAGCAGACCTCGGAAGTCCTTCCACCTTAACTGGTGAAATGCCCTTTGCGTTGCGTCGGCCAGTGATCACATCCGTAGCAGCGTCAATAGCGTCGGGCCAGCTGTTGTAAGTTGCCACTCTGTATGGTGATTTAGCCTTTCCCAAAATAAAAGGAGTATCCATAGCAACCGTCACAGTCGCACGGTCGTCCAGTGCATCCTCACCTTGACTATACCCCACGAGGTGGATGTGGCTGAGCGCCTCTTCTCTCTTCTCTGTCACAATGTATCCAAGCGCTGCCAGGTTTGCCTTCATTCGAGAGGTCTGATCTGCGTAATTTCCCAATCCCCCAGACACAAACACAGGCGAAGTGATCATTGCCTTGTCGCAAAGGCCCTTCAGCACCGTTACTGCCATGCGCTGCAGAGACCGCACAAACTGCTGCTTCTCGTTGGTGTTCACTTTTTCCAACCCAGGCTGAGGAAACGAAGAAAGAAGCAATCTGAGAGAGATCACCTTCGTTGCCCGATCCTCAAGCACCTTTCGAGGAAGCCTCCCGCTCCGCAGGGCCTCCAACAGCCCTGCCTGCGCCTTGGCAACGTCTGGTGTTTTGAGGAGAATGTCGTTGCCGGCAAGCACGGCTCGCACAGCTGCTTCACCAAAGTCCCATTTCTGTGCTGGCGCCATCCCCATTGCATCAGTTACAGCAACTCCTTGGAAGGACATTCCGCTGTGAAGCAAGTCTCCTGAAATCTTCGATGAAAACGTTGCTGGCATTCCTGGATCAATAGCGCGTACATCCAAATGCCCATTCATCACTCCCCACGCCCCTGCTCGTATTCCTGCTTGAAATGGAGGAAGATCAGTGTTTTTAAGTTCTTCTAGAGACTGACTAAGAACAGGAAGACTTGAATGACTATCAGATGAAGTGTTTCCATGGCCGGGGAAGTGCTTAAGTACTGCTGCAACTCCGAATTTTTGAAGTCCTCGAACTGATGCCATCACATTATCAGCCACAGCCTTCACACTATCTCCGAATGATCTTGACACAATTACTGGATTCTTTTCATTCGACAAAACATCTGCATCTGTTCCAAAGTCCATGTTAAACCCTAAACCAGCAAGATCCTCCCCTGCATATAGCCAACCTCTTTCAACCAACATCGGTTCATGAATTGCTCCAAGAGCCATCGCTGATGGAAGAATCGCAATTCCAGCGCGAACACGCGTAACCACCCCAAATTCTTGATCGATGCCCAGAAGGGGATCCGCATTTAAACCAGTTTCTTTTTGGAGCTGTCGTGCAGCTTGTTTAATTTTGTCAGTCAATGTTCGAACATATCTTGCAGGGTTTCCAACACTATTAGTTACAGAACCGTCCAGCAACAATCCACCGACTCTATATTTTTGAAATAATTCAATATAATTTGTTGTTCCATCTACCATCGAAAAATGAGGCATTAATAATTGACCCACCAAATCAATATCAGTCATATTCGCTGCAACAATTCGTGCTTCACTCATATAATCCTCTATTTTATTTGAAGGGCTTTTTGTACATTCTGCAATCATACCAAGTGAAAAAATAAAATGGATGATCATTTCAAAAGATCCTAAAAATATAACAAATTTTTGAAAAATTTTAAAATTCTTTTTTGTTCACCTCAATATTCAACCTTGCATTGATATAAAAAGAATTTTATTTTTCTCATTCAGAATTTTCTTAACCATTATAAAATTATTCATCAAAATGTGGGTTAAACTTAGGGTTGTTCCTTTAAACCAGAAGCCAAAGCATCCAATAAAAATTAATGTAATAAACCCCCACCAACCTTTTCTTTCGGATCCATTTTTAGAACAAATTGCATTGAAACTTGGAATAACACTTCGAGATTTAAAAACGAAGTACGAATTAATTCATCAAATTGGAGGAATGACTGATATGAATGGGGCTCATCTTAAACAAAAAGATTCTTTTTATTCATTAAAGCTTCTGGACGGAGCACCTTTCCTTTGTGTGGAAAAGGAGCATGGCTGTTTGACATTTCAACGTTTTTTTGACTAAATTTTTTTAAACTAACGTTATCTTATATCTCTTTTAATAGCAAATGCTCAAAAAGCTAATTCCTTGGCTGCTAAGAGAGTTTCAGGTGGTAAAGTTCATTCGTTACAGGAAGAGAATCGACCAACAAAACAGAAGTTAGCTCCAAATGTTATCTCAAAACAACGAAAATTGGAAGAATTTGAACGGTTAGCTTCACAGCAAATTGAATTGTCTGATGCTTGCTATGATCCAGTTCCACATACGCCAACTCCACCATTGAGACAAGACGATGAATATCAACTTATCACAGAACAAAATTTTGAAGACGAAAAACCAGAGCTTCAGATAACTCAAGTTGTTGAAGAATTTGAAAGAGAAGAAGACGAAGAATATGATGATGAATTTGCGCGAACAAGCAGTCATATTCCCCAGCCACATCCACCACCAACAACTGAACTTTCTCCACAAATTTCACCAATGCCTCAACAATCTCCGAACGAATACAACAGCTTGATTCCTTCTTTTACTCATCCTTTGCCTAAGAAGGCTCAGAATGATGCAACTGAAAAAGAGGAAGATTCTAAGCAAGACATTGATATTGAAGAGATAATGAGCTCAATACAAATACAATTTCTTTCATCTGATTTTTCTGATCAACAAACTAAAAAACAGCACACCCCACAAATCACACATAAAGAAACGATTGAAGATGAATTTGACGAGCGATTTGATCAGTTTGAAGGGAGGGAAGATGAAGATGAAGTCGGCGGAAACGTAAATGAAGGAGAAAGCGAAGGAGAAATCGACGAAGTCGAAGCAGAATTGAATTGTGGAATGATTCTGGAAGCGATCATTGGAGATGTTTTGAGCTTTGAAAGGGAGAAAGAGCTGGAGCGTTTGAGACAACAACATTATCAAGAGAAGAACGAGAATGAAGAAGATGAAGAGGAAGAAGAAGAAGAAGAGGAGGAGGAAGAAGAAAACAAATCAAATTCAGAAGAAAACGAAGAAGAAGAAATGAAATCAGAAAGTGAAGTCGATGAGCAAGAGCTCAACCAGCTATTCACCCACAAGCCGAAGCCGAAGCCAGATTCATCTGGATCCACAAAAGCAAAAGCAAAAGATAAAGCACCCAAACTGAAGAGGCACAAGTCCAGCAGACTGAGCTCAACTGAAACTTTGCCAGACACTTCAGATAAGCAGCTGCTTGCAACAGACTCAGCAGCCGAGCCGTCGTTCCAGAAGCTGATGCGGCTGATGAAGGACGACGAGGAGCTTGGCACAGAAGGGGCAAACGAAGCCGAAGAGAACGAGGACGAGGCGGATGTGCGCAGAAGATGGCTGCAGCTCGACCGGCTTGCAGAAGCCGACGGCAGCGAAAACAGCTCTGTGGCAGCAAACGAGGAGGTGTTTGGAGAAGAGCCTAGGAAAGAGGAGATGACCGAAGAAGAGCGCCGCGCCCAGGTGAAAGAGCAATATCTGGTGGCTGCACAGGAGCTGCTGCCGCTTCCCCCCATCGAAAGAGATGTGGACTTTTTGGGATATTCGCTGGCGATTGCTGACGAGTCTCAGTTCATCCACAGCTGCCGCGAGGGAGAGAAGGAGGTTGGGCCGGCACTGTGCAGACCAGGAAATTCGTCAGCTGAAGAGGATTCCGCTTCGCCTTCTTCTTCTTCTTCTTCTTCTTCTATAGAAACTCGATCTTCTTATTGTTCTCCTTTCCAGCAGGCTGAGAGGCGACTGCTGTCAGAGTGGATGGTTCTGACAACCTCACTCACGACGCTTTATGATGTGCTGAACACAATCAGCGACATAAACGAAGGAGCAACTGCACTTTGCAGCACAGTGGCGCAAGTGAAGGAGAAGGAGAAAGTCTATCTGAAGAAAGAAAAGGAGCTGAAGGCAACAGAGCAAACAAGGAAAGAGCTGAAGGAAGAAAGTGGCTTAAGCAAGAAAGGGAAACAGAATGAGAGAAGGTCTGCAAACGAAGCAGAAGCAGAAGAAATGAGAGAAGAAAGAGAAGGCAAAGAAGGCGAAAGCAGCGAAGACGACTACAAATTGCAAAAGCGGCAAGAAATGAAGCGGCTGTACCAGCAGCGTCTGATGTCTGCCACACAGCCTTTGTCTCCGTCGTCTACTTCAATCACACTCGGCGCTTCGTTCTATTCTCCCCCACACACCCCGTCTGAAGGCGAGCAGACACTTGAGAACAATCCAGACTACTTTGGAGTGATGGAGCCGCTGGATGAGCAGGAGATGGAAGGGCAAGGAGGATACGGTGCGATGTTTGAAGACTACGACAGAGAGCAAGGGTACAGAGAGCCTGCGCTTGTGTACGATTTTGAGAATGAAGAAGAAGAAAACAAGGAAAATGAAGCAA